>NC_137104.1:53736541-53739041 GCF_949357685.1 Gobio gobio | reverse complement strand
AGATTGATTAATGATGGAGTGATTGATTAATGATGGAGTGATGGAGTGATTGATTAATGATGGAGTGATTGATTAATGATGGAGTGATGGAGAGATTGATTAATGATGGAGAGATTGATTAATGATGGAGTGATTGATTAATGATGGAGTGATTGATTAATGATGGAGTGATGGAGTGATTGATTAATGATGGAGTGATTGATTAATGATGGAGTGATTGATTAATGATGGAGTGATGGAGTGATTGATTAATGATGGAGTGATTGATTAATGATGGAGTGATGGAGAGATTGATTAATGATGGAGAGATTGATTAATGATGGAGTGATTGATTAATGATGGAGTGATTGATTAATGATGGAGTGATTGATTACATTTACATTTATGCATTTAGCAGACGCTTTTATCCAAAGCGACTTACAACTTGGGGGTACAATAAGCGATTGGTCGTGAAGAGTCGAGTGAGCGCAACAAGTGCCTGAAATACTTGGTCCGTGTACATTTCTCAGTGTAGCACAGGCTAGAGTAGGGCGGGAAAGAGGAGGAAAAGAGGAAAGGAATTTTTTTTTTTTTTTTTTTTTTTTTAGGAGGTTAAGTGCTCACGGAAGAGATGAGTTTTTAGTTGACTTTTGAATGTTGTCAATGAATCCGCATTTCGGATGGCGGTGGGCAGATCATTCCACCAGCTGGGAACGTTGAATGAAAATGTTCTGGAGAGGGATTTTTTGCCTCTCTGTGAAGGTACCACAAGCCTTCGCTCCTTAGCTGAACGAAGGCTTCTGGTGGGGGTGTGGCGACGTAGAATCGAGTCAAAGTATGCAGGAGCTGAGTGCGTGGTGGCTCTGTAGGCAAGCATCAGCGACTTAAACTTGATGCGAGCAGCGAGTGGTAGCCAGTGCAGAGAGATGAAGAGTGGTGTGACGTGGGTCCTTTTGGGCTCGTTGAAGACTAGACGTGCCGCTGCATTCTGGATCATTCGAAGTGTTTGGATCGCACAAGAGGGGAGTCCAGCCAGAAGCGCATTGCAGTAGTCAAGTCTAGAAATAACCAGGGCCTGGACAAGAAGCTGTGTTGCGTGTTCTGTTAGGAACGGTCTGATCTTCCTGATGTTGTAGAGCGCAAACCTGCAAGAGCGAGCTGTCTTAGCAATGTGATCTCTGAAGGACAACTGGTCATCAAATGTAACTCCAAGATTTCTGACTGATTTTGAAGGGGAGATCAGGGATGCACCTAGCTGGATGGTGAAGTCATGTTGCATAGTGGGACTGGCGGGAAAGATGAGGAACTCAGTCTTTGCCAGGTTGTCTTTTGCCAGGTTGATTAATGATGGAGAGATCACTGCTCTCTTCACTTCAGGATCAGAGGAAACAGCAGTAGTTTGATCCTGATCTGAGATTCACAGCTGGTCTGAGATCAGTCAGAGATTATTCAGATCTCACAGGGACACACTTCAGTTCATTACACTCCAGAAAGAGTCACTTCATAATGTCAAACATTCTGTGATGTTCCTCAAAAAAAATTAAGTTTTCAAAATTTACGTTAATTAAATTACGTTTTCAAGGCCCTAATCATGATGTGCTGGAGTTTCCACACACACACACGCACACACACACACACACACACACACAGTGACCCGAGCTCTTCTTCTGTGTGAACGTTGTGTTCAGCCACAGGGAAAGATAATCACTGCAACACAAGTTTATTGGGCGATGCAGTAAAAACAAAGGACAAGAGCTGTTTAAAGCATTATAAATATGAATAAAAAAGCAGATGAATTGTCTTCAGTGTTGTGATGACTGCGAGTGCTGCGTCCGCCAAATGAAGCAGAAACCAGATTAAAACATCAGCGCACACTCCAGGGCAGAAATAGGAATAAGACTTGACATGTTTAATAAGCTTTCTGTGCAGTCAATACACACTGCTAATACACTCAAGATCTCTGCATTCATACAGTCATACAGTCATACTACAGTCATACTACAGTCATACAGTCATACATTCATACAGTCATACAGTCATACTACAGTCATACTACAGTCATACAGTCATACTACAGTCATACAGTCATACATTCATACAGTCATACAGTCATACTACAGTCATACATTCATACAGTCATACTACAGTCATACATTCATACAGTCATACAGTCATACTACAGTCATACATTCATACAGTCATACTACAGTCATACAGTCATACTACAGTCATACAGTCATACTACAGTCATATAGTCATACTACAGTCATACAGTCATACTACAGTCATACTACAGTCATACAGTCATACAGTCATACTACAGTCATACTACAGTCATACAGTCATACTACAGTCATACAGTCATACTACAGTCATACATTCATACAGTCACACTACAGTCATACTACAGTCATACATTCATACAGTCATACTACAGTCATACAGTCATACTACAGTCATACATTCATACAGTCATACTACAGTCATACAGTCATACTACAGTCATACTACAGTCATACTA
>NC_137104.1:53690337-53736341 GCF_949357685.1 Gobio gobio | reverse complement strand
AAAATCGATTTGCATTATAGCTTGAGGCAAGACAAATAAACAAATATCACAGACATGTTAGGGATCCTAAAATATGATTTTGTACGTCTTATGTATTTACTTGCAAGAATGTAGCCCCTCCTCCTTCAGCTCACGCCAACGAGCAAACGCTGGCCAATGTTGATCCTCCTGCCTTTAATCCCATCACTTTCTCCTTTCCTCTTTTTGCTTTCCTCCGACAAAACCTTTGCTTTCTTATTTTTCTGTGCTGCTTCGGCCATGACTATAACATCCGGCAAACAAACGATAGTTGAGCTCGCACGTCCGAATTTAAGGAAGTGGGGGTGGTGGTGGAAGTGACGTATATGCCGTAAAGCAGTCGAATTTTGTAGTTCTTTTTGTTCTCGGGTTACTACCCCAAACCCGAAGTTTAAAAGTACGATTAAAAACGACACAGACCCCGTCAGGCTATGGCAGACGTGTCATTCAACCTATTGTAAGTTGATGTATCATCACAAGAGTCTTGAAAATATATTATAAAGGTTGAAAAGTTACCTAGTGCTGCTTTAAGTGATAATAATATCAATGAAATAAAAGGGAACTTAAAGGATTAGTTCATCCCAAAATGAAAATGATAATTTACTCACCCCAATGCCATCCAAGATGTTCATGTCTTTCTTTCTTCAGTCAAAAAGAAATTCTGTATTTTGAAGAAAACGTTCCAGGATTGTTCATCATAAAATGCTTTTCAATTGCAACCAAAATGCTGAAGGTCCAAATCAATGCAGTTTCAAAGGAAGGGCTTCAGAGGCTCTGCGTGATCCCAGATGAGGAATATAGTCTGATCTAGCGAAACGAGGAGCTAAGATGACGAAATCACGTGGGAATGGTCACGCTAGACGTAGGCAGAAGTCCCGCCCTCGTGTTTACAAAGCGCTCGTGTGAAGACTTTTAGCAAAAAAAACCCATCTCTGCATCCCCCTTTGTGACCCCTCTCTCGTTACGCTGGTAATGCTTTCGCCACCTCGCATCGGCCGCCTTCTTCAAACTGTAGAAAATGCAGGATTTGATTTGTTAAGCATGAAGAGAACAAGTTCGCTGACAGCGAAAACAACTTAAAATACAAAGCAATTGATTGGTTTTGTTTAACTCTGACACAATTTTCGAGTTGTGTTGTGGTAAAAATAGCTACGGGGAACGCCAGATGATTGCCGGGTGCAACCATTCTACCACTTCAACCTAGAACGCAAACAAAATGGCGGCGCCCATTGTCCAAATATATAATGAATTTTTTAAATAACGTGGATATTTCATGGGTTTTCTACTACATATTTCAGTAAGACACATCATTTATGTTATATTAAGCCATACAAGTCCTAATTGGATTCAATACAATTCCCCAAAAATCACACTATGAAAAAACACATACAATCAGGTACAAACAATTCACTTTTAATATCAATACTTTTCACACATTACAAAGAATAAATATCTGAATTTACGATTTATAAAAATACTTTTAACCATTTTTATTTTTAAGGTTGGCCCTTAGGACACTTGCCTTTATACATTTAGAACAATACTATCTTAGTCTAAACCTAAAGTAATCTTGACCAACTATATAGCATTTTAAAGCTTTCAGACTCGAAAAATATAACGTTCAGATCACTCAAACCATATATGGAAATCGAAGAGTCTACATGTCATCTTGTGGAAAACGTTGGTACTGCGCACAAAAACATTTTTTTTTTTGAGATATCAACCTAAAATTTGGTACAGAATTTTGAAGTTGTTAATAGTTGAAGAGCTCTGAGATGCACAAAGCGTTTTGTATTTTGTGTCTGTACTGTACTGTTGAATATCTGTCCTATACGGGTCAAACTGACCCACAAACAGCAAGAGTGTATAACATTTTGATATGCACATTTCACAACGCATCAGCATGTTGAAACTTTGCATGCATGTTAATGACCCTAAATGAGAAAAGGTCACCCAATTTCAAGAAAAACAATGTAGGTTAGATAGTATTTCAGATAGATTGAAAAAAGAAATGATAGCTCATTTTTACCATTTGTGGCATACAAAAAATATTTCTGTATTGAAAAAATGGGGAAAAGCTATTTTTTTTAGCTTCATAGGTTAGTAAAAAACTAAAATAACAAAATATAACCAATAAATGTTATTATTTTGGGTCTCTACAATTGCCTTAGAACATTAAAATATGCGGGTCAAATTGACCCATGAACATCACGAACGTAACAGTAAATGTGTGTGTATATGTCAAAACACATCAGCGTGTTGAAACTTTGCATGCATGTTCATGACCCTAAATGAGAAAAAGTCACAAAATTTAAAGAAAAAAAACATAGGTTAACTGATATTTCTGACAACTTAAAAATCAAAACGGGTCAAATTGACCCGCAACATAACATAAGGGTTAAGTGGGTTAAAAGTACAACTAATTGCATTTAATATACATCTAAACTACACTAGATTTTCATATAATTGCAAATAACAAGCAGTTAATGTCTGAAAACATTCAGTTTGCACTTCAGTATATTGTTTTTAAAGTATGATAAGTACTCTTTTTAAAACACATGCTAAAGTGCTTCTTTTTCTCAAGGGTATTGAACACGTGTCTATCAGGATCTGATCACAAACGCTCTCAGACGGCGGACTGAAGTCATTCATGAACGTGTTCGCCTCAATCCGTCTGTTTTTCTTATGAGTCTTCAAAGCTGATGGATTCATCGATTCAATAAATCAATGTTTTTGACTCAGGGAAATTAATGTTTGCTCAACTCAGACTAACAGTGTGTTTGTGTGTGTGTGTGTGTGTGTGTGTGTGTGTGTGTGTGTGTGTGTGTGTGTGTGTGTGTGTGTGTGTGTGTGTGTGTGTGTGTGTGTGTGTGTGTGTGTGTGTGTGTGTGTGTGTGTGTGTGTGTGTGTGTGTGTGTGTGTGTGTGTGTGTGTGTGTGTGTGTGTGTGTGTGTGTGTGTGTGTGTGTGTGTGTGTGTGTGTGTGTGTGTGTGTGTTTCAGGTGTCTGCGTGGGGCGGTTACGTCTTCATCATTAATCTGATTCCTCTGCACGTGTTCGTGCTGTTGTTGATGCGCCGCTTCAGTAAGAGAGTTTACGTCGGTGAGTCAAGATTCACAGCACAATCTGAGCTTTGATTCATTCCACTGTCTTGATTCTGATTGGTCGGCTCTGTCTCTCTCTCTCTCAGCGTACAGCACGTTCTACGTCATTGGTCTGATTCTGTCTATGCAGATTCCATTCGTTGGGTTTCAGCCAATCAGAACCAGCGAACACATGGCAGCGGCTGGTGAGTCTCTCCTCATTGGCTACAGCGTCAGAAACACAAACGTTGATTCGGTGTGTTTGTGTATCTGTATCTCTCAGCTCCCTGTGTGTGTGTGTGTGTGTGTGTGTGTGTGTGTGTGTGTGTGTGTGTGTGTGTGTGTGTGTGTGTGTGTGTGTGTGTGTGTGTGTGTGTGTGTGTGTGTGTGTGTGTGTGTGTGTGTGTGTGTGTGTGTGTGTGTGTGTGTGTGTGTGTGTGTGTGTGTGTGTGTGTGTGTGTGTGTGTGTGTGTGTGTGTGTGTGTGTGCAGGGGTGTTTGTGCTCGTGCAGCTCTACTCTTTCCTGCAGTGCCTGCGAGAGCGACTGACGCGTCAGGAGAGACAGACTCTGTTCTCTGTGGCTGTTTGTGCCGCTGCGCTGCTGGTGTGTGTGTGTGTCGTCTACCTCAGCTGCATCGGTCAGTTTACCGCCGTACACCATCATGTGACATATCGTCGCTCTCGGAAACCTTGTATCTCTATATTTCATCATTTTACGTTACTATTGGTCACCCTTTACATCAGTCTGGGGGTTTTGTCCATTTTAACTCTGGTGCTCTTTTGTTCATTTTAGACCATTTTTTTTGTATATTTTTTTACTTCATCGGAATGGTACGAAACTTGGTAAAGGGTTTGGACATTTGCTTTGTGAACACAAAAAAGATTACATGGTCCTGAAAAAAAAAATAGTCACACTTGTACTCCTCGTGGTCAAAAATGAGCGCATTGGAAATGAATGGAAGACGAATTTCACAGCGTTTGGTACTGCGCCCAAACAAACTCTTACTGAAAGCAATTTTTTTTTTAGATATCAAACTCAAATTTAGACCACAACTTGTTTAAAACTGCAAAGACGCGAATAGACATTCTGTGGCGCAAATGTCACGACGCGAAATAAGCTTTCTGGACAGTATCATTTTAAAGCATATATAAACCCACAGTATTAACTTTGTCAACGTGGTGTTTAAAGGTGCACTATGTAACGTTTCCGTCCGCTAGAGGTCTGTTCAAAACAAAGGCGTAGTTTGATGACGCCACGTTTGAGCGCAGAATCTTGGGACATGTGGTCTTCACCTCAGAATCGGGATTGGACTCGGGCAGAAATCATGTGGATGTGATTATTAACGTTACTGTAGTGAAGCAGAAGCAGGAGCGAGTGTTGTGGAGCTGAGGAACCGCTGGAGCTAATGTTAATAAGATGAACGCAACACACGCATCGCGAACAGCGGGACTTTTATTATGCCACAGTCGCCACTTCCTCTCCTCCGCTCATGAGTGTGAGGTAACGCAGCTCTGTTGATCATATTACACACATCTGAGTGTGTTGAGGATGGGATGGCGTTACTCTGTGCGTTCTCTCGGCCGGCTGCCATGACACTTGTTCACACTGCAGTGAGAGTAAATGGTTTCTGCAGAAACCGAGGGGAACGCAGATATGATGTCATCAACAGGCCACGCCCTCACACATCCCGGTTCCTCGGTTAAAATAGCATCTCACGATTTACAAATAGTTGGAAACATTTGTGATATTGTAAGTACTCAACTGAACATTATATATAACACTGGCCTATAACACACCACTGGTTTGTGGATATTTTTCACATAGTACAGCTTTAATTATTATTATTATTATTTTTAATTTACAGCGCTTTTTCCCTTTTTTTTGTTGGAGATATGAGGTTTCCGCCCGACAGTGATGATGTATGATGACATGAGCGGTGTGTGTTTGTGTGTTCAGGTTGGATCGCTCCATGGAGTGGACGCTTTTATTCACTTTGGGACACGGGGTAAATATTCACAACATTTACTAATAAAACCCATCATTCACGAGCTCATTCAGAGTTGGAGCTCATTTGAGGACGTGTTTAATGTGTGCAGCTACGCTAAGGTTCACATCCCGATCATCGCGTCGGTATCAGAGCATCAGCCCACCACCTGGGTTTCCTTCTTCTTCGACCTCCACATCCTGGTGTGCACCTTCCCAGCAGGCCTCTGGTTCTGCATCAGGAACATCAGCGACGAGCGCGTGTTCGGTACGGCTGCTTTCCTTCAGGTCCAGGGCTGAGTGTGCCTGTGTTTGACGTGAGTCTCTCTCCCTCCAGTGGTGCTGTATGCCGTGAGCGCGGTGTATTTCGCCGGAGTGATGGTTCGTCTCATGCTGACTCTGACGCCGGTGGTGTGTGTGTTATCGGCCGTGGCTTTCTCCAGCGTGTTTGAGCGCTACCTGAGCGACGATCCTCCGGCTGAAGACGACAGGAGGAACTCTGGGAGTCTGTATGAGAAGGTGCCGCCCACCTCCATCACACATGGCTCATTTGATGGGACACGGGAGTTTTATTCCTCTTTTAAAATGAAAGTTTGCTGTACTGTGAAGGTCATATTTAAAGACGAAATCCAGTCATTTCCACTGAAATCGGCTCAATCCAGAATTTCTCCTTGCATCAAGTTCAGGTTTTTCAGCTGAATTCCTCAAAGGTGTTTGGTTTATAAGTGACTATGAGCATTAGAGAATCTTTTTTCGCTAATGTGACACACCTTAACTTTCATAATTCAAAACTCTCTCAGTCAAAGTAGACAATAATTCAAACTAAACAGCAAAAATTACATTTATCCTGCACTCATTAACATATTTCAAAGGTGGAGAAAGATGTAAATATATATATTTATTTAAAAACAAATTGAAAAAAATTATATATTTTTATTATATTATATATAAATATTATATAATTGTTTATATATTTTTATGTTATTTATTTCAGAGGTGGAGAAAGTTATATGAATATATAAAATATTTATTTATCAATACATTTATATTTGTATTATATAAATTTTTTTAAATATATACTAAATATAACACAAATTAAATAATTGTTTGTATATTCTATTATTTATATGATATATTTCAGGGATGGAGAAAGTTTATACATTTATACATTTTATTCAACAAGTATACATTTATTTATATTAATAATTAATAAAAACATGCATTCTTTTTTATATACAATAATATAAATATACAATACATATATAATTGTTTATATATTTTTATATTATATATTCCAGTGGACGAAGTTATACAAATATTTAAATAATTATTTTAAGATATATACATTTATTTATAATTATAATTTAATATTAAATAATTGTTGGTATATTCTATTATTTATATGATATATTTCAGGGATGGAGAAAGATGTAAATATATATATTTATTTTTTAAAAATTGAAAAAATTATCATTTTTATTTATATATAAATATTATATAATCGTTTATATATTTTTATGTTATATATTTCAGAGGTGGAGAATGTTATATAAATATATAAAATATTTTAAGATTATTTATAAATACATTTATATTTTTATCATATAAATTTTTTTTAATATATACTAAATATAATAAATATTAAATAATTGTTTGTATATTCTATTATTTATATGATATCAGGGATGGAGAAAGTTTATACATTTAATTTAACAAGTATACCTTTCTTTTTATTAATAATTAATAAAAACATGCATTATTTTTATATACAATTATATAAATATACAATAAATATATAATTATTTATATATTTTTTTATTATATATTTCAGTGGACAAAGTTATACAAATATATAAATAATTATTTTAAGATGTATACATTTATTTATAATTATAAGTAAATATTAAATAATTGTTTGTATATTCTATTATTTATATCATATATTTCAGGGATGGAGAAAGCTAAAAATGTATACATTTATTTATAAATAATTAATAATAATTTTTTATATACAATTATAATAAATGTATTGTTTATATATTTTTATATTATATATTTAAGAGGTGGAGAAAGTTATATAAATTATTAATTATAAAAATATATACATTTATTTTTAAAGAAAAAATAAAGTTATTTTTATTATATAAAATCAGATAAGTATATATAAATATTTTATACTTGTTTATATAAAATATAAATACATTTTATAACAAAGATATCAAAAGATATAATTTATGAGAGATCAATAATAATGTCTTGATGAATCGTTCACTGTGAGATCAAACATTTATTAAATGTTGTCACATTGACTACAAGAGTGTTAAAGTGATGTGTGTCGCCCTCTGCTGGTGATCAGACTGTGTGTGTGTGTGTGTGTGTGTGTGTGTGGGCATGTTTTCGTGAAATATCAGGACACAAATGTGTATAATGACATGGGTATGACATAGGTATTACAAAAAGAGGGTGAAATATGAGGACGTTCCCCATGTCCTCACTTTTCAAAATGCTTATAAATCACACAGAACAAGTTTTTTTTCACAGAAAGTGAACTGCACAGTCTCCTGTGAGGGCTAGGTTTAGGGACAGGGGCAGTGTGTGTGTGTGTGTGTGTGTGTGTGTGTGTGTGTGTGTGTGTGTGTGTGTGTGTGTGTGTGTGTGTGTGTGTGTGTGTGTGTGTGTGTGTGTGTGTGTGTGTGTGTGTGTGTGTGTGTGTGTGTGTGTGTGTGTGTGTGTGTGTGTGTGTGTGTGTGTGTGTGTGTGTGTGTGTGTGTGTGTGTGTGTGTGATGGGTAGGTTTAGGGGCAGTGTAAGGGGATAGAAAATACGGTTTGTACAGTATAAAAACCATTACGCCTATGGAATGTCCTCACATTTCACAAAAACAAACGTGTGTGTGTGTGTGTGTGTGTGTGTGTGTGTGTGTGTGTGTGTGTGTGTGTGTGTGTGTGTGTGTGTGTGTGTGTGTGTGTGTGTGTGTGTTTCAGGCTGGTAAGGTGCGGAAGCATGTGGTGGTGTCTGAAGAGGGTTTGGGGTCAAACATCAAGAGTCTGGTCAGCGTCCTGATGCTGCTGCTGCTGCTCATGTTCACTGTTCACTGCACATGGGTCACCAGTAACGCCTACTCCAGTCCCAGTGTCGTACTGGCCTCATACAACCACGACGGGTACTAACACACACACACACACACACACACATGAACACACATACACATGAACACACACACACACATGAACACACACACACACACATGAACACACACACACACACACACACACACACACACACACACACACACACATGAACACACACACACACACACACACACACACACACACACACACATGAACACACACACACACATGAACACACACACACACACACACACACACACACACACACACACATGAACATACACACACACATGAACACACACACACACACACACACACACACACACACACACACATGAACACACACACACACACACATGAACACACACACATGAACACACACACACATGAACACACACACACACACACACACACACATGAACACACACACACACATGAACACACACACACACACACACACACACACACATGAACACACACACACACACACATGAACACACACACATGAACACACACACACATGAACACACACACACACACACACACACATGAACACACACACACACATGAACACACACACACACACACACACACACACACACACATGAACACACACACACACACGAACACACACACACACACACACACACACACACACACACATGAACACACACACACACACACACGAACATACACACACACATGAACACACACACACACACACACACACACACACACGAACACATACACACACACACACACACATGAACACACACACACACACATGAACACACACACACACGAACACACACACACACACACACACATCAACACACATATGAACACACGTGAAAACGCACATGAACGCACACATACACATGAACACACATACACATGAACACACACCAACGCACACACACATGAACGCACACACACGAACACACACATGAACGCACACACACGAACACACACATGAACGCGCACAAACACACACACACACATGAACACTCATGAACACACACATGAACGCGCACAAACACACACACACACATGAACACTCATGAACGCACACACACATGAATGCACACGCACATGAACGCGCACACACACACACAGGAACACACACACACATGAACGCACACACACGTGAACACACACACACGTGAACACACACATACACATGAACATACACATGAACACACACATACACATGAACACACATACAAACACACATGAACGCACACACACGAACACACACACACACATGTGAACACACACACATGAACACTCACGTGAACATACACATGAACACACAAATACACATGAACACACAAATACACATGAACACACATACACATAAACACACATACGCATGAACACACACAAACACACACGCACATGAACACACATACACATGAACACACACACATATGAACACACGTGAAAACACACATGAACACACACATACACATGAACACACATACGCACACACACAAACACACACACATGAACGCACACACACATGAACACACACGCACACACGAACACATACACATATCAACACACACAGATGAACGCAGACACACATGAACGCACACACACACATGAACGCACACATACATGAACACACACACATGAACACACACATGAACACACACACACACGAACACACACACACACATGAACGCACACACACAAACACACACACGAACGCACACACACACATGAACACACACACACATGAACACACACGAACACACACACGAATGCACACACACACATGAACGCACACACACACATGAACACACACACACATGAACACACACGCACACACGAACACACACATATGAACCCACAAACACATGAACGCACACACACATGAACGCACACACACACGAACACACATAAACGCACACACACAAACACACACACACATGAACGCACACACACATGAACACACGCACACACGAACACACACATATGAACCCACACACACACACGAACGCACACACACACACACACACACACTTGAACGCACAAACACATGAACACACACACACATGAACGCACACACACGAACACACACATGAACGCACACTCACACGAACACACACACACATGAACGCACACACACAAACACACACATGAATGCACACACATACATGAACACACGCACACACGAACACACACATGAACGCACACTCACACGAACACACACACACATGAACGCACACACACAAACACACACATGAATGCACACACACATGAACACACGCACACACGAACACACACACATGAACGCCTACACACAAACACACACACACACAAATGAACGCACACACACAAACACATACACACACACACACACATGAACGCACACACACATGAACACACACGAACACACACACACATGAACACACACACATAAACACACACACACACATGAACACTCATGAACGCACACACACACATGATCTTGCTCACACATGAACGCACACACACATGAACGCACACACACACTTATACACACGTGAACACACACACCGGCTCACCTGTCCTCTGTGTGTTTCCTTCAGCTCGCGTAACATCCTGGATGATTTCAGAGAGGCGTACTATTGGCTGCGTCTCAACACCGCCCAGCACGCGCGCATCATGAGCTGGTGGGATTATGGGTATCAGATCGCAGGCATGGCCAACAGAACCACACTAGTGGACAACAACACCTGGAACAACAGCCACATCGCCCTGGTGAGACCGCAGAGCCACAGGAGGAGCCGCCGAGCCACAGCACGTCTGACTCCCTCTCTCTGATTGGCTCTCTCAGGTGGGGAAGGCCATGGCGTCCAATGAGAGCGCAGCGTATGACATCATGAGGCTGCTGGGCGTGGACTATGTGCTGATCGTCTTCGGAGGGGTGATCGGATACACGGGCGACGACATCAACAAGTTCCTGTGGATGGTGCGGATCGCAGAGGGAGAACATCCTGGAGACGTGCGGGTAACTACACACATCAGGTCCTTAACCCTTTAACTGTCACCCGCCTTTTTAGAAAACACATGAAAATGCACTATCCAAACTTAAAGGGCTGTAATTCAAGAATGCTTTGGAATATAGACCAAAGTTTGGTCTCGTTTTAAAGACGACATTCTGCAGATTATTGCTGAAGTGAAAGCAATTCAAAATATGAAAGTATGAAATAGTTATGGAAGTTTAAATTTACTGTAAATGAAAAATACTGTACTAAATATTTTTTATTTCATATAAAATATATATTTTACAAAAAAGAATTTACTCTAAAATTACTATAAAATCAAAGCCATATGTCTAACCAATTTGTGTTCCAAATTTGAAGTTGATATCACAAAAATTGAAGTCCCCATGAGATTTTGTTTAGGGTGCTGTACCAAAAATAGCCACCGGGTGTCATTCAAATTCCATTTATTGTTGTTTTGATGCATTTTCCTGTAAATTTCTGTCCAAATATTACTTCCATCACAAAACAGTCACCAAATATGGACCCTTGAGACTCAGACCTTTCCGACAATATGCGTTTTGTCAAGATTGGAAAAGATTTTGAATATAAAGTAGTTAAAATAATTGTTGTAATATGAAACATGACAGCGCCCACTAGGGGAGGAGCCCACTAGAATAATTTAGAGTAACTTTTCCATGGCAACACAATGTCCGATTTCAAAACGGTTTTCACAGGATGAATTTTGAGTTTGTAAGCTTTCAAATGATACCTAATTTGTGATAATTACTTAAATATATGATATGAAAAAAGGCGATCAAAAAAAGAGCACCAGGCGTCCCACCTGTGGGACGGTGACAGTTAAGGGGTTTTAAAGCTGAAACACACACACACACACACGCTAGAGAGCAAAACATCTTACTTTATTTCTTAAAGCTGAAACACACATACACGCTAGAGAGCAAAACATATTTTTTATTTAACTTTAGTTTTAGTACTTTTATTTCTTCAAATTAACATTATTTCAGTAAGTTGCCACGGCAACAAACAACAAAAACTAACATAAATGGCAAAAACACATACATTTACTAAAACTAAAACTATTAAAAAATTTGTTAATTGAAAAAAAATTAATTGAAAAACTTAACTTAAAAAACTTTATTTTATTTTATTTACAACTAAAATTTTACAAAATGAAATAAAATAAGTTGTACTAAGTACAGTTTAAGTACTAAAATTATTACACAATTATTAAAGCTAAAACTGAAATAAACATTAAAACTATACAGTAAAAGTCTATAAATAAAGATATATATATATATATAAACGAATAAAAATTACAAACACAAACTTAATATTTCCTGAATATTTTATTAATTACTAAAACTTAAACTAAGATGAAAACTATTAAAATAATTTTCATTAATTGAATTAAAGCTGAAATAAAATAAAATATAAATATTAGATAAAACACTTAAAGAATATAAAAAACGTTGCCTTGGTAAATCACTAAAATAAAAATAAATTAGTGCTGTCAAACGATTAAAATATTTAATCGCGATTAATCGCATTAATGCCATAGTTAACTCACAATTAATCGCACATTTATTTTTAATTCTAAATGTCCCTTGATTTCTTTTTGTCCCATTATTTTTTCTTATTTTAATGCTCTTATCAACATAGAAAAGTGGATCGGCTTGCTTTGTTCAAATGTTTGTTTTATTGAAAACAACATTGGCATACTGTAGTGTTCGATTTCACACCAACATTCTCACTTGGAGCAAATAATCGCTCACACAATGTAACACTGTCCATCAATAAAAGGGTGAAAAAAAATACTTTGTTGCACAAACAGCCCCTTCAACAGCCCTTTCTAAGGGATCAAAACAGGGTGATACAAAATAAAATTACAAAGTGCACATGCAAGGTAAACTAGGACTCCGCCTATAGTGCAGTTAAACCAGGGGTCGCCAACTAGCGGACTCCGGTCCAAATCCGGACCGCGAAGCCTTTTGACGTAGGCTAATGAAACAGTTAACGTTGCAATGCTCACTGTTACGTTCAGACCCAGACGCGCGGTCAAGCATGCAGGTGCGTTCACACCGGACGCGAATGACGCGACATGCACGCCGCTTAATCCGCGCCGCAGAATGTCTATTTGCGTCTTTGCATTGACTTAAATCACTCGCGCAAAACGCTTCATTCGCGTCCGGTGTGAATGCACCACCAGAGCAGAAAGCAGCGCTCAAGACAAGCACTTTTAGTTGAAGACCCCTGAGTTAAACCATGGCATAATACGTTTCTCATTTCGGCGTCTCACGCTTGCCATCCACGTCTACTCTTTTAATGGCCCAAAAACAAGTGTGGGCAGCCGCAGCGTGCCTGATGTTTTGTTTCCGGTCTAGCTACATCCGGAGTGGTGTTGTAGTTTTTCTAACGTTACTAGTTGCTGCAACAGCATGTGAAAAAACTACAAAGTTTGTTAGACCAAAAAGAACGTTAATCTCGCGATAAAAAAATTGACGCCGTTAAAATAGGTTTGCGTTAACGTCGTTAATAACGCGTTTAACTGACAGCACTAAAATAAATTAAAGCTAAATAAAAATATTTTTAAAAATAATACAAAAGAGTAATAAAGATGAAAAAGCACGTAACAGAATTACTAAAACAAACTAAAACGAAGATATATATTCAAACTATTAATAAATATTATAATAGTATATAAATAATTCTAAAATCACACCTCTGCTGTACGATCAAGGTTAAATATTTCTATTTAGTTTTGAATTTGTTTTTAATTTATTTAAGTATTTCATCTATAATTTATATTTTTTTAGTTTTTTAATATTTCTATTTAGATTTAATTTTGTGTAATTTTATCACTTCAACACAAACTTTTAGTTTGACTTTTTTTAAGTTTTAGTTGAAGTACTAAAATTAACAATAAAATTAAATTAAAAAAATATATATTCAAACTATTAATAAATATTATAATAGTATATAAATAATTCTAAAATCACTCTTATGCTATATAAGGGTTAAATATTTCTATTTAGTTTTTAATTTATTCAAGTATTTACATCTAATATTTATATTTTATTTCAGCTTTATCTAATTTATTTTAGTTGTTTAATCTTTTATTTTGTGTAATTTTATCACTTCAACACAAACTTTTAGTTTAAATTTTTTTTAAGTTGAAGTTTTAAAATGACAAACTAAAACTGAAATAAAACTAAATTAAAGGTAAATAGAATTTTTAAAAAAAGCTGAAATAAAATATAAATATTAGATGAAACAATTCAAATAAAAAACATTGCCTTGGGAAATCACTAAAATAAAAAATAAATTAAAGGTAAATAAAAATATTTTAAAATTATACAAAAAAGAAATAAAGAGGAAAAAAGCATTACTAAAACTTCTAAAACTTAAAATATTACAATAAAAGCTCATTCAAAATATTAATAAATATTATAATAGTATATAAATCATTCTAAAAATCACACTTATGCTGCACAATCTGATGTTTTTTATACATTTGAGTAATTTTGCCTTTTTTATTGGTTTTTACTTTTTTTAAGTATTTCATCTAAAATTTATATTGTATTTCAGCTTTATCTCATTTATTTTAGTTTTTTAATATTTCTATTTAGCTTTGTTTTTGTGTAATTTTATCACTTCAACACAAACTTTTAGTTTGACTTTTTTAAGTTTTAGTTGAGGTACTAAAATGACTAAAACGAAAAATTGAAATAAAAATAAATAAAAGGTAAATAGAATTTTAAAAAGCACAATTACTAAAATTAAAACTATTAAAATAATTTCCATGAATTGAATTGAAGCTGAAATAAAATATTATATAAATATTAGGGCTGTCAAAAGATTAATCGCGATTAATCGCATCCAAAATAAAAGTTTGTTTACATAATATGTGTGTGTGTACTCTGTTAATGATTATTTATATATAAATACACACACATTCATGTATATATTTAAGAAATATTTGCATGTATATACTGTATATACATTTATATAATCTATAATATATATAAATATAAATGTTTTATATATAAAAATAATATTTTTTTCTTAAATATATACATGCTTGTGTGTGTATTTATATATAAATAATCATTAACAGAGTACACACACATATATTATGTAAACAAACTTTTATTTTGGATGCGATTAATCGTGATTAATCTTTTGACAGCCCTAATAAATATATAAATAAATTAAATGTAAATAAAATTATTTAAAAATAATACAAAAAAGTAATAAAGATGAAAAAAGCACGTAACAAAATTTCTAAAACTTTAAACTGAAAAAATTACCATAAAAGCTTGTTCAAAATATTAATAATATTATAATAGTATATAAATAATTCTAAAATCACACTTTAAGGACGATTAAGTTTAACTAGAGGTCAACGCTGACCACATTCACATATAAAAGATCCACTTCCTCCTCCTGTGGTTTCCTCTCTTCCTCTTGATCAGTCATGAGATGTGTGTGTGTCTGAATGGCGTGTGTGCAGGCACGTGCAGAGGGGGGGGGCTTTGGGTGCTCGATCTCCTGCCCTTTTTCAAAATGAATCAAAAGTGCCCCTCTCAGACAAATATCAATGATAATATCGTGGTCAATAAAACTAAATAAATGTGATTATTATAACATGACAATGTATACAATAGTAACGAACGGCTCAAAAGTCGGATAATTTCTGTTTAGGCGTTGCTATAACGCGTTGCTATGGGTCGCGTGCGTTTTGATTGACAGCTGATTTTCCACTGTTCGGAAACGGCTCTCGAGCCAAATATGGTCCTTTCAGAGAGTGTGTGGCCTCACGGGAAAAAAGTAAGCCAATGTTTTTTTTTTTTCATCCATAATCAGAGCTAATGTGTTGATTTAATTACAAATCTATATATTGGCTATATATTTTAAAGTATTACACAATTCACCAATGCCCGTTTGTCATGTATAGGCTATACAACAACCAATCGTGATCTGCCAAAGCAAGTTCAAAGTCCATTGGGCATGTGAAACGGTAATTTTCTGTTCTTATTCATAAATCGGTTGAAAAATACATGGACAGACGAACTAACGTTTGTGGAACGATTTCCTGCGGTTTGTCTCATTTTATAAATTGCATCACTGACTAAATGGATTTTAACAGACAACAAACAAATCCCTGCACAAAACCACAGCAGCAAACGTCACATTAATGGTAAGTAGTGTTAAATTCACTTGTATTTACGTATATTGATACACCGTTTACTATTTCAAGAAACTATCAAAGTTAACAAAACCCAAGTGCCAGCGGCTCCTACAGGCCTGATATGTGAAGTGTAGGCTGGCGAAATGGTTACATGAAAGGACTGATTACCATTTTTGAATATTATGCAGCATTATGAAAGAAGTCTCTTATGTTCATCAAGCCTGCATTTATTTGATAAAAAAACAGCAATATTGCGAAATATATAAAAATAATGGTTTTCTATTTTAAAATAATTTAAAATATAATTTATTCCTGTGATCACAGCTGTATTTTCAGCATCATTGCTCCACTCTTCAGTGTCACATGATCATTCAGAAATCATTCTAATATGAGGATTTAATGTCAATGATGGAAACTGTGATACTCTTTTCAAAATTCTTTAATTAATAAAAAGTTAAAAAGAACACAATGTAGTAATATTTCACAATAGTAGGCTACTGTTTTTTCTGTATTTTTGATTAAATAAATGCAGGCTTGATGAGCATAAGGATATATATATATATATATGTATATGTGTGTGTGTATTAGATTAGATTAGATTCAACTCTATTGTCATTACACAAGTACAGGTACAAGGCAACGAAATGCAGTAAGAGGCTGGTTCGCCCGAACAGGGTAGGCTATATATATATTTATATATATTTATATATTGCCCCTTTTTTACATTTGAGCCCCTGCCCCTGACGAACTCTCTGCACGGCCCTGCGTGTGTGGGTGTGTGTGTGTGTGTGTGTGTGGGGGGGGGGGGGGGGGGGGGGCATGTTTTTGTGAAATATCAGGACACAAATGTGTATAATGACATGGGTATTACAAAAAGAGGGTGAAATATGAGGACGTTCCCCATGTCCTCACTTTTCAAAATGCTTATAAATCATACAGAACAAGTTTTTTTTTTTGTGTGTGTGTGTGTGTGTGTGTGTGTGTGTGTGTGTGTGTGTGTGTGTGTGTGTGTGTGTGTGTGTGTGTGTGTGTGTGTGTGTGTGTGTGTGTGTGTGTGTCAGGAGAGGGATTTCGTCTCTCCGCAGGGAGAGTTCCGGGTGGATAAAGCCGCGTCTCCAGCGCTGCTCGACTGTCTGATGTACAAGATGTCCTACTATCGCTTCGGAGAAATGCAGGTGATTCTGCTCCCGTGATCTGAAGTGTGTGCCGCTGCTCATGTGACGCCTGCCGTGTGTCAAACGTGTTTCTCTCTGTCCAGCTGGACTTCAGAAATCCTCCAGGATTTGACCGGACGCGCAACGCCGAGATCGGAAACAAGGAGGTCCGGCTGAAGCACCTGGAGGAGGCGTTCAGCTCCGAGCACTGGCTCGTGCGGATATACCGAGTCAAAGATCCGGAGAACCGGCCGCGGCTGGAGCGCAAACCTCGAGTCGGCTCCGGTCACACACACAAACACACTCGCTCCTCCGGGAAGGTACGAGGTTAAACTCACTAGAGTAGGGGTGTAACAGTACGGGTTCGGTACAGCAGTTTTAAAAAATTGCTTTTTATTTATTTTTCATTAAACAGTGGTTTACTGAAAAATTTGTGTCTGTCCTGAAATGAATTAAATTATAACGAAAAGTTTATTAAAGCTACACTGTGTAACTTTATTCTTAGCTAAAAACACTTAGTTCTTTCAAAAATATATGTGCTCATTAATGTATATTTACTTCTTTCAAGTAATAAAGTATTCTCGTAAGTTTATAATATGCCATTGTAAACACATACGGGTGAGGGGTTCGAATGCGGGTCGCCATGTTGCCCCTCCATCTTGAAAGTACATTAGCCAAAGAGGGACATTCCCGTAAATTCAAGCTTCGCCTTTTGCGTTTTAACACTCGATGGCACCGTGCCGAATGTGGACGAGGTCGAACCGGAAGCCATGTTAATCTTGGACTAAATCGGCCACCGTAGGAGTTAAAACAAAATCGGAATTGAGAGGAACAGAAACTAATGTTCACTGGATGGTCATATACCTTTTCACCGCTAGATGGGAGAAAATATCACACAGTGTAGCTTTGAAGATAATGCTGTAAACTATATAGGGAGCCCTTACTTGCACATTATTACTATAATATTAGTTATAGTTAGTTGGTTAGTTAACAACAGAGCCCAAACTATGAGCCTATATTCAGCTGACATTCATGTTTAGATAAAGGATAATCAACACTCAAATTAATAACGCATTGTGTGCAAACATGTAAACTTCACATAAGGCAGTTTTTGCATTAACTCCTAAATCGAATTATAAAATTATGTTTTTTCTCCAATTCGTTGGTGAAATATAATCTTAGTGACTGTAATTTTCATGACAGATTTATCTAAACATAGCATTATAATCAAGTCATCACTAACAGGTTAAGTAGAATTAATATATATATACAGTGGGTAAAATAAGTATTTGAACACTCTGCTATTTTGCAAGTTCCCCCACTTAGAAATCATGGAGGGTCTGAAATTGTCATCGTAGGTGCATGTCCACTGTGAGAGACATAATCTAAAAAAAAAAATCCAGAAATCACAATGTATGATTTTTTAACTATTTATTTGTATGATACAGCTGCAAATAAGTATTTGAACACCTGAGAAAATCAATCTTAATATTTGGTACAGTAGCCTTTGTTTGCAATTACAGAGGTCAAACGTTTCCTGTAGTTTTTCAGCAGGTTTGCACACACACTGCAGGAGGGATTTTGGCCCACTCCTCCACACAGATCTTCTCTAGATCAGTCAGGTTTCTGGCCTGAGTTTGAGCTCCCTCCAAAGATTCTCTATTGGGTTTAGGTCTGGAGACTGACTAGGCCACGGCAGAACCTTGATATGCTTCTTACAGAGCCACTCCTTGGTTCTCCTGGCTGTGTGCTTCGGGTCATTGTCATGTTGGAAGACCCAGCCTCGACCCATCTTCAATGCTATAACTGAGGGAAGGAACTGAGGTTGTTCCCCAAAATCTTGCAATACATGGCCCCAGTCATCCTCTCCTTAATACAGTGCAGTCGCCATGTCCCATGTGCAGAAAAACACCCCCACAGCATGATGCTGCCACCCCCATGCTTCACAGTAGGGGTGGTGTTCTTGGGATGGTACTCATCATTCTTCTTCCTCCAAACACGTTTAGTGGAATTATGACCAAAAAGTAATATTTTGGTCTCATCTGACCACATGACTTTCTCCCATGACTCCTCTCGATCATCCAAATGGTCATTGGCAAACTTAAGACGGGCCTGGACATGTGCTGGTTTAAGCAGGAGAACCTTCCGTGCCATGCATGATTTCAAACCATGACCATGTCTTAGTGTATTACCAACAGTAACCTTGGAAACGGGGGTCCCAGCTTTTTTCAGGTCATTGACCAGCTCCTCCGTGTAGTTCTGGGCTGATTTCTCACCTTTCTTAGGATCATTGAGACCCCACGAGGTGAGATCTTGCATGGAGCCCCAGTCCGAGGGAGATTGACGATTGATGTTTAGCTTCTTCCATTTTCTAATGATTGCTCCAACAGTGGACCTTTTTTCACCAAGCTGCTTGGCAATTTCCCCGTAGCCCTTTCCAGCCTTGTGGAGGTGTACAATTTTGTCTCTAGTGTCTTTGGACAGCTCTTTGGTCTTGGCCATGTTAGTAGTTGGATTCTTACTGATTGTATGGGGTGGACAGGTGTCTTTATGCAGCTAACGACCTCAAACAGGTGCATCTAATTTAGGATAATAAATGGAGTGGAGGTGGACATTTTAAAGGCAGACTATCAGGTCTTTGAGGGTCAGAATTCTAGCTGGTAGACAGGTGTTCAAATACTTATTTGCAGCTGTATCATACAAATAAATAGTTAAAAAATCATACATTGTGATTTCTGGATTTTTTGTTTTGATTATGTCTCTCACAGTGGACATGCACCTACGATGACAATTTCAGACCCCTCCATGATTTCTAAGTGGGAGAACTTGAAAAATAGCAGAGTGTTCAAATACTTATTTTACCCACTGTATATATATATATATATATAGGTTAATATAGTGCATATATTTAGTGAAAGAGTTGATTTCACTAGTGAATTAACAGCTGTGGACACTGAAGGACTTCTGACTCTGAGGTAAATGATGCTACAGGACATTGTTTACAAGCTGTTTGATGTATTTCCGCGATTGAAACACTGACTGAGCGATTACACCACATATGATACGTTTCAGTAAGTGTTATCCTCAACATACCTTAAGATATTAATTCATGTTTATTCTTCTGGAAGAGATGATCGCGTTCACTCGCGCGCCGCGGCCGCTTGAATTGACGCGCCTATACAGTGATCAGTCGTCACATTAAAGAGCGTCAAAACGGCATTTATCGTTTTAATTTCGTGATAAAATGGACTGAATACTTAATATGTTCGTGTGGGAACTAGGATTGAACCGAAAACCCTGTACCGAAACGGTTGGGTACGAATACGTGTACCATTACACCCCTAAAACTCAGGCTTGTGTTCATCAGCTGATGTTGTTTTAACGCTGTCCGTCTGTGCAGGCGACCAGGAGGAAACGCGGATTCATCAAAAACAAGCTTGTCCTGAAGAAAGGCAGAAGATTAAACCGGAAACAGAAGCAAACCGGACTAGACTGAACTCAACCGGATCAGTGGTCGTGATCTTTATTTCACTGGTTCATACTTGAACATGTGTTTGATATGAAAGGGAACTGATTGTTTTTATATGACAACATGGGAATGTGACCCTTTATAAACATTAAAGGTGCAGTGAGCGATTTCTGAGCGAGTGTATTAGACTTAGCACCAAAACACACTTGTAGCCAATCAGCAGTAAGGGGCGTGTCCACTCATGAGGTGGGAGGTGCCTGTGCTGCATAGCATGTTTGTGAATTTGAGGACGGGGCTATCGAGTTAGGGGTGTGTTTGAGCATTTTGGGGGCGGAGCTATAAAGATAGGGGTGTGATCCTTTTGAGGAGGGGTGTGTTTGTGAATTTGGGGGTGGGCTATGAAGATAGGGGTTTGATCCTTTTGGGGAGGGGCGTGTTTGTGAATTTGGGGGCGTGGCTATCAAGATAGGGGTTTGATCCTTTTGGGGAGGGGCGTGTTTGTGAATTTGGGGGCGTGGCTATCAAGATAGGGGTGTGATTCTTTTGGGGAGGGGTGTGTTTGTGAATTTGGGGGCGGGGCTATCAAGATAGGGGTGTGATTCTTTTGGGGAGGGGTGTGTTTGTGAATTTGGGGGTGGGGCTATCAAGATAGGGGTGTGATTCTTTTGGGGAGGGGCGTGTTTGTGAATTTTGGGGGTGGGGCTATCAAGATAGGGGTGTGATCATTTTGGGGAGGGGTGTGTTTGTGAATATGGGGGCGTGGCTATCAAGATAGGGGTATGAACCTTTCGGGGAGGGGCGTGTTTGTGAATGTGGGGGCGTGGCTATCAAGATAGGGGTGTGATTCTTTTGGGGAGGGGTGTGTTTGTGAATTTGGGGCCTTGGCTATCAAGATAGGGGTGTGATCATTTTGGGAAGGGGTGTGTTTGTGAATGTGGGGGCGTGGCTATCAAGATAGGGGTGTGATCATTTTGGGGAGGGGTGTGTTTGTGAATTTGGGGGTGGGGCTATCAAGATAGGGGTGTGATCCTTTAAAGGGAGAGGCATGTTTGTGAATTTGAGGGCGGGGCTATCAAGATAGGGATGTAATGCTTTTGGGGAGGGGCATGTTTGTGAATTCGGGGGTGGGACTATCAAGATAGGGCTGTGATCCTTTTGGGGAGGGGCGTGTTTGTGAATTTGGGGGTGGGGCTATAAAGATACGGGTGTGATCCTTTTGGGGAGGGGCATGTTTGTGAATTTGGGGGTGGGGCTATAAAGATACGGGTGTGATCCTTTTGGGGAGGGGCATGTTTGTGAATTTGGGGGTGGGGCTATCAAGATACGGGTGTGATCATTTTGGGGAGGGGCATGTTTGTGAATTTGGGGGTGGGGCTATCAAGATACGGGTGTGATCATTTTGGGGAGGGGCATGTTTGTGAATTTGGGGGCATGGCTATCAAGATAGGGGTGTGATCATTTTGGGGAGGGGCGTGTTTGTGAATTTGGGGGTGGGGCTATCAAGATACGGGTGTGATCATTTTGGGGAGGGGCATGTTTGTGAATTTGGGGGTGGGGCTATCAAGATAGGGGTGTGATCTAGGGCTGCAACGACGCGATGACGTCGACTACGAAAATACGTCGACGTGTGTGAAATGCGTCGACGCGTCGGCGGCACATTATTTACGTTCTAGAATAGAACAGAAGATCTAGAAAAATGGTAGCTTCTGCTCCCGGGCATAGTGAAAATGATAATTTATCATATAAAGCCAGACCGCGACATTCAAAAGTGTGGGAGTACTTTAAACAGAAGCCGAATAAAACTGTGCTTTGTTCGCTCTGTAACGCCGGTTTCACACTGCGCGCGGTGGCAGAGCAGAAGCTGTGCGCGTGGAGAGCGGGAGCTTTCACACTGCCAGTCAGTGTTGCCAAGACCGCGTTTTTTCCGCGGAATTGGGCTACTTCTACACTGTTGCTACACTGTGGTCTCATGTCCGTGGGTTGAAGCGATCCCAATTATGTGATATTTATCCCCGGGAATGAGAATTTTAGCAGGCAGCCCTGCAAAAAAAACCCACATATTTAACCCCCCGAACGCGATGTTTACCGGAGAACCTCCCCGAAACGCGATTGGGCTTGTTTTGGGCTAGTTTTGAGTAACGAATGGGTGGGTTTTGTTGTCAAAATCTGGCAACCCTGCTGCCAGTGTTCTCTCGCGCAGCTGAACCGTGGCGCGTGTATTGCAACAGACGGTCACATTTTCCGGTGTTCTTCTCCGACCCCAGTACGTCTCGTGCCTTTATTTATTATGGGCTGCATATATCTGCTGTAAATGCGACCTGGTTCCCCTCTGTCCCAAACACATATGCATAATGTAGGTAGTTTACATGATTAAAGTAACATTAAAGTTAAGATATGCCTCTAGCTTTAATCATATAAATATGTCTTTGAAATTTGGGCAAAAACTTCTGGCAGCTTTAGTCGTTGTTTATGCACATGTATATCTTCAAAATAGACGACTAGTTATACATTAAAACTATGCTGAAAGCTCCTGTATGTGAACCTTTTGCAGATAAATACAAGTGCATTTTCGTTTACTATTGACACAAATCAATAAGTAAATCATTCTCAACTACTATAGTAAACAACTTTTCCTAATTAGGCCTACTCTGTATACATTTTATGATGAATAGTATCATTATACATGGTGTTTAAAATGCTTCTTGTGTCCATATATTTCATTATAAAATGGCATAATACACTACCCTTCCTGAAATACAATTAATATTGTCATCATTCATTGATTTCATGTTAAAATAATATACAAATTCACTACCCTCTTTGAAATACAATAATCAGTAAAAAAGAATCATAAAATTTATCCGGAAAAATAATCGCTAGATTAGTCGACTAACCGAAAAATAATCGTTAGATTAGTCGACTAATAAAAAAATAATAATTGTTAGATTAGTCGACTAATCAAAAAAATAATCGTTAGATTAGTCGACAGAAAAAAATAATCGTTAGTTGCAGCTCTAGTGTGATCCTTTTGGGGAGGGGCATGTTTGTGAATTTGAGGGCGGGGCTATCAAGATAGTGGTGTGATGCTTTTGGGGAGGGGCATGTTTGTGAATTTGAGGGCGGGGCTATCAAGATAGGGGTGTGATGCTTTTGGGGAGGGGCGTGGCTAGCAAGATAGAGGTGTGATGCTTTTGGGGAGGGGCGTGTTTGTGAATTTGGGGGTGGGGCTATTAAGATAGGGGTGTGATCCTTTTGGGGAGGGGCGTGTTTGTGAATTTGGGGGCGTGGCTATCAAGATAGGGGTGTGATCCTTTTGAGGAGGGGCGTGTTTGTGAATTTGGGGGTGGGGCTATCAAGATAGGGGTGTGATCCTTTTGGAGAGGGGCGTGTTTGTGAATTTGGGGGTGGAGCTATCAAGATAGGGGTGTGATTCTTTTGGGGAGGGGTGTGGCTAGCAAGATAGAGGTGTGATTTTTTGGGGTAAGGGTGTGTTTGTGAATTTGGGGGCGGGGCCCACAAGTTGGAATGTGATCCTTTTGGGGAGGGGCGTGTTTGTGAATTTGGGGGCGGGGCCCACAAGTTGGAATGTGATCCTTTTGGGGAGATAGAGGTGTGATCCTTTTAAGGGTGAGGCATGTTTGTGAATTTGGGGGCAGAGCTATCAAGATAGGGGTGTGATCCTTTTGAGGAGGGTGTGTGTTTTTTTGGTGATTTCAAATATCAACAGCATTTCGCAGTAATCGTGTACTGCACCTTTAAAGCTGAAGGAGAATGAAGATGTTGAACCAAAGAGCTCATGTTCTCCTCATATCAAACAGCTACACTGACTGTTGATGAGCGGAAAATTTGTTACACACACTCAAATAATATTTAGGCCTAAATTTAAGATTTATGTATTTGAATTGCATATAAAAATTATTTTTTGATTACGCAGTTTTAACATACCGTAAACTGATAAACTTAATGTGACGCATATTTGTCAGTCATACATAAATTAAATGCATTTATTCAGCGAGCTTAAAATCAGCATAAGTTCATTACAAAAAATGACCTGGTTCATTTATGCATGACAAATATGCATCACATTAAGTGTATTAATAATTTGTAAAAGTGATTTTGAATGTGTACTGAGTTTATAGTTTTTTATTTATATTTTAATGTTTCTTTTTGAGTTTATTTATTTAGTTTGGAATATGAATCAAAGACGCAATAATTATCAGGACTTTTTTCTCATGGATTTTCTCTTAGTGATAAATGTACAACATGAATGTTTTTACATGCAATTCATAACTCTTTGATTTTATAGTGCAGTTTAATATGCAAAAACTGATGAAAATCTGCATCTGAATGGTGTCTCTGACTGCAACTCGCATTTCTCTGTATTTTTATACTGTCTCTCTGTACTGGATCTCCTGAAGATGTTCATATTTATTTCTCAAAAGGTTCATTATTCTTCATGCGTTTCTTCTGTTGTAGGCTGATTGTGATGGAGGTAAAATAAAAAAGTTTTTTTGTTTTTTTCAAATTTGTATTTTATTTTAAAACTTTTGATAGATGTTGAATTCTTGCTTTGTTTTAATGGTATATTATAGTATATCATAATCTAATTCATATTAAGAATATTATCATGATAAAAACCCTGATGTTTCTTTTACAAGTTATTTACTCGGCGGCCATCTTAGAAATGCCTCTCGTTTCTAAGTCCTATCTCTTTGAATGGAGAAACATCAAATTCTCCAAAACTGATCGCCAAGTTTACGATTAAATTTCATGTTTGAAATCACCAATGAATACTGACAACAACTGCCATAAATTTTGTTTCTAAACGCTCAAATCATGACAAAAAATATTTTTTTCAGCCTGGATAAAGCTAATACACATGCGCAATCCTAAATGTGCGTCTCTAAACACTGCCTGTTTCTATAGCAACCGCTACAATGACACGATGACTTTACTGATCAACGATTGGCCCTTTCATTCATTCGCAATATTGGGCGTTGCACTTTCTCCCATTGATAAGTAGATGGAGTGTTCATATACAGGTGCTGGTCATATAATAAGAATATCATCAAAAAGTTGATTTATTTCACTAATTCCATTCAAAAAGTGAAACTTGTATATTATATTAATTCATTACACACATACTGATATATTTCAAATGTTTATTTCTTTTCATTTTGAGGATTATAACTGACAACTAAGGGAAATCCCAAATTCAGTATCTCAGAAAATTTGAATATTGTGAAAAGGTTGAATATTGAAGACACCTGGTGCCACACTCTAATCAGCTAATACACTCAAAACACCTGCAACGGCCTTTAAATGGTCTCTCAGTCTAGCTCTGTAGGCTAAACAATCATGGGGAAGAAACTGACCTGACAGCTGCAAAAAAACGACCTTTGACCCCTTGCACAAGGAGGGCAAGACACAAAAGGTCATTGCAACAGAGGCTGGCTGTCCAAGCACATTAATAGAGAGGCGAAGGGAAGGAAAAGATGTGGTAGAAAAAAAGTTTACACGCAATAGGGATAACCGCACCCTAGAGAGGATTGTGAAACAACCCATTCAAAAATGTGGGGGAGATTCACAAAGAGTGGACTGCAGCTGGAGTCAGTGCTTCAAGAACCACTACGCACAGACGTATGCAAGACATGGGTTTCAGCTGTCGCACTCTTGAACAACAGACAGCATCAGAAGCGTCTCGTCTGGGCTAAAGACAAAAAGGACTGGACAGCTGCTGAGTGGTCCAAAGTTATGTTCTCTGATGAAAGTAAATTTTGCATTTCCTTTTGAAATCAGGGTCCCAGAGTCTGGAGGAAGAGAGGAGAGGCACACAATCCACGTTGCTTGAGGTCCAGTGTAGAGTTTCCACAGTCAGTGATGGTTTGGGGTGCCATGTCATCTGCTGGTGTTGGTCCACTGTGTTTTCTGAGGTCCAAGGTCAACGCAGCCGTATACCAGGAAGTTTTAGAGCACTTCATGCTTCCTGCTGCTGACCAACTTTATGGGGATGCAGATTTCATTTTCCAACAGGACTTGGCACCTGCACACAGTGCCCAAGGAAACAGGTCCTGGTTTAAGGACCATGGTATCCCTGTTCTTAATTGGCCAGCAAACTCGCCTGAGTTGAGCTGAAGGCCATTAGCAGAGCAACCTGGGCTATCATAACACCTGAGCAGAGCCACAGACTGATCTCCTCATGACACTTTTCAGTTGGCCAAGATTTCTAAAAACCCATTCTTTGTATTAATCTTAAGTAATATTCTAATTTTCTGAGATACTGAATTTGGGATTTTCCTTAGTTGTCAGTTATAATCATCAAAATGAAAAGAAATAAACATTTGAAATATATCAGTCTGTGTGTAATGAATTAATATAATATACAAGTTTCACTTTTTGAATGGAATTAGTGAAATAAATCAACTTTTTGATGATATTCTAATTATATGACCTGCACCTTTATATAAAGAATTTGGTATAATGCAGTTCATAATTATGAATTTTGCAATGCCGTTCAGCTGATCCTCACTAGAGGACGCTATAACAAACCTTAACCCAGCCGAGCAGATCTGGATTAAAGGTAAAATGTGCTGAAAGCTATATTTCTATGTTTTAAATGCTTGACATTTCAGTAGTTTTGAATGTCAGAGGAAAAATACAACACGACTGCTGAGGCAGGTTTATTTGAAACAGTAATTTCCAAAACATCTGATTCAGCTCCGTTTACACATGATCTGATTCAACAGCGTTTAGAAAGACTTGCTGTATATTATTTTACTCTGAGAAAAGCAAGGCATGTTTCATGTTTATTTCAGCACCCATATGAACCGTTTACAGTACGACCTGCAAAAGGAGCTTTATTTGTATGCGTGTAAAAGGCGCGGTCACGTTAGCCATATTTTAGCTAAATTTTGCCGGCAAAAATAGATCCATTGTGTCTCAAACAGAACTCACTTTCAAATCAAATAGCTTTCTGTTGGTCAACGTGGTCAATTCAAGTCAGCAACTTTAAAATGTGGGAAATATGCGTGGGCAATTTTTTCCGCGAATCGACCAGGTGAGCAACGGTAAACGTGACCGCGCCTTAAAGCGACAGTTCACCCAAAACTGATCTTTCTCTAATTAATTACACCCTCACTCGTTCTAACCCAGAAGACTTCCTTTCATCAAATAAAAAATTGTAATGAAAGATTTCTGTCCCTCGACTAAAAGTCTATTCACCCCAAATTTTGACTTAAAGTGAGTTTATTTGTTCATTGAACTTCTGTTTACCAAATTTGAGTGATCTATGTACGTGAATAAATGTGAATAAAAGTACTTCATATAAGGCTGTCTCTTCAGAAGACTTGGACCAAACTTTTCGATCCATACCGTTTGTATTTCTTTTACGTTTTACATAACGTTTTTGCCGAATATACTTTTAGTGAAGGGACAGAATCAGTTTTCATTCAAAAATATCTTTGTGTTCTGAAGATGGACCAAAGTCTTATGATATTAGAACGAGTAATTGATGACACAGTGATCATTTTTGGGCAAACTAGACTCATCAGAAAACATGTCACAGGTATATATCCATAATATAGTTTAGAATACAGTACTGTCTCTTTAAAAGTTTAAATTGTGTATCATGACTGCTGGGAACCTACAAATCAAATCAATGGACTTCACATCGGTTATGCTGTTAATATAAAGTCACAGGATTGAGTGAAGGCCTCGATTAAAAGTGCATCAGAAATCCCTTGCGGAGGAGCGTAAAACCTCTCGGGTAAAATCTCATTTAATGGCCAATTAGTTCTAACAATAGCGTTCTGTTAGGAAGGCTTTAGGAGTTAGCAGTGACTCATGGAGAGAGTTTTGATTGGCCAGATGTGGTCATCCATTTAATCATCAGCTGACTGACCACTAGCTCACCTGATTACACAACGGTTTTCATCCGTGTAATCTCTGTTTCATGACAAACATCAGATCAGAAGTGCATTCATCTGGAGAAATCTCTCAAGATCATGTGCAGGTCATATGTCACCCCAATATACTGTTTCATAACTAAAAATATAAGAAACTGAAGCTTATTTTAGGACGATCAAGATTGATTTAAAATCAATATACATTGTGATAGTGTTCATTGCTGATTTAAATAAAATATTATATTACAATATTGTTTTCTGTCATGGAGTAAAAAAATACTATATCGCAGTAATGACAATGTAAGTGGGAAATTCACAATGTAAAAAAATCTTATATAAAATGTACTATATAATTATACTTTCTTATTTAATTGATTGATTTTGGGGTGAAATATGAGCTGGTTGTGTTTTCATGAAACTGAAGGTTTAAAGCTTGAATATGAACATTGTTAAACTCACATTTCTGTTAATAAATCATCTAATGGCAGATCACATTAATACTGTGTACATGTGTGTATTCACAAAGGCTCGGTTAGATAATCGTGAAAAATAATATATAGTTTATAGAGTGTATAAAAGTCTATTCTATGCGTCCAGGTTTTCATACACACACATTGGTTTCTGTACAGTCTATAGTGTGTGTGATGCATCATATGCAGGATCCTTTTTTGCTGTTTGTTTCGAGTCCCTGTGTTGATCGGTGGTCGTCTCTCTCCTGTGGTTTGTAGTTTATCTCAGTGGGTTTTCCATAGTGGGTTTCTGTAGACCCATCCGTCACCCTGCACACAGACACACACACACACATTCACACAAATCAATCAATCAAATGGTCCCTTTTTCTAGATAATATATTCAGTTTCAGAATATAAACAAAAAAGTTCATAACTCGCAAATTCTGACTTGTGAGATATAACTAGGGATGCACCGATATGACAATTTTGGCCGATATATAACCGATAATAGTGCTGGACGGTATTACCTAAAATGTATATCACAGTATTTTTCTAAATGATATCGGTTTTGCGGTATATGACATTGAAAGTTTGCCTACCTATTTCATATTTCAACATGTTTCTGTTGATTTCACACATTTTAGTCTGCCAATAGTTCAACTAGTAGCCTACAATGTGAAGTTTATTCATCAATAACGCTAATATAAGTGAGAAGAAATGTTTTACCATAAAAATTATCTTCCAAGCTCGATGAAAATCAGAAGAACGATGAAGCTGATTCTTTGTTTTGAGGTGATGGGGGCATTTACAGGTTTGCGTTTCTTCCTCGTGGACGATTTCCGCGTGAATCTCATTGCGCGCGTGGGTGTGGTCACATTAAAGATAATGAGTCTCCGCTGGAGGAACTCTACCTCTTGCTGTTTTAATACGGATTACATAAAGTAGCAATTCCAAGCTTTACAAAGAGATATCTGTCTCGTGTCTGTGAGGTTGATTTTCACACGCATTTCAGAGTGGACATCACAGGGAGACAAACGGGAGAATGCGCATCCTGTTTGTTTTCTTTATTTAGCGAAAAGCACAACATTTAGTTCAATCATTGATTTTGAGTGTACATAAATAAAAGCAGACACTTTAAGCTTTGTAAAGACATATCGTTCATGTCTGTGAGGCCAAAACTGACGGAGTATTTTAAGTTATTTGACACGGTCATGAGGAAAAATCCAGCAAAACACGCGGGCACGTTTCTCGGGTTCAGAGGGTTAAAGGGCAGCACAGAAAGACGACAGGAAGACAAAAAGATGCTATATTGTTTATTTGTAACTCGGAAGTGTTCGAACGTTACAGCAACTGCCCCACAAGCCACATACACTCTAAATAATGCTGGCTTGTTTTTTTTAACCCAAAATGCTGGGTTGTTTTTTAACCCAAAATGCTGGGTTGAGACTGTTGGGTAATTTTTGTTGGTTTATTTGATCACATTTTAAACACCATTGGGTAGTTTCAAATTTCCAGTTGTTGGGTTAAACCTGCTGGGTCGCAACACTTGGTTGTTTCACGAGCTTCGCGCCTTGATGTTTAAATTCTCTCCCAAACAGTCATTTTGAAAGGACAACGGCAAAGCCACTGGTTGCAGATGTTTTAAGGGAAGTTCATATAATATTTTCATTAATAATCATTTTAATTAGCATAGTTTTCTTTTCTTTTCGCGGCAACAATTCTTAAAGGAACACTCCACTTTTTTTGAAAATAGGCTCATTTTACAAGTCCCCTAGAGTTAAATAGTTGAGTTTTACCGTTTTTGAATCCATTCAGCCGATCTTTGTATCTGGCGGTAGCACTTTTAGCATAGCTTAGCATACATCATTGATTCTGATCAGTCCATTAGCATCTCATTCAAAAAATGACCAAAGACACTTTCAATATTTTTCCTATTTAAAACTTGCGCCGCTGCTGTCATGGTACGGCCGTGAAGATTCATGACTATTACGCAGGAATGAGAAAGTAGTTCCTAGCCGTATAGGTGTAGAAAATCCTTTTCATTTTCAGTTGGTCTTAGCACACGATGTAACTGTAGAAGAGTCAAGTTTTAAATAGGAAAAATATTGAAAGTGTCTTTGGTCATTTTTTGAATGAGATGCTAATGGACTGATCAGAATCAATGATGTATGCTAAGCTATGCTAAAAGTGCTACCGCCAGATACAAAGATCGGCTGAATGGATTCAAAAACGGTAAAACTCAACTATTTAACTCTAGGGGACTTGTAAAATGAGCCTATTTTCAAAAAAAAGTGGAGTGTTCCTTTAAGCTTACATGATATACGTTAACTTAGACGACAAAAGTTTTACCTCAGAATCCGATGCCATGTATTGACTCACATAGTCATGTTTAGGTATGTGACACGATAGATTAATGCAGTGATTTATTATTTATTACACGGAGCCATGATCCCCTTACGGAAATGAACCATGGTTTTATGTAGGGATGTCACAAGTACCGGTACTTCTGTACCAAGTCCGTACTGAAATTTAAAAAATGTGACGATAGCCTACCAGGATTTCTGTAGTAGGCTAAGCTACCGACTCCCGAGTATATTCGGTCCCCGCAGCTGCGTTCAGTCGCGTCAGTGTTTATCTTAGCGTAGGGCTCCAGACTGTAGCCGAAAATATATACGAGTGTCTGTGAATATTAAACTGCAAAATACTATTTAAATATTACTCCTGCATGTTCTGCGTCTCTATGCGAATGACGGGGGCGCGCGCGCGCGCACACACACGCGCATGACACTCGCTCGCTGTCTTTGTAGTCTCTGCCGTGTCACTATAAGAGGACACAAACACATAAACTGCCACTTCATGAGAATTTACCGTTTCATTTGAGAAAACTGTCATATCATGTACACAGACACTCAAAGGTCTTCAACCCGTCAAAATAAAAGTTTGATTTAACGTGAAGAAATTGACAGAATATATTAGGCTTGTAGTTGTCATTGTTGCCAATTTTAACACATTTGTGTGTTAAGCATTAAAAATTACTATTTTAACAGTCTAAAAATGTATTCTTCATTTGTTCTTTCATGATTGTCTAGTTTTACAGAAGGCGCACAGGCGAAATTATAAGAATAACCCAGCAAGAAAAACCCATAATAGCAAATCCATTAGGCTAAAGGTAAAATTTGACTACATCTTTGGTTTTCTCAACAGCCCAGCCTGCTGGGTTAAAATGCCACGGGGTTAATTTAACCCAGCATGTGTTCTGTCCAATATTTAGCCAGCACTGGGTTGCCAAATTGAGTTGTTTTTAACCCAGCCATTTTTAGAGTGTGCAACAGTACTTACGGTTGAACCTGTAACACTTTACAGAGAGGCCGGATAGCAGACTCGAAAACTCACGTAGGCTATCTGACGACATTTCACATGGGGTTTATTATCAGAGTCAATCCCACGCACACATGGGGCAGCTTGCAAACACTCCACCGACAACTGTGTTACCGAACAGAAAAATAAACCTGGCAAAGAGCAACAGAAATATAAAATGAACACATGCGATGCTCGCGCTCCATCTACGGATTGCCCACTCACCAGCGAGTGCGTGAGAGTGCGTTCCGCCTTAAAGGAGAAGTACCTAATTCTACTTCAAACCGTAATGACGATACTACCGTTTAAACAATACAGTGGCAGTATTTTGGACCCTTATTATCGCGATACTACCGTAGTACACCGTGCAAACCTAAGCTGTAGTAGTTTCTGAGGCGGTTCTGGTCATGAACGCACCTCTTTGCTGAAGTATTTGGGTTTCCAGGGCATGTTGTTGGTGTCTCTCTGTCTCTCGTCGGATCGCTGGGCTTCCTCTAACCGATGCTTGTGTTCAGTGGCCAGATCGACGTTTCCTTCCTTCAGAGCCGCGGTCACGTGCTGCCAGAGACGCCTGAGCTCAAACACACACACACCCAGCAGAATTACAAAAATATTGTAGGAAAACCATATATTCTTAAGATTTGGGAGTCTGTAAGAAGTCTCTTCTGCTCACCAAGGCTGCATTTATATCAGTAAAAACCATAGACTGTAAAAAAAATATGGACGTAGTGTCCATGACGTCACCCATTGGATTCTGATGAGCAGTTTTGAAGTGTAAAGTGGGGACGAGATGACATCACTCCCGGATAACAGAAAATGGGCAAAAAGGCGGGACGTGGGCGGAGCTGAAGTGACGCGATGACTAACAGACAGCAGAGAAATGGCAATTTACCTGTCACTCAAAGTGACCACGCCCTTAATTATGCAGAACTTTAATGCTTTTTATAATGTAAACGAATGAGTTATAAAAAACTCCCGTCACTGTCGTCATGAAGAGCAAAATTAGCCGTATAGACCAAAACCACAATCTGTCCCAGGCTGTAAACATGTTTTATTCTGCTGTAAAGTTGGGCATTTTAACATGAGCTCAATGAGATTCTGCTCCTTCTGGAGTCTGTCTCTAGTGGCCAGTCGATGAACTGCAGTTTAAGTCACTTCCGTGTTGCTTCAAGAGAAACTGCGGGAGGTTGCCGCTTGGTAAAAACCCAGTAATACTGTGAAGAATCACCTGGACTCGCTCCGGCCCTGTTTCTCCACCGGGCGAATCATCTTCCTGATGACGGGCAGTTTGTTGGTGTCGATCACTCGGGTCTCTCCGCTGCTGTATGTGAACTCGAGCGTCCCGTTCCACTCGCCCTGAGCTTTACAAACAACTGTCCCGCTGGAGTTCTGCTTCACCTCTGCACTTACCCTGAAACGCACACACACACGCTTTCATCATCATCATTATTTTCAAATACGTCTCCTTTAAGTATCAACATAATGCGCTCACATTACCCAAATTTTCATGGGCGAGATACAGTAATTACAATAGGAATCCATGCAATCAGGGTGAAAGATTTTGACAAGGGTTAAAGTTGGTCACGCTGAACAATGGAGCTTTTTTCACCCGAGAAATTTTGCCAATGGAACCACACAAGTCCTCGTGGGAAGTTCGCATTTACGAGTTGGGAAGTCGTAATTATACATGGTGCGTTCAAATCACTTCGGTCGGAGCAAGATGACAATGTACCGTTTCTAAATGTAATTCAACAAGATTTCTGTTGTCGCTGTACAAGCAAGATGTGACAATTGGTCAGTGTGGTATTAGTCCCGCCCCTCCTCGACTGTGATTGGATGGTGGGTAAAAAGTGACAGTGATAAGTACTGCATTTTAATATTTGTTTTCAACTCACGACGCCCAGAAAAAAAACGCTCAACGTGGAATAAACGTTCAGCCCCTCGTCATGCTGCTGTTTTTAAATATGCGGCGCTCCCATTGAAAACAATTGAAAAGATACACAACGCTTTGGTGGACACACAACCTTAAAGTCAGAATGATACATAGTCTTTTCTTCTCTATTGTGCCGTGTTATCCAAGTGAAACGCTTCTCAAACAAATGTAGGGCGGGGCTTGATTTTGTCTGTGGGGAATTGATTGGATGATTGGATGGTGGTGGTTTGCTATTGGTGGATCTCATGTGAGTGACAGGTTGCCCCGCCCTCGTCATCAGAGAAGAGATGAGAGAGGATCATTGGATCGTTTCGAATAAACACTGCAATATTCCATAAAATATAAGAATTGCCAATTTTGAGTTCATGGCGGCTTTAAAGAAAATCCAGAGTTTCTCACTGACTTTGTAGTGACATTCATGTGCGTCCAACCCGTAAATCTGATCTGAGTGCAGCACCGACCTGTGAACTTTGCCCCCGTAGAAGGGTTTGGTGTGGAATGTGACGCTGGCCGAGTATCCCGTCTGGACGCAGCTGATGGTGACCTTTCCCCCCAACTCCACCCACGGCACAGTGATGATGGATCGAGCGAACGCACTCGGGAATGTAAACACGTACTCCTCACCGTGATCCCGCAGGTGTAACACTCCTAAAGGGGCAAAGGTAAATCTGCCTAAACATTACTGCACAGAGTTACGACACTATCCTTGTGTTTTTCCCCTGTTTATTGTAAAGATTGACCCACCTTCCCCCACCATGGAGACGCCGACTGACATTCCCATGAACTTGCTCTTGGTCCAGATGTGAGCGTTGACGCACATGCCTCTCTCCGCGCACTCACAGTAAAACCCAGACACCGGAGGATGATGGGAAACCTGCTCCCCCACGAAACGCACCCTGTAATATTCTGACTCCGCCCCTGCCGCCTCCTGATTGGTCGTGTGGTTCCTCAGTGGGTGGACATGCTCTCGCGGAACCGCCCACGAGCAGCAGAAGGTCTCGCCCAGCACCGGGTTGTAGGGCTTCTTGGCGACGGCGCCCTTACGTCCTTCATGGAAGGCGGTCATGTAGTACTCGACGAAACGCACCATACGCTCCTCCGGCGTGTTTCCCGCGGAGATGGACAGGAACAAGTCCGGGTGCGCCATGAAGTTAGCGTACATCTCCAGTAATGAGCGCTTCTCCAGGATGAATGTGGGAAGAACAACCTGCACAAACCACACAGAGAGAGGATGTAATGTAAAATTAAATCTGTTATGTGAGGCCCTGGTATTAAGGTCGATCGGATAACAAGTGGACGACGCTAAAAACAGTCGTAAACGCTTCGAGCTTGACCACTTTCGACCACTTCCAGAGGTAATCCGAAACACATTCATCCGGATTGCTTTCCTAGTGTAGAAGGTCATGTGGTCAAAGGCACTCGAACAGCCACTTGAAGACGCCCTAGTCTCCTCATACTGACTGTAAGTATTTTAGGAAGATGGGATTTAAACTTTGTCAGCTGAAAGTTTAGGTTTGAAGACCAAACACAATGTTTTCTAACCATTCCTGATTTCTAACACTCACTCACAATGTTCGCCATGGTTTTTCGGCTATTAGAGGAGAAACAAAAGCTGAAGCACTCTGATTTTGAAAAACTGTTTTTCCGTCGTCTTTGGTGCGTTCATATGAGCTTATTTCGTCCATTAGATCGAAAGATCTGTCCATACATTTACCCACCCATAGACCCTCCCCTCTAATGCTGCGTTCACACCAAACGCGAATAGAGCGTCAAAATCGCGTCTACCACATCTAGTTTGACGAGTGAACATTTAGAATCCATTCACGCGTCCGTGGCGAATTGGACGCGCGTAGAAATCGAGCGTTTGAAGTGAAATAGACGCGCGTTCAAGGCGCTCCAGGAGAAATATGACATAAAACACCACTCTGCCTCTTTTCATTTTCATTAAAAATATATATTACACATTAATAGCCACACAAATGTGGTCCAGGCAACTCCTACATTATCTTCACTGCATGTATATTTAAATATCCTTAAAAAATAAAGTTATGAAACTTCTCTTTGCCCTCAGTCAAAATGATTTGGCAGACAACAAATGATGATTCATGGCACCAAAGATCGGCCATTAGATCTACACAAGATGCACCACTACAGGACATCAGAGCCAGCGGCAGACGGCAGAAGGACTGGCCGAGGAAAGGCTGCTCTCGCTGGGGTTAATGATCACTGAGCGCTGAGTTGTGAATCTTGTGTTCACAACTCCAAAAACACAAGATTATTTTTTTTAAATAGGCGCTCTCTTTATAAATAAACCTAAGATTTGAGCTTTAAACAACTACATTCTCACCTGAAAAAGTCTTAAAACCTAATTTTGTGACAGTAGTATTTTTAAATTATGCAGGGTTTCTCATCACATCACTTTACCACGTGACAGCAGCGAGGAGGCTCGTGATTGGTTAACGCGGCGCGAATTGACGCCAAAGAAAAACATTTTCAACTCGGGCGTCAGACGCGAATTCGCTTCAAATGCTTGAATGCACAAAAGCACCACTCGCGTGTAACGCACGTATGGCGCAAGACGCTCAATTTGCGTCCTTCGCGCCGCGCGAAACGCGCCTTCCGCATCGTGGGACCTCCAGACGCGCGTCAATGCACCTTTCCATTGACTTAACATTGAAATCACTCTCGCCAGACGCTCTATTCGCGTTTGGTGTGAACGCAGCATAAGAAATCAGGACAGAAGTGGCTAAAAGTGGACAAAAGAGACAGATTAAAACACCAGGTGTAAACGGGAATGTGTCTCCCTCGTCTACTTGCAGTGATGGGAATAACGGCGTTATAGATAAACGCCGTTACTAACGGAATTATTTTTTTCAGTAACATCGCCGTTATCGTTACTGAGAATAAAATGCGGCGTTACTATAATTGAGCTCACTGAAGCGGTTTTCATCCGAACAGGCTCTCTGTCAGTCGGACCGGCAACGTTTTTTTTTCTTGGTTGGTTGGTGTGTGTGTATGTGTGTGTGTGGGCGTGCGTGCATGCCATGCGTGTATGGTACACATAACTGATGATGATTGGTGGGTGGGAGACAAGGTTGAGGTTGATAGGTTGAGTTCACAAACACACACCTATGACACACACGCATATGCACAGTCACACACACCAACGACCAGGAGGAGTCAGAGCGATGGCAAGTCCAACGACTTCAAAGGTAGCTTTCGCAAACTGGAAGTATAAGCGCTACTTTTCCCTCATTGAGGTGAAAGGTAAGAACGTTTATGTAACGTGCAACTTATGCCCCGGAAGAAAGAGTCTCTCCACATCGGTGGCAAGTAATTCTAATCTAATGAAGCGCCTCACATCATCATATGCCACAAAAGGAGTGGCTAAAATCCCCAGGTGATAACGTGAGCTCCACTACCAAAGGAGTAGTATAGTACTGATAATATTTACACAATATTTACACAATAGTAGACCTACTGATAATATTTACAATAATGTATTGAATTTGATAGGTGTCTCTCACATTGTCCCACAGCAACATTACAATACATTAATGTACAATGTTTTATAATAATAATTTATTCAATTTAGTGTCCAATTCATTCATTTAACATATTTAATATTGGGGGCATCCAAGTTATTTGACATATTTGAACATTTGAAGAAGAAAAAAAAGTAACACCGTAGTTACTTTCCCTGGTTATTAGTTACTTTTATAATGATGTAACTCAGTTACTAACTCAGTTACTATTTGTAAGAAGTAACTAGTAACTATAACTAACTACTTTTTTAAAGTAACGTGCCCAACACAGTCTACTTGTGATCCGATCAACCAAACGGATCTTAATGCCAGGTGTAAACAGGGCCTGATACTCATGTGTTGTGTAGGTCATCCGCACCCGTGTGAGGTCCATGCCGAGTTTGAGCTGGGACAGCAGATGCAGAATGACGCTCCTCTGGTCCTCCAGCACACCCAGATCTTCTTCAGAGTTACTGTCTGAATCCATCACCTCCTCATCCGGAGGAATCGCCTCCATCCCCTCCTGCTGCAAACACACACACCACACGGCCCTAGTGTATATGTATCATACACAATGTCTTTCCAGACCACAGTAAGTGGTCTTACCTCGGTGTTCTGCAGCAGGTTTTTCTTCCTGAGGGAGGGCGAGGGCTCTGTGGAGCTCAGGCTAGCAGCACCGCCGTTCCTCAGACCCTCTTCTGAGGGCGACTTTGGGACGGCCCATGCAGGAACATTATCTGGAGGAATGAAGAGCACATGACCAGCGGTCAGCAGTTATACATCACGCCCAAACTCAAACCCTGATCAATTAGTGACCTTCAGTCCGTCAGCGCTGATGACCCTCTTGCCATAAACCAAGCCTAAGGTGGGTAACAGAGTTTAGCTGGTTAACAAATGCCATCAAACTAGAACTGCCTAACCAGTGGAAACCAGATACAACCACCAGGGGAAGGAATCACACCTTTCAATACAAACATGTGCTGCTTTGACCTCCATATGAATGTATACCAATACCAACATTTTATTTATTTTTATAAACACAACCAATTCATTTTATATGGATACTTATAAATCTTCTGAGGGTCTGGCAGCCATTCAGTGTGTTGTGAAAAGATGTGAAAGGGTCTTTAAGCTCTTACTGATGCACAAACATCTCATAAATTCTCGTGACGTCAGGATCAAAGCATCATCACGGCTGGATGGACTTGGCATCTGCTCTTAAAATATTTCTGAAGTCAGATGTCAAGTTTTCCTTACATTCAGACGGATTGAGCCAACTGAGATGTATAAATACAGCTCGTCTCTGTGAGTTTGGCGCTCATGTAGATCATTGACCTTTAAATAAATAAATAATAATAATACATTTACACATTTTATCCAAAGCAACTTGCATTGCATTCAAAGGACACATTTGATCAATTGTATCATAATTACCTGTTCATTTCCTTCCAAACAGTCTCTCTCAGGAATATATATATATAGGAGGATATATATATATATATATATATATATATATATATATATATATATATATATATATATATATATATATATATATATATATATATATATATATATATATATATATATATATATATACATATATATAAAGCAGGAAATGATGTAGAACAAGACCCACTACATCAACATCGAGCATCACTTTAGATTAATTCTTTAATTTCTCAAACTGGTGGGGGGTCATCACACAGACCATGCAGAGAAACATCCGTGCACGAACGAGAACAGAATATGTGCAATGTTCTGGCTAATCATTGTGATGAAAAGCAAACAGATCATGCAAAAGATAAAATATGTATTTACCTGATTGATGTTTCCCTCTTGTTTGGATCTGCAGGTCCCGCCCCTGTCAGAGTCACACCCATTCACAGTCCCCTCTGTCAGAGCCCCGCCCCTGTCCAAGACATGCCCACTCATTGCCCCACCCATGTTCAAAAGACACACCCGTTCGTATACCCGGCCTCTGTTCAAGACATACCCCCTGATAGTCACGCCTCTGTCAGAGCCCCGCCCCTTTCCAAGACACGCCCGTTCGTATCCCAGCCTCTGTTCAAGACATGCCCACTCATAGCCACACCTCTGTCAGAGCCCCGCCCCTGTTCAAGACACACCCGTTCGTAGCCCTGCCTCTGTTCAAGACACGCCCACTCATAGCCACACCTCTGTCAGAGCCCCACCCCTGTCCAAAACACGCCCACTCATAGTCACGCCTCTGTCAGAGCCCCACCCCTGTCCAAGACACGCCCACTCATAGTCACGCCTCTGTCAGAGCCCCCCCTGTCCAAGACACGCCCACTCTTAGCCACGCCTCTGTCAGAGCCCCACCCCTGTCCAAGACACGCCCACTCATAGCCACGCCTCTGTCAGAGCCCCACCCCTGTCCCAGACACGCCCACTCAGTCACGCCTCTGTCAGTGCCCCACCCGTCCAAGACACGCCCACTCTTAGCCACGCCTCTGTCAGAGCCCCACCCCTGTTCAAGACACACCCGTTCGTAGCCCTGCCTCTGTTCAAGACACGCCCACTCATAGCCACACCTCTGTCAGAGCCCCACCCCTGTCCAAAACACGCCCACTCATAGTCACGCCTCTGTCAGAGCCCCACCCCTGTCCAAGACACGCCCACTCATAGTCACGCCTCTGTCAGAGCCCCCCCTGTCCAAGACACGCCCACTCTTAGCCACGCCTCTGTCAGAGCCCCACCCCTGTCCAAGACACGCCCACTCATAGCCACGCCTCTGTCAGAGCCCCACCCCTGTCCCAGACACGCCCACTCAGTCACGCCTCTGTCAGTGCCCCACCCGTCCAAGACACGCCCACTCTTAGCCACGCCTCTGTCAGAGCCCCACCCCTGTCCCAGACACGCCCACTCATAGTCACGCCTTTGTCAGAGCCCCACCCCTGTCCAAGACACGCCCACTCATAGCCACGCCTCTGTCAGAGCCCCACCCCTGTCCAAGATAGCCCACTCATAGTCACGCCTCTGTCAGAGCCCCCCTGTCCAAGACACGCCCACTCATAGCCACACCTCTGTCAGAGCCCCACCCCTTTCCAAGACACGCCCACTCATAGTCACGCCTCTGCCAGAGCCCCACCCCTGTCCAAGACATGCCCACTCATAGCCACACCTCTGTCAGAGCCCCACCCCTGTCCAAGACACGCCCACTCATAGTCACATCTCTGTCAGAGCCCCACCCCTGTCCAAGACACGCCCACTCATAGTCACGCCTCTGTCAGAGCCCCCCCTCTGTCCAAGACACGCCCACTCTTAGCCACGCCTCTGTCAGAGCCCCACCCCTATCCAAGACACGCCCACTCATAGCCACGCCTCTGTCAGAGCCCCACCCCTGTCCAAGACACGCCCACTCATAGTCACGCCTCTGTCAGAGCCCCCCCTGTCCAAGACACGCCCACTCTTAGCCACGCCTCTGTCAGAGCCCCACCCCTATCCAAGACACGCCCACTCATAGTCACGCCTCTGTCAGAGCCCCACCCCTGTCCAAGACACGCCCACTCATTGCCACACGCTGTCATAGCCCCGCCCCCTAATTACATATAACTAGCCCCTAACAGACCGCAGTCAGAGATCAAAGGTATAATCTTAATTTTAATTAAATTAATTCATTTCTTTAACATCAGAAACATTCTGAACGATCAGTTTTGGAGTCAGTCCATCCAGGATATACCAATAGGGTCTCATTTTCACCTCAATTTGAAGCATTCAGGAACAAAAATATCTTTTACAAAAGAAAAACAGCAATAAACGAGTTCTCTCCAAAAACAAGAAACCTGAGATCTGAAGATCAACATTCAGAAATAAACATACAATATTCAGACCAGGCACAGAGTCACTTCTCCTCAAACGTGTCCATTCATGTCAAGGAGTTCTCGTTGAATCAACATAAAAAAAGCATAAAACAAAATCAAAAATATAAAATCGTGGCGATTGATCTTGACGCCGGGAGCGAAGCACCTGAGTCCATGTCAGGGTTGATCTGAAACGTTGTATTGGATCCACTGTTTCGGTGGAGTTTTCAGGCACCTGTGTGTTTCTTTGGCATGTGGTTCATCCAGCATTGAAAAGCCTCAGGAATCCGATTCCAAACACTCACACCAATCATGCATTAAGAGACGGTTTCACCCGTGTTACACACTCAAGCACAAATACAAATGATCCAATCAGGCACAGAACCGAATGAACAAATGAAGAACCAAAACACAGATGACCTCACACAGACACTGAGCATGCAGACAGCCCTTCAGCAGCATTTATTGCACACGTTTAGCTGCATGGGCCCCGTTATATACGGACAGGAGCCGCAGTCGACCTCGCCCTGATCTTTGGCCGGCTCAGTCTGTGGGGCGTCCGTGTCGGACTCACCGCGGTTGTGACCCGACTGAGTTCTGCGGGTGTGTCCGGCGCTCTGCTGTAATAGAGTCAGGCACTCTCCCAGGCAGCTCAGCGTGGCGGCAGACGTGGCTTTCAGCAGCAGCAGGTCCTGATCCAGGCAGGACAGGGATCCTCTCGCCGGCAGGGACTCGATGGACTGGACCAGACTCTTCTGCTGACCCTCGGCCTGCGTCATTACCTGGAGAAACGAGGAAGCTTCTTACTGAGGTCAGGGCTCTCAAGTCTCACGCATGGGCGTCGGAACATTTGTATGTGGGCGGGACAAGACTCACCCACTTTTTACGATCAATGATATTGGACCCACTCACTTTTATCGTCTCTAACATTCAGCACATGTCTGTTTACCTACCCCTAATCGATAAACACTTATTATTAAACACATATTAGACGCTTTATTTCCACTTTTCTAATATTTTCTTCATTTGTATTGAAAATAAATGCCTTTCCGATTTGATATGTGATGGGAAAACGGAGAAGATTGAGTTCGGCGAAAGCCGGACTCGAACCGCCGGTCGATTTGTGTCAAAACCAGATGCCGTGCGTTTTACCCCTACACTACTGCCGCTCTTACTGTATGTTCACACCGCCGCCGGCGAGAGCGTCAAACTTCGCTCTGGCCGCTCTGCCATCGACGCTGTAGAAAGATTCGTGGACGCGCTGCCGCTCTGACGTAGATCGAATGCTTGGTCTTTTTTGAAACGGCATTTAAAGGGGCTGCAAAGCAAACACTCATGTTGATCTGCGTTTGTGCAGACTAACCACAGGTAGGGTATAACCGTATAATATAACCTCATGAAATCATTTAAATGTGAAAGTTAAAAAAAAGCAGATCGATGGAAAGAACTTAACAATTATAGTTACATGTTTGCTAACGAAATAAACCAATTAAAAGCCATTTTTGTGGTGGATAAATAATGTTGCACGTCTTCTTATCAAACCCGCCGCACCAGCAGTGATCAACCTCCTCTATTTTGCTTGGGAACTAATGTGGTCGGAACCGAAGTTTACAGCACTGCGTTCTCTAGAATCATCTCAAGCGGAGCACTTCTACATTCCCATTGGTTGCCGCCGAACCGCGTCATAGCTCATTACCATAAAGTTGACCTGACTTCAACTCTCCTTGACGCCCAAATCGTCCAAGACGCGCCGCGCCGCGCCGCTCTCGCCGGAGCTCGCCGCCGGGCTCCCATTGAGAATGAATGACTTCCGGCCACTTTGACGCTCTCGCCGGCAGCGGTGTGAACGCACAGTTAGGGCCCGTCCACACGGAGACGCGTATCACTGTATACGTATACATTTTTTATCGTATTGGCGTTTCGTCCACACGGATCCGGCGTTTTGGGAGACTGAAACCGCTATTTTTTTAAACCGGGTCCTAAAGTGGATAAATCTGAAAACGACACCCTTGCCGTTTCGTGTGTACGGCCAATCCGTATATTTTGTGAAACGGTGATGTCATCACATCACGTCCTGCGCGGGGAAGACTAGAAGGGATACAACTACAGCACTGGGCATGTGCACATCAATACTGCGCTGTTTAATTACTGTATTTGCATTATTGTAAGGGTATGTTTAGGGTTGGGGTAGGTGTATGCGTTAATAAAACACATCTGGTAAGTAGCACATTTATTTATTGTTATTTTATTGTGAGATTTTACCTCACCTCCGACTGTTGCCGTACCCCTTCTAGCCACAACTCTTCTTCTCCGTTTTTAGTGTATTTCTGTGGCAGAATTACAGTGCCACATACTGGCCTGGCATGTATACTACATCGTTTTGAGCCGTTTTCATGCTCTCGTGTGTACGCAGATATTTCTTGAAACGAGAAAAAAAAAAAGATTGGATAGGGAAAGTTCTGGCTTCGTGTGGACGGGGCCTTAATGATATGGCGATTTCCGTAATTTTGTCTTTACGAACTATGCGTTTAGCAAGTAAAGCGGTATATTTTGTACTTAATGTAATTGGCATCTAGTCCAGTAAAACATTTCTGAGGACCCACCCACATTTTTTTTGCTTCCGACGTCCATGCGTGAGACACACGCATTTCAACCCGCTCTCACCTTGTATTTCTCACGCAGAGAAATTTCCATGATAATGCCCACCAAGTTGCGCTGCTATTCGAGGAATCAAGTGAGTTTCCACATAGAGTTCGGAAGGCCCTGCCACGCACCAGCCAATCAAATAAAAATATAGCTACCGAACAGCCAATCACACAATAGCATTGCTGTATCCGGGTAAGATTTAGATATTCCCGCAACAACAACCTTTACATTCTGCCACCTACTGGTGGTTTAGTTTAATGTTCTCTTTCCAACATTTCTTATTTGTATATTCAAAAATATTTAAAACAATCTCATAACATTTTGTCAGTGTAAATTATTTAATTTGATTGGCAACAGCCCTACAGTGTCTTATTCTAATTTAATTTATTGATCAATTTAAGAATATAAAATGAAAGCTGAAGCATAGCCTATATTTAATAAGATTATGGGAAAATGCCCTTCATAAAAGGTAAAAATATCAAAGATATGCAGATTTAAATATCTCTAACAACTAGAACACGATGATGATGACAAACTTTAATGTTGGCTTGAGAAAGCCAGACCAGACATTTTGATGGCAATAAAGTTAGATTTAGCATGTTTACAAATGTTGCTAGCACAAATTAGCATGTTGCTAGCATGTTTTACCACATCGCGAACATGATTTAACATGTTGATAGCATGTTCTAACACACTGCTTATGTTGCTAGCATGTTTTCATATTTGATGATTGATGACAAAACTTTAAAGTTGGCTTGAGAAAGCCAGACAAGAAAGTTTGGAAAACTTTTAAAAGTTTAAAGTTTGAATCTTGAATTTTTTGATGGCAATAAAGTCAGAAAAACATGTTAGATAGACAGACAGACAGACAGACAGACAGACAGACAGACAGACAGACAGACAGACAGACAGACAGACAGACAGACAGACAGACAGACAGACAGACAGACAGACAGACAGACAGACAGACAGACAGACAGACAGACAGACAGACAGACAGACAGACAGACAGACAGATAGATAGATAGATAGATAGATAGATAGATAGATAGATAGATAGATACGCATGCTAGCACAAATTAGCACGTTGCTAGCATATTTTACCACATTATGAACATGATTTAACTTGTTGCTAACATGTTTTAGCATGAATAAACATGTTATCATTTTTCACATTAACTATCATGTTGCTACCATGATTTAACATGTAACTGGCATGTTTAGCATTAATTAACATGTTGATAGCATGTTTTAACACACTGCTAATACGTTGCTAACATTTTTTCATATTTTGTTAACAAATAATGTTGTTAACATGAATTAACATGTTGTTAGCCTGTTTA
>NC_137104.1:53682837-53685337 GCF_949357685.1 Gobio gobio | reverse complement strand
GTGTGTGTGTGTGTGTGTGTGTGTGTGTGTGTGTGTGTGTGTGTGTGTGTGTGTGTGTGTGTGTGTGTGTGTGTGTGTGTGTGTGAATATGTTTGTGTGTCTGCGTGTGTGTATGTTTGTGAGTGTGTGTGTTTGTGAGTGTGTGTATTTGTGTGTGTGTGTGTGTGTGTGTGTGAGAATGAGTGCAAGCATGTGTGAATGTGTGCGTGAGTGTGTGTGTGTGCATAATATACTGTATGCGAGTGTTTGTGTGTGAATGTGTGTGTGTGTGAAAATGTGTGCACGTGTGTGTGTGTGTGTGTGTGTGTGCGCGTGAATGTGTGTGTGTCTGTGTGTGTGTACATGTGTGCATATGTGTATGTGCATGAGTGTGTGTGTGCGCATGTGTGGGAATGTGTGCATATATGTGTGTGTCTGTGTGTGCATATGGGTATGTGCATGAGTGTGTGTGTGTGTGTGTGTGCATGTGTGTGTGCGCATGTGTGGGAATGTGTATGTGTGTCTATGTGTGCATGAGTGTGTATGTGTGTGCTGTGTCCATATGTGCATGAGTGTGTGTGTGTGCGCGCATGTGTGGGAATGTGTGCATATATGTGTGTGTCTGTGTGTGTACATGTGTGCATATGGGTATGTGCATGAGTGTGTGTGTGTGCATGTGTGTGTGCACGTGTCCATATGTGCATGAGTGCGTGTGTGTGTGTTTGTGTGCATATGGGTATGTGCATGAGTGTGTGTGTGTGTGTGTGTGTGTGTGTGTATGTGTGTGTGTGTGTGTGTGTGTGTGTGTGTGTGTGTGTGTGTGTGTGTGTGTGTGTGTGTGTGTGTGTGTGTGTGTGTGTGTGTGTGTGTGTGTGTGTGTGTGCATGTGTGTGCGCATGTGTGGGAATGTGTATGTGTGTCTATGTATGCATGAGTGTGCAGTACGTTCATTTTAGTCCATCCTGAAGTCCGTTTTGCAGAGATGGACTAAAAATGAACTCCCAAAATGTACTGCCAGATTCTGGAAGATGAATTCTTCAAACAGTGGTACTAGAGGATGTGGTGCTGGTCCTTCAAGAGTCACTCTCAACCTATCTGTCCATAAAGCCTATAAAAAAAACCTTCTTCATGTATTTTACAACACTTCAGCTTGTGATTCTTATCTAGTGGGGGTCATTTTTTAGGATTCTTTACCTAACTGAAGTCTCTGAGATCCTGACACCTTCACTTCTGGAGACTCCAGGTAGGTTCAGCTCTGGAAAATGGCGTCGCTGGAGACTAAAGGGTTCCTGATGGTTTCACCCTTAATTCTTCACCTTAATTCTTAATTCTTTTGCAGTTAACAGGTGTCTTTTCTTCACCACCTGTTTTTGTCAGATCCTGCTGACCCAACGAGCATTTCACTGTCCAATGGTCATGCCTTAACTGCAATGTCTAGTATTGCATTAGTATTGCATCCTTCTCATGGGCATTTAATACTTTTTGACTTTTCAGTCTGAGTTAAATCTCTTTTTTGGCTCAATTTATCTGTAAAAGAAAACATGCCTAATAATTCTGCACACCTGAATATAAGGTGATTTTCATTTCCAGCCTTCATGAACAATTATATATCACTTATACATTATTAAATACTAAATCAATAGTAGTTATTAGGATTACTGTGGTTTGGAATTGGTCAAATGTGCCTGGAAAAAAAATATGATCAGAAAATCAACGTGCCTAATAATTCTGCACTCCCTGTATGTGTGTCCAGTTTGCTGATACGGTTTGCTGATGTGCAGCGTATAATTGCATGAATAATATTAATAATAGTTATTATATACATTATGCACACTGTACAATTTGACTTGAAGATATGCTTGTGACGCCTGAGCTCAGATGACTGACTCAATCCCACAATCCCTCTGGCCAGAGGTCGCCCCCCCGCTCACACACTCAGAGTGTGTACATGAGACTGAGCGTCAGCGGCTCTGAGTGATTAAACCCTGAGAAAGAGCTCCGTACGGGAAAACACACACCAGACCTGATCCAGCACAAACACACACACCTGGAGAAGAGAATCCATTTCACGAGTGGGGATGTGTGTGTGTGTGTGTGTGTGTGTGTGTGTGTGTGTGTGTGTGTGTGTGTGTGTGTGTGTGTGTGTGTGTGTGTGTGTGTGTGTGTGTGTGTGTGTGTGTTATCGTCGTCTGCGGTTCTGTGTGTTTCTTCTTCTAAACCAGATCAATGAATTGTTTCTCAACAGCAGCACTGACCACAAACACTAGCTTCACTCACTAACCACAACCACACACACACACACATAAAGACACTCAAATGCGCACACACACACACACACACACACACACACACACAAACACACAAACTCACACACAAATTCACACAATCCTACACACGCACATACATATGCACACACACACACACACAGGCACACACACATAGAAACACACTCATACACTCACACAAACACACTCACACACACACATATACGGACACTCATATGCACACACACACACACACA
>NC_137104.1:53612837-53672837 GCF_949357685.1 Gobio gobio | reverse complement strand
ATGCTCGTCATTTAAAACTTGTTTAATAAAGCTGGTACATTATATTTTATTTACAGAGTATTGTTAAAGGTAATATTAAAGCTTAAATGTTACCCAGGTTAATAGAGATGCACAATATTTAAAAAAACCTGGTATGGCAATATTGATTTTTTTCCCTGCAATATATAATGCAAAATGAAAAACAATTTCACCAGATGACTTAAATAGCTTTATTTGGAAATAACTAATCATTCTAGAATGATTGGTGTGATTTTGTAGGGGTGTGCGTCTGCATAGAAAATGATAAACTGCAAGCATAGATACAAAAATATGAAATAAACAGTGCCTCATGTTTTCCAGGTAAGTCTAATAGCATTTAGGAACAGTAATAAGGGTATATAGAGTAATCAACTGTAAAATAACACTGCATAGTCTTTACTGTATACATCAGATATAATTATTCCTGGTTAAAGCTACAAAACTGATTTTTTTCTTTGTATTTGGATGTTTTATTGCAATTAATGACAGCCCGCAGCAGTTTATTAGGCTGTTTTCACTATAAGAGATCAACTATGATCCATATAGCCTACTTGACTTCACATAGGGCTATACTCCAATGTCACTACCATGAATAGGTATGAATGATAAAGCAATGTATTGTGCAGCCCTACAAGTTAATGTTCATGGCTTTAATGCATCACATTACATGTGTGTTCATTACAGTATGTCAGGTTGTGTGTGGCTTTACACCAGTTTTATGAGGACACCGTTTTATGAGGACATCATAAGAACATGTTCTTGATGTTTGTCTTGACTGAAGGATCTCAGTGTGTTGTGTTAGTTTGAGAATCCTGGTCTATGAGGACACTAGTTTTACCGGGACACTGTGGTGCACATATGGATCGATACTGATAACCCATAATTCACAGCTCATTTCGGCTAATACCAATATCGAAAAATATTTATTATAATTATTATAATATATATAATAATTGAAGAAGAAAAAAATAGGACCCTCGGTTGAAATTGGCTTTCAATATGTAATACTAAAATGAGTATTTATTTGTCTTTATTTTGTTTTGATTTTTATTTGCTCTTCTTTTTTTTCCAGATGATAACTGAGAAGAATCAGATTAATCAGATTAAACCAAACAAGATACAGCAACTCTAAAGGTATCCAAGAAGGTAATGTAATAATTGAGTTATTCCTTAAAGAATAGAATAGATTTCAGCTCAGAAACAGATCGTTTGCCAGAGTTATCAGTCACTGAATTATGATTGTGTGTAAAAAGTGAGTCAGGATCACTTACTGTGCAACTAGCACAGACGCAGTGTCTCGTATCACTCTCTCATACACACAAATACTGGAGCTCAGGTGCCGTCCAAATGTGTCTAGTGACCAGTGTCCCGGTAAAACTAGTGTCCTCATAGACCAGACTTCTGACAAACTAACACAACACACTGAGTCAAAGTCAAACATCAAGAACATATTCTTATGATGTCCTCATAAAACGGTGTCCTCATAAAACTGTTGGAAGACACACACACACAACATGACATACTATAATGAACACGCATCTAATGTGATGCATAAAAGACATTAACATTACCTTGAAATATTGATTTGAAATTGAACTATTTTGTAATCTTGTATATTATCTCAAATCAATATTTTATGTGCAAATATTTATTGATGGGTAGTTATGTATGATTATCTGATTATCCTGTCCATGTTTATTTTGTATTAATTACTGGCTGACTGTACATTATCCCTTTGCTATATTCCATATATTATGTTTTTAGGTGAAGTGTTTCTGTATGTAACGCTTTATTTCATATGTTCAGATAAGCCGTCAGACCCAGCTGTCATCAGGCAGTGGTGATTGTGCTGCTCTTACTGTGGGTCTACATGAGGTAAGTGAGAGTTGTGCTGTAAGAGAATGAGCAAACCAAGCAAACACACGTGTGAGATCTAGGCTGTTCACATATTTACATCAGTGTTTCATGTCTAATTTGATGTTTTGTAGACTCTCTGTGAGGTTGATCCCTCCGCACTCTGTCCCAGTCAGAAGTCAGAGATACAGAGAGTACAGAAGGTATTGTTTTTTTTTTTTTCTTTTTGGAAATTAAAATTAGGGATGCACCAATATAAACATTTGGGCAGAGTTCGATAACTGATCGTTCTTTATATTTGAAAGCCGATAACTGATATATTGGCCGATTAATCTAAATCCAAATTTTATATACTTTGAGAGCCTGATTACAAAAACAAAAGGCTCATCATTAAAGGTCCTGTTCTTCGTGATCCCATTTTTCAATAAAAAAAAAATGACAACACTTTACAATAAGTTTTCATGTTGTTAGTGTTAGCTAACATGAACTAACAATGAATGAACAATACTTCTACAGGATTATTAATCTTAGTTAACGTTAATCTCAACATGTTTATGATCCAGTGTTGTATCTGTTCATTTAGTGCACACTGTGAACTAACATCAACTCACATATTTTATTAACTCACATTAACAAAAGTTTTGCTCTGTTAGTTCATGTTAGTTAATGCAATAACAAATGTATTGTAAAGTTTTACCCAAAACATCTATTGCCTTACAAATAATAATAAATAAAATTAAATTAAAATGCAAACAAGTCATGGGCAACATTAGGCTACATAAAGAATCAAATGCCTGTGCCATGGATAAATCAAATCAAATGGACAATAAGGGAATTATTTTACTCATATTGTTGATGAAAATGATACAAGAACAATAAAAGTACTAGTTCTGATAAATAATGCATCAATACTTTTGAAAACATATTAACATTTTTAAAATTACAGTAATATTATGCGTGTTTAATAGGATGGTTTCAAATAACGTGTGTTTGAGGTGTGCGCGCTAAAGCTGAAGAGCTGAATGAACACCCATAAACCCAAGCGCTTTTGTTTAGCTCAATGGAACACAACCTATATATGATCAATTAGATATTTATACAAAATAAACACAATATTACAACTCATACTTGCACAAAATCATGCATAGATGAACTTGAACTAAGTTACGTATTGAAACTCCTGTTGTGGACGCACGGCAACTAAACCCAAAGAATTCACAGCGTTTTATTCAGATAGTTTTCTCATTATAATGTAATTTATATATGACAGTCCCAATTATTGTTATTAATGTTCTGCGTTGAAGCCAATGAGCATCAGCGGTACAATTAAGAGCTTTGCTTGAGTTATTTAACTAATCCTAATCCATCCTATATGAGAGAAATCAAAGGTTTATACTACATAACTTTACTATCACGACTTATATCTGCACACATTGATGCAAATGCACAAGTGAACTTGACTGTGTTTGTCAAAATGTGGAACTCCTGTTGTTCAGCGCGTTCTTCCCACAACAGCGCTGAAGCACGGCAGCTAGACCCAAAGAATTCACAGCGTCTTATTGCAATAGTCTTCTCATTATAATGTTATGTATATATGACAGTCAGTTATTATTGTCCTGCATTGCTGTTTGAGCTCGCGTGTGGAAGAGATGATCACCGGTAGGCCTACAGTGAAGCACTTTACTGCAGCGTTCAGTAACTCATCCTATCTGAGATAAATCAGATATACACAACATTTTAAATATATTACAGCTTACAATTCCACAAAATGCTGCGAATGCACACACAAACTCTCCCTGTAACACCGCGCTGATTGTGATGCACCTTGACTGTGTCTTCCTTTTCAAAGTGATTTAAACATTTCACAACCATCATGGTGAACAGTACACATCTGAAGCTGCAGGAAATAATCCATTATTTATTAGTCTTAATATATCGGCCTCATTGTTATTATCAGATGGAGTCCAGTGTCTGTGCTGCTTCATTTGGATCATCTCTGAATCTTTGTCTGTAGTTGAATGTTTATCTCTTCTTTCTTTACCTTGCTTTCAGGTGAGCCCTGAGAAGGACCAGTTCTCATTGGATGATCAAGGCTGTGCTGAGATGGTAATAAAAAGAGCATTGCATCATTTTAGAAAATGCTAGTCTAGTAAGAACCTTTTCATGTGTTTTTACTGATATGATTTGTCAAAACAATTCCATTTACACTTGGCCACATAAATGGGCCTTTGCAAAACGGATATATATCCATTTTTTTATTTCCATGCTATACGCTGGTTTAACGGTGTTCACGTCATCGTAAAACTACCGCTATGAGAAGCATTTTATTTATCATCAGCTAATTTCAAGATCAATAGGAGAGAGAGTAGCATCAGCACTGGTTAAATAATTTATTCTCACTACTTTTAATGAAGATGAGCGCTGTCATATCTGACTAGAACATGTCATATAGCCTAAAACACGCTCTCACTTGTTTATAATTTGGCAGTTTTGTGAGGAGTAAAGTTGTGGTAAACCATATGCGGTTTCAACAACCATCTGCATTTACACTTGTCCAGTTTCATCTGGAATGCGTCTCAGACCACCTCCTGAAGTGCTTTGAGTCACCGGATTTAATTCCGTCTCCAAATGTGTTTGTGTAATAACATAAATTGTCTTTGTATCTTGCGGCATGCGCTTTGGTAAAGCGTCTCTAAAATGAAATTAAAATCAAAAGCACGATATAGCTTCGTGCCCTTATCAAATCACACAAGACGATAATGAAGTAAGTCCACAGTTTGTTGTGCTGCGTGTTTCAAACTGAACTGCACACTTTCCTCACTCCAGCTCAGCTCATGATCTGGCATTGTCCACGCCTCGTTTCACAGCCAATGAATGCAGTGAACTCCATCTCTACATGTGCCTTGATTTTAACATGCAGCGAGCATCACTTACACTCTATTAGCACATTTGCATTATATCCAACATTTTTGTGGACAGTTGATTTACAGTATTTCACCCCATTTGTAATAAGATGCGTTTATAAACCTGTTTCCACTGAAACTGCAGGCTTCTGCCAGTATAACAGCTTAAGCGAAGAAATTAAGAAGGAAGTATTGTAAAATAAAATAATCATTATAAAATATACATTTTTCATTGACAGTAGTAGTATATTAGTATCTTAGCAACAATTCTAATAATAGTGATCTAAAAGTATTATAGTTATTATGGTAACACTTTACAATAAGGTTGTATTAGTTAACATTAGTTAATGCATTAGTTAACATGAACTAATCATGAACAATGCCTGTAGCTTTACTGTTTTTGTAAGGTTATCTTACTGTACATATTTACATTAGTTTACACAGCAGTTCACACACACTACGGATTAATATTTCTAACTCACCATCTTACTCTAAAGGTAAAAATGCTGTTGTATACCTTATCAACATTATTAAAACAAAGCATGTATATTATTGGATTTTGAGAACCTTATCACGTGTACCCTATTTCAACATTAACTGATGTGTTAACATTTGTAGGTTCATTGAATAATAATAAATGCTTTGTTAATGACAAGTCATGTTGATAAAGAGTCTACAAATGTTAATAACACATCAGGTAATGTTGAAATAGTGTACACTTTACAACAAGGGTAACAAAATCCATCAATACATGCTTTGTTGAATGTTAGTAATGATAGTAAAGTGCGTATAAACATGAACAACCTGTCTGTTGATGTTTAGATGGTTTCCACTTTAGAATTATGTTTGCCAACAGCCCAAAATCAATGGCTTAATATTAAATAATGTTGATAAGGTACACAACAGAATTTGTACCTTTAGAGTAAGATGATGCGTTAGAAATGTTCATTTTAAGCCAGTGGTTTTAAGACAGTTATATACGGTGTGTGTGTGTGTGTGTACCTCCACCTCGATCATCAAGTTTGCTGATGATACTGTTGTCCTGGGTCTCATCTCCAACAACAATGAGACGGCATACTTGGACGAAGTGGAGCAACTGACATCATGGTGCCAGGACAACTGTCTCTCTCTGAATGTTAACAAGACCAAAGAACTGATTGTGGACTTCAGGAAGAGACAGCATCGGTCATACTCCCCTCTCATGATCAGCGGGACACCGGTAGAGAGAGTGAGCAGCTTCAAATACCTGGGTGTGAACATCTCCGAGGATCTGACCTGGACTACACACATCCAGACACAGGTGAAAAAAGCCAGGCAAAGACTGTACCACCTGCGCCAGCTGAGGAAATTCAGGGTTTCACCAGCCATCCTGAAAACTTTCTATCGAGGGGCGATAGAAAGTGTCCTGACTCAGTGCATCACAGCGTGGTACGGGAACAGCACCAGTCACGACTGCAAAGCCCTGCAAAGAGTGGTGCGCTTATCCGAGCGCATCTCAGGCTCAGCTCTCCCGTCTCTGCAGGACATCTTCACCAAACGCTGCAGAGGTAGAGCTACTAAAATCATCAGAGACATTAATCACCCTGCAAACTCTCACTTCACCCTGCTGCCATCTGGTAAGCGCTTCCGTAGCCTGATGGCAAAGACTGTAAGACTCAGGAGGAGTTTCTTCCCCCAGGCCATCAGACTCCTGAACTCAGTCACGTGACTCACTTCACCCCCGCACACACATAAACATACAGTCTTTTAACATTAACATCCACATACTGCAATTGCACTGCACTTTACGTCCCTATTGTTACTGCGTAACAACCTGTAATAAACCTTGCACATTATACTTCTTTATATATACATATTATATATTTTATGTTAACCACTTATTTTTAAGTCTACAGTTTATCTCACTTATCATATCCACATATTTTTTATATTTTTATTTTTATCTTATTTCCTATTTTTATCTTTTACTTGATTTATTTATAATTCTACTTATGTTAATACTTTTTATTCTAATTTTATTCTATTTCTATTTAATTTCTTGTAACTGTTATTTGCACTGTCCATGGAGCGGACCTGTTTACATTTCACTGCCAGTTGTATATTGTGTATATAACTGTGTATGTGACAAATAAAACTCTTGAAATCTTGAAATCTTGAAAAATCGTGTATATATAGATCTATAATATATAATGCTGCAGTGTGTCAGTAGGTAATATCAGTTTACATTTCTAAACATTCCTTTTGCCATTAATTGTAATAATCAGTTATCAATAATCAGATTTTTGCACTTTTATATAGTGAAACTTTTCTAGAAGAACATTAATGGAATCAGTGTTGCACCAACATTGTAATTCTGGCCTATACCAATAAGTTGATCATGTTCATGTTGGTCAAAAACTTAAAAAGGAGGTGTTTAATATAACATTTCTTCTCCAGAATAATATTTTGAATGTCATTTGAAATGTGATTTTTTAGATATCAGGTGTATATTCAGTTTTAAGATCTAGATACAGGTTTGCGTTATTTCTGAGTTTCTGATCAGTGTATAACTGATTTCTTCCAGGTGTTCAGAAGATGCCCATTGAGAAAACCACTGAAGTTTCTCAAGGTACCTGAGGTTTAAATCAGAATACCTCCATCAGTGTAAGTACAGGAGCTCTCATATAGTTAGAGCTTACTAAAGCATGTGTTCTTCTGTACAGACAATGACAGTGAGGCAGAAATTGAAAGGACAAAACGTGTGCTGGTCAAATGCTGAAGTTACAGCTGTAATTGAACATTTTAAGGCTCATATAGCCAAAGGAGAACTGGCCACACTGACTGAAAGACCGCAGTGTAAGACCGCTGAGGATCCTGTTTTGGGAAAGCACAGAGGACAAAAGATATTTTGTAAGAAATCGTGGAATTACCTTGAAAAGCAAAGCCTAAAATAAGTGATGTTACATCATGTGTCTCATTTGATGCTGGATTATTACTTTGGTTGTTGGTTTTGTTAGTTTCATTCTATAGCTAAACTTATGTAGGGCAGCAGAACATACTAAGAGCTCACTCTATACATCTAGAAGTTGAACTGTTCTTGAAAGAAATAGTATTATTATACGTTTCAAAACTATTATTGATCTGACTGCATTGGCACTATATGAGAACTGAAGTGAGCTGGACGATGGCATGAGTGTTTTCTCCAGAGCTGCTATAGATCATGGCCGTCGGAACCATTGTATGTGTGCGGGACAAGACCCACCCACTTTTTATGATCAATGATATTGGACCCACTCACTTTTACCGTCTGTAATTCAGCACGTCTGTGCACAAACCCCTAACCATTATTAAACACATGTTAGATGCTTTATTTCAACTTTTCTAATATTTTCTTCATTTCTATTGGAAATAATTGCCTTTCCGATCTGATATGTGATGGAAAAAGGGAGTAGAGTGAGTTCGGCAAAAGGTGGATTCGAACCGCGGGTCGATTTGCGTCAGCTTGATGCCATGCGTCTCACCCGGCACTATTGCTGCTCTCACTGATACGGTGATTTCCGTTTTTTTGTCTGGCCCAACCAGACGTTTAACAAACAAGGCGGTATATTTCTACTTAATGTAAATGCCGTCTACTCCAGTAAAAATATTCTGAGAGGACCCACCCACATTTTTTTTTGCTTCCGGCGCCCATGCTATAGATGATATTAACTAAAGGAATAACTGATGATTTCTACAACATAACTGAATCAACACTGAACGATGACACTATACTCTTCTAGAGCTGCTCTACAGTCCAAACTAACTTCATAATCAAATATCATTTTAATAAATGTAATAATAATACATAATTTTCCTGTTATCACTGTTTTCCTCTAAGCTGCTTTGAAACTCTGACTCGACAATTGTGAAGAATTGTCTTTTTAGGTAAAGCGTCTCTTATAAGTCGTTTCTCTATATGCTGCAGCATTTATTGCATGTCGAGTGGGTTAATTTAATATATATCAAAGCTGTTTAATGACTGATTTCAGATGTGCCTGTTTCCAAATGGGCTGTTTTGTCTATCTTTCCGAAGCTTTGTAATGATGCTGTATGCTTTCTGAAACATGTTTTTATGTTTGAGGGTGTCACTTTCCTCTTAAAATGGCATGACATGATGGTATCACATGGTAAAACTGGAAAAACTCAATGTTTATGTTAATATTTTAAGTCATAATTAAAGCACTTCTAAAACACTTTGGTCCCTGTAATGTTGTAAGTTTTTTTGTGTAATGTATTGGAGATCCGGTCCTCTTAAATCACCTTAGTCTTGGTAATGCACCATATCTTCAGGTGTGTGTGTGTGTTGTGGGCATGAACCATTAAACACACACGTCCTTATAATGTTGGATTGTGCAGTTGTGTATTGTGTTTAAAGATCATTCCTCTTAAATCACCTTAGTCTTGGTAATACGCAGTGTTTTCAGGTTAGTGTGTGTGTGTGTGTGGTCATGTACCAGTAAAACACACTGGCCCCCGTAATGTTGGATTGTGCAGTTGTGTATTGTGTTTAAGATCCAGTCCTCTTAAATCACCTAAGTCTTGGTAATACACTGTGTTGTCGCATTTGTGTGTGTGTGTGGTCATGTGCCTGTAAAACACACTGGTCCCTGTAATCCACTGAAATGACATATTTTGTGTATTGTAAAACGAGTGTCCTCATAATACGGTCGGGCCCCAAAAATCACAATTATGTCATAGGCGGGAACATTTCAGGATGGGCGGGAATGTCCTTGTGTACCACCAAAATATCATATTGTCATATTTTCTGTTCTGTTGTGTGTATAGAATATTTGAAGTCAGATTTGTGATCTGCAGATTAAAACAAAATTTTTGATAGTTTTATCATCACTGTAGGGCATTGGGAAAGGGGTGTCCCTTTATACCACCACCATACTGGTTTGGCCATCAAAGTCCTTCTATACCACAAAAACAAGTATGTGTGTGTGTGTGTGTGTGTGTGTGTGTGTGTGTGTGTGTGTGAGTGAGTGAGTGAGTGAGTGAGTGAGTGAGTGAGTGAGTGAGTGAGTGAGTGAGTGAGTGAGTGAGTGTGTGTGTGTGTGTGTGTGTGTGTGTGTGTGTGAGTGTGTGTGTGTGTGTGTGTCCTGATCTCTTGTGCAATTACTCCTGAATGTCAGTTCATCTCAGAAACTCAACATGTCTGAACCGATGCTCAGTGTTTGTCCAGTGACTAAAACTCAATCATGACTCCAGCGAGGCAGAAACTCATCAGGATCAGGAAGTTTGTTCTGATGCAACACTTCAGTAATGACGACCTTTAGAAAACATGCAAGAATACACCAAAGATGATGCACCGCTGACACGAGAATCATAAACACAGAATATGAGCATATACTCATATACAGCTTATCCTCTACTATATTATAATATATATGTGTGTGTGTATAAACATAACAGCACAGTTTGTTAGTTAACTAATGAAAGCTGTCAGAACACAACAAATCACCTGAGCTAAAAATAAAAATCATATTTAGACCCAAAATACAGTCCCTGGTAATGCATCTGGTAATGAGGACACACTGGTGCCAGCGGAGCCGGTGTGAACTCATCATCATCTTCACCGGAGTGTGTTCGGGTTCGGGTTCGGGTTCGGTACCTGTTCTGCCAGCCCTGGATGAGGTTGGTGTATTTGCTCAGCACTCCCTCTATCCTGCGCGCGCGTCCGGGCTGCAGCGGCGCGATGTTCCCCGGCGGAGACGCGCCGAACCCGAGCGAGGCCGAGCCCGTCCGAGTCGCCAGCTGCGCCGAGCAGAGCGTCGTGTCCATCGCGCTGCGGGAATGAATCCCGACCTAAATCCTGACAGAGGGGCTGGAACGCGTTTCCATCGCGCTGCGCTTCCTCTTCCCTCTCCCCAATGCCATATTCCCGCGGAGCGCGTCTCTCTCTCGGCTCTTTCCAGCGTGTTTCTGTTGGCAATCTGAGACACACCCTCCCTCCAGTCCAACCCGGATATTACAAACACATCTCAACGCTTCTGTGCCGGCCGCGACGCGCGCGTGACGCGCAGCCAAACGCTGATTCACCGAATCCTCTCTCTCTCTCTCTCTCTCTCTCTCTCTCTCTCTCTCTCTCTCTCTCTCTCTCTCTCTCTCTCTCTCTCTCTCTCTCTCTCTCTCTCTCTCTCGTGAGCACATGCATCATCTGCATGGACTGTAAGTCTCTCTCTAGTGAAGATCTATCTAAAACATGCCAGATGTGATAATATTTTCCATAAAGTACGAGAATCCATAACATGTCCATTATGTAAATGAGAAATATTTCATAACTGTTTTTTTTTTTTTTTTGCATGAGTCAGGACCCATTTCACACCTAAGATGTTGTTTAACACCATACAATCATATATTAAAATGTATTCATAATATGAACTGCATAATACAATATTTTCTAAATGCATAAACATTGGCAGGTTTATGTATTCATTAACAACTTGTATTCTTATTTCTGTGCCATAGCTATTATATTGATTAATAATAGATAGTTAGCTAATCTGTGTGCTTTGTTTATGTGCAATTCTGAAATGCATATCATGTACAAATCAGTTTAAATTGTAATGTAGATGCATTTTCTGTTAAGCTGCTTTGAAACGATATGTATCGTGAAAAGCGCTATACAAATACATTTTGAATTGAATTGAATTTAGGGAAGCCATCAGAGGCAAAGTTATGAACAAACGTTCTTCCAGTAACGATAATATAACGTTCGTTCATAAGTTACCTGGTCTTTAATAACATTATTTAGCCTATACTTCATTCATGGAACGTTTTTTTCTGACACATTCTCTTCTAAACATTTTTAAATGTTACAACTTGTTTTAGAACGTCCAAGGAACATTCAAACATTCAAAAGTAACGTTCCAATGTTCGAAAAATGATCGTATGGAATGTTACCAAGAAAAAATACTTTTTTAATTTAATATTTAAAAACTGCACATTTTGTACATTCAGAGAACGTTCAGAAATAACTTTTTTATTTTACGTTTTAATAACTTAATGTGAATGTTAGTAAAACGTTCTTAGAACATTGCTGGATACTATTTATGGCACAAAATTGTGCTTATCTATGTGTATATTTAAAAGTGCATTTAATATATATATGAGTGTGTGTGTGTGTGTGTGTGTGTGTGTGTGTGTGTGTGTGTGTGTGTGTGTGTGTGTGTGTGTGTGTGTGTGTGTGTGTGTGTGTGTGTGTGTGTGTGTGTGTGTGTGTGTGTGTGTGTGTGTGTGTGTGTGTGTGTGTGTGTGTGTGTGTGTGTGTGTGTGTGTGTGTGTGTGTGTGTGTGTTTTAACATGCAGGGTTTTTTGCATGGTAACTTGATTATACAGTTTGTTGAATGTTATTAATACAGTTTATTTAATACAGTTTCACTTAAACAATTTCCCTGTTTTTGTCTTTTTTGTAAATTAGTTAGTAATTTATACCCAATAGTATTACAAATCAATACAGATCAATTCTACAAGGGCTGCATTTTATGTTAAACTTTACATCCTATGTAGTGTTAAACAACCCGGTAGTGTTGAAAGAAAAACACACATTTGGTGTTAAATTTTGACACTACGCACTGGTGTTAGGTAAATTCAACACTGACCAGTGTTGACTAGTGTTAAATATTAACTATTTAGAGAATTAATGCAACTCTGTCATAGTGTTAAATATTTAACACTTTGAAAAGTGTAGTTTTAACTCGATCTAGTGTGGACCAATATAGACACTTTTAAAGTGTTGAATTTAACTCTGTAGGTGTTGAATTAGCACTGCTGATTTTGCTGTGCACAACCCATCAGAACAATCCATTTATGGTTTTGCTGTCATTGCAGGTCAACAGACCTGCTGTTCTTTAACCCTTCTCCGGTCTTCTGGGTCTTTTCTGAGACTTTCTTTGCATGAGACTTTGTACAGTGGTCAACACTCTCTAGATCTAAAAATAAAAACATTTATTGGATTGATATCTTTTTTTATGTTCGTGTGACAAAAAAAGTCACATCCTCAAAAACAGAAACAACACAGAACACGCATACAGAAATGAAGTAGGACACTTCCAACAATGCATAAAACATCCACAATGCAAAATTATCATGCTCTCTCTCTCACACACACACACACACACACACACACACACACACACACACACACACACACACACACACACACACACACACACACACACACACACACACACACACACACACACACACACACACACACACACATTTGTTATTGCTGTTCAGTTCATTGCATTTTGATGTTCATGTTGTGTATTTTTTACTCAATATGTAATATAACTGAAATATATAATTTCTTATATATAATAACTTATATATAATATAATTTCTGTTAATTTTTGTTCTGTTACACTTAGTAACTGAAGTGTAGATTACATTTGTAGAATTATAAGAAAATCAGATGATAAATGATAAACTCTAAAGACTCCAAACTTTTATCTTGTTCAGGTTTGATTGTAATCATAATGTAACATAAAAAAATAAAAATAAATAAAAAATCAATACAAAAAAATGCAAAACTTTGACAAAATGTATTATTTTTAACTGTTATAATTGTGATTTCATAACATTTGTCAAACCATGTCAAATTATCCATGTTATCCCCACAAATGAAAGCTAGAAATTTGGGTCTTTTAAAAAGTGAATTTTACAATTTTACAGATTTTGTGTGAAAATCCATTAAAGAAACATTTTTTAATTTATTTATATAAATTAAAAACATATTATAAATACTCCAAAAACTGCCCAGATGTTGAGTAAAAACATTAATAAACAGAGTAAAATTACATCTGTTCCAGAAAAAACTATTGTTTTGTTACAAAATTACATTTTGTTGCCTGGGGTCTGTGGAGACCCCAAAGACCCTGAGTGTAATTCCCAAACGAAGGACAGAACCGTTTAAAGAAGATTCATCTAATCATAAAGGGTCCTTAAGATACTGTATGCTTCCAAATTGAACTAATGCATCAATAAGAAAGCTTTAATGAACCTTTAGTTACATATTTTCTTCACCTTCCATGTTTGGAATTCATCTTATGAATAGCATACACTCTAAAAAAAAAAGGCTCGTAATCATAGGGGAACCTTTTTTAGTATATAGCACCAATTTTGGTGCTTCAGCGGTTCTTCAGCGGTTCTTCAGAGGTGCTATATAGCACCTTAGTCAAAGAACCGGTGAAGAACCTCTGAAGAACCGCTGAAGAACCACTGAAGCACCAAAATTGGTGCTATATAGCACTAAAAAAGGTTCCCCTATGATTACGAGCCAAGAACCATTTTTGGTGCCATATAGAACCTTTTTTTTTTGAGTGAAATGCAGAATTTGACCTCACTGCATTGCATGTTTCAGTGGGCGGCATCTACTTAGAAATATGGTTATTTTACATTTTGAACACAAGTTAAAAATCATTCTTCATAATGGAAGGTCAAGTTGAGTGCATTGCATTGTGGGATATAGTATCTCAAGCACATTTTGTGTTATTCCACGTTTAAAGCTTCACTAGTACACAGTGTGCCGTTCTGAACATGGCAGCATCAGCTGATTGAGCACAAAAGCATAATGGCTTCAAGGCTGTTTGTTAGCTCAAGGCTGTTCACTTAGGAAACACTTTACCTGACTGAGACCCGAAACAGTTTAAAAGCTGAAATAAGAAGCACTCCTCTCCCTCGTTCTCTCTGTCCATTAGTATGATAAAGAAACGAAAGCATCTTAGAGTCACTAAATCAATGTGAGGGATGGAGCTACAGGAGCGAGCCGATGGATCTGTGCTACGTATTTACCAAAGCTCTCGCCTCAGGTTTCACTACAAGAGGCCAGGGATGGATTTCCTTCACAGCAAACACACTGCAGATCGATACGAGCAGAAGGAGCGTGTTTGTGACTGAAGTCAAGCTCAGGTCAACTGCATTACTGCAAAACACAGCAAACACGCATGATTCATCCAAATAAACCCCAAACCCCAAAATATGGCTTAGAGCGATTATCAAATAAATCTATGCTCTGCGTATTTCAGAGTGAAGAGTAACATCAAAAAGTAATCTGATTACATAATGTATGTTACTTGTAATGCGTTACTTTACTCAAAATATCAAAAAGTAATCTGATTACATAATGCACGTTACTTGTAATGCCTTACTTTACTCGAAACATCAAAAAGTAATCTGATTACATAATGCACGTTACTTGTAATGTGTTACATTACTCCTTACATCAAAAAGTAACCTGATTACATAATGCATGTTACTTGTAATGCGTTACTTTACTCAAAATATCAAAAAGTAATCTGATTACATAATGCATGTTACTTGTAATGTGTTACATTACTCCTTACATCAAAAAGTAACCTGATTACATAATGCATGTTACTTGTAATGCGTTACTTTACTCAAAATATCAAAAAGTAATCTGATTACATAATGCATGTTACTTGTAATGCGTTACTTTACTCAAAATATCAAAAAGTAATCTGATTACATAATGCACATTACTGTAATGCTTTACTTTACTCAAAACATCAAAAAAGTAATCTGATTACATAATGCACATTACTGTAATGCTTTACTTTACTCAAAACATCAAAAAAGTAATCTGATTACATAATGCATGTTACTTGTAATGCTTTACTTTACTCAAAATATCAAAAAGTAATCTGATTACATAATGCACGTTACTTTTAATGCGTTACTTTACTCAAAACTTCAAAAAGTAATCTGATAACATAATGCATGTTACTTGTAATGTGTTACATTACTCCTTACATCAAAAAGTAATCTGATTACATAATGCACGTTACTTGTAATTCGTTACTTTACTCAAAACAACAAAAAGTAATCTGATTACATAATGCATGTTACTTGTAATGCGTTACTTTACTCAAAACAACAAAAAGTAATCTGATTACATAATGCACATTACTTGTAATGCGTTACTTTACTCAAAACATCAAAAAGTAATCTGATTACATAATGCATGTTACTTGTAATGCGTTACTTTACTCAAAACATCAAAAAGTAATCTGATTACATAATGCATGTTACTTGTAATGCGTTACTTTATTTGTTACAGCAAAAGTAATCTGATTACATAATGCATGTTACTTGTAATGCTTTACTTTACTCAAAACATCAAAAAAGTAATTCGATTATATAATGCACGTTACTTGTAATGTGTTACTTTATTCAAAACGTCAAAAAGTAATCTGATTACATAATGCACGCTACTTGTAATGCGTTACTTTACTCAAAAAACAAAAAGTAATCTGATTACATAATGCATGTTACTTGTAATGCGTTACTTTAATCAAAATATCAAAAAGTAATCTGATTACATAATGCACATTACTTGTAATGCGTTACTTTACTCAAAACATCTAAAAGTAATCTGATTACATAATGCATGTTACTTGTAATGCGTTACTTTACTCGTTACATCAAAAAGTAATCTGATTACATAATGCACGTTACTTGTAATGCGTTACTTTACTCAAAACATCTAAAAGTAATCTGATTACATACCGGTAATGCACGTTACTTGTAATTCGTTACTTTACTCAAAACAACAAAAAGTAATCTGATTACATAATGCATGTTACTTGTAATGCGTAACTTTACTCGGTACATCAAAAAGTAATCTGATTACATAATGCATGTTACTTGTAATGCGTTACTTTACTCGAAACATCAAAAAGTAATCTGATTACATAATGCATGTTACTTGTAATGCGTTACTTTAATCAAAATATCAAAAAGTAATCTGATTACATAATGCACATTACTTGTAATGCGTTACTTTACTCAAAACATCTAAAAGTAATCTGATTACATAATGCATGTTACTTGTAATGCGTTACTTTACTCGTTACATCAAAAAGTAATCTGATTACATAATGCACGTTACTTGTAATGCGTTACTTTACTCAAAACATCTAAAAGTAATCTGATTACATAATGCATGTTACTTGTAATGCGTTACTTTACTCGTTACATCAAAAAGTAATCTGATTACATAATGCACGTTACTTGTAATGCGTTACTTTACTCAAAACATCTAAAAGTAATCTGATTACATAATGCATGTTACTTGTAATTCGTTACTTTACTCAAAACAACAAAAAGTAATCTGATTACATAATGCATGTTACTTGTAATGCGTAACTGTAACGATGTTTGTTCGTGTGGGAAGAAGGAGGCGGGAACCAGCGAACAATAAACAATACACTTTAATCAAATAAACAAACAAACAAAGTGAAAGTAAAAGCGGCAGCCCCTCACGGAAGACTGCCGCACACATACATAAACAAAACCATAAATAAAAATACAACTTAAAATCCAGGCCTAGTCCTCTCTCGTCCTTCACTGTCGTCGCTCCTCCTTTATACTCCCGTCACTCCTCCGCGAGAGACGAGGCCAATGCGGCACGCAGCTGGCGCTCATCATCATAATAATGACTGCAGCCTTGTCCCGCTCTCACGGTCCCTCAGCCTCGCTGCTCGCCACAGTAACTTTACTCGGTACATCAAAAAGTAATCTGATTACATAATGCATGTTACTTGTAATGCGTTACTTTACTCGAAACATCAAAAAGTAATCTGATTACATAATGCATGTTACTTGTAATGCTTTACTTTACTCAAAATATCAAAAAGTAATCTGATTACATAATGCACGTTACTTGTAATGCGTTACTTTACTCAAAGCTTCAAAAAGTAATCTGATTACATAATGCATGTTACTTGTAATGTGTTACGTTATTCCTTACATCAAAAAGTAATCTGATTACATAATGCACGTTACTTGTAATTCGTTACTTTACTCAAAACAACAAAAAGTAATCTGATTACATAATGCATGTTACTTGTAATGCGTTACTTTACTCAAAACAACAAAAAGTAATCTGATTACATAATGCACATTACTTGTAATGCGTTACTTTACTCAAAACATCAAAAAGTAATCTGATTACATAATCCATGTTACTTGTAATGCGTTACTTTACTCAAAACATCAAAAAGTAATCTGATTACATAATGCATGTTACTTGTAATGCGTTACTTTACTCAAAACATCAAAAAGTAATCTGATTACATAATGCATGTTACTTGTAATGCGTTACTTTATTTGTTACAGCAAAAGTAATCTGATTACATAATGCATGTTACTTGTAATGCTTTACTTTACTCAAAACATCAAAAAAGTAATCTGATTATATAATGCACGTTACTTGTAATGCGTTACTTTACTCAAAACAACAAAAAGTAATCTGATTACATAATGTATGTTACTTGTAATGCGTTACTTTAATCAAAATATCAAAAAGTAATCTGATTACATAATGCACATTACTTGTAATGCGTTACTTTACTCAAAACATCTAAAAGTAATCTGATTACATAATGCATGTTACTTGTAATGCGTTACTTTACTCGTTACATCAAAAAGTAATCTGATTACATAATGCACGTTACTTGTAATGCGTTACTTTACTCAAAACATCTAAAAGTAATCTGATTACATAATGCATGTTACTTGTAATGCGTTACTTTACTCGTTACATCAAAAAGTAATCTGATTACATAATGCACGTTACTTGTAATGCGTTACTTTACTCAAAACATCTAAAAGTAATCTGATTACATAATGCACGTTAATGCAAGGAGGCGGGAACCAGCGAACAATAAACAATACACTTTAATCAAATAAACAAACAAACAAAGTGAAAGTAAAAGCGGCAGCCCCTCACGGAAGACTGCCGCACACATACATAAACAAAACCATAAATAAAAATACAACTTAAAATCCAGGCCTAGTCCTCTCTCGTCCGAGAGACGAGGCCAATGCGGCACGCAGCTGGCGCTCATCATCATAATAATGACTGCAGCCTTGTCCCGCTCTCACGGTCCCTCAGCCTCGCTGCTCGCCACAGTAACTTTACTCGGTACATCAAAAAGTAATCTGATTACATAATGCATGTTACTTGTAATGCGTTACTTTACTCGAAACATCAAAAAGTAATCTGATTACATAATGCATGTTACTTGTAATGTGTTACTTTACTCGAAACATCAAAAAGTAATCTGATTACATAATGCATGTTACTTGTAATGCGTTACTTTACTCAAAACATCTAAAAGTAATCTGATTACATAATGCACGTTACTTGTAATTTGTTAATTTACTCAAAACAACAAAAAGTAAATCTGATTACATAATGCATGTTACTTGTAATGCGTAACTTTACTCGGTACATCAAAAAGTAATCTGATTACATAATGCACGTTACTTGTAATGCGTTACTTTATTCGTTACATCAAAAAATTATCTGATTACATAATGCATGTGTCTTTATAATGCATTAGTTTACTTTACACTGTGTTCATTTACAGATGATCAGGGAGAAGCATGGAGATAAAGTGTTGCGTCTCCTCCTGCATCTGTAGAACATGATGAGCTGTGATCTCCAGCTGCAGAGAGTGCATTAATGCGTGTGAATGAGAAGCAGTGAGGGTGACTGTTGTGTAACTGGTGTCATTGTTTCTCTACTGTATCTGTGCTTTCTGTGTGTCGTCTCAGTGCATTACACCAGCGCATCCATTCAGAGAACAAAGCGCTCATTCATGATGATGAGCTCAGGAACTGGACATCAGGAAATCTTTCCCATTTTCCTGCTGTTTTGCTGGTCATAATGTTCAGATTACTTCAGCACACGAACATCTGCTCACAATCACATTTTAAACATAGTTGGTGCCAAGGCCTGAGTATCACTTAGGGCTCATACACACAAAAATATTAAGACTAAATTTAAGATTTATATGAATTGTGAAAGATGTATTATTCTTTTAAAAGGGGTGGTTGATTATGATTTCTGATCTCTATTTAATGCATCTGATTAATTCACGAGAAGGTCAGATTGAGATGATCTTGATGGGTTTGAACACACTGAGCTCGTTCGTGTGGCAGTGAGAGTGAGAGTGTGTGTGAGAGTGAGAGTGAGATGTGTGTGTGCTGATGGTTCACTCGCTCTGATGTGGATCTGCTCTGAAGCAACACACGCCTGTGACAGAGGCTATATTTGGACTCAACACACTCACTGAGCGACGCTTCAGCTGAGGAGGAGCCGTCAAATCAGGCCTATCATCATATCTATCTATCTATCTATCTATCTATCTATCTATCTATCTATCTATCTATCTATCTATCTATCTATCTATCTATCTATCTATCTATCTATCTATCTATCTATCTATCTATCTATCTATCTATCTATCTATCTATCTATCTATCTATCTATCTATCTATCTATCTATCTATCTATCTATCTATCTATCTATCATTCTATCTATCTATCTATCATTCTATCTATCTATCTATCTATCTATCTATCTATCTATCTATCTATCTATCTATCTATCTATCTATCTATCTATCTATCTATCTATCTATCTATCTATCTATCATCTATCTATCTATCTATCTATCTATCTATCTATCTATCTATCTATCTATCTATGTATCTATCTATCTATCTATCTATCTATCTATCTATCTATCTATCTATCTATCTATCTATCTATCTATCTATCTATCTATCTATCTATCTATCTATCTATCTATCTATCTATCTATCTATCTATCTATCTATCTATCTATCTATCCTCTGCTAATAAACTCCTCGTGTTCTTCACACTTTCAGGAAGGATGGCCAATTATCGTGGTGGTCCGGCAGAGACGGTGACCTCTGATGACCTTTAATTGCTTCTGTCTGTAGCTCATGGAAGGATCTTCAACAGAAACACGAGTTGGTGGATTTTCTCTCCCTCAGGCGTTCGTTCTGTCCTCTCACGACATTCATTGTTCAGAGTGTGACTGTGCTAATGAGAGACTGATCTCTAGCGGTTCTGCTTCTCCGAGGGAACCTTCAGACTCTGCTGGAGACGAAAACATGAGCTGATGACCTCGAGCAGCTTGAACCGTTCAGTTTGCTTCATCTCTTTTAGATAGTGCATGTTAAAGGAGTTTTGCAGATTCTTATGACTCGCTCTTTTTATTTGTGAGTTGTTTTCTGAACTGAGACTCATCTGTTCGTTAAACATTGCAGGGGAAGATAAAGTGAAGAGAAAAGAGGAATTAGAAGCTTGTTTGCGACTCTAGTGTCCTCTATTGGCCTCACAGCGTCACTACACCACTGATATACATCCCAAAATAACAGAGATTTCCGGTAAAAAAAAAATTTGCCACAAAAAATAGCATTGAGCAATTCAGAAAAAGCCTTAGACTGTAGCTTCACACATTATTGTACACGGTGCTTCCTTGAAAATAATCTCCAGCACATCTGGATCTTCCTGATAGATGATGCGTTACACTGAACTCTGAACTCTGTTAGAGAGCCACAGTTTATCTGTTCAATAAAACACCTTACTCACCTGATAAAACATCGCTTGTGTACATTTAAAATCCCTCCGTTCTCACCTGATGTTGATTCATGTTTTATTACGAGCTCTGTGTTATGCGTTTCTGTTCTGGCCTATAATTTCATGAATTTATTCAGCATAAATCAATTATACATCATTATGAACAGTTATCTCAGCTTGCTGACATCAGAGATGCTGAACTCTGAATATATGAGCAAAATACAATTATCCTTGCACTTAGTGTTGTTATTTAAACGTAAACTATAAAGTAATTTTAGTTAAATGAAATAAAGCTGAAATATAATAAGATATAAAACACTTTATGAAGACAGTGCACTCTGTTTACTTATGAATGGGAGAAAGTGCAACGATATGGCGAATAAGCCCCGCCTTCTAAACGAAAGAGCCAATCGTTGATTAGTAAAGTCACTGCAGCTGCCGTTAGAAGCTCTGGTTGCTATAGAGACAGGCAGCGTTCTGAGGACTGCTTTGTCCAGGATGAAAAGTGCATTTCTTGTCATAATTAGAGCGTTTTTAAACAAAATGTATGGGACAGTTGTTGTCAGATTTCATTTGTGATTTCAAATATGAAATTTTATCGTAAGTTTGGTGAACAGTTTTGAAGAATTTGATGTTTCCTCATTCAAAGAGACGGAGCTGCACTTGCACGCCTGAGAGGCGTTTCTAAGATGGCCGCCGAGTGACTCGTCTAAAAGGGACTTTGATATTAGGTTAACTTTAAATAAAAAATAGAAATGTTGCTTTGGCGACGAACTGAAATAAAACAAGTTTAATTAAGTGTATATAGAAGTCTATACAATAAGTATTTGATTTGATTTTATAGTGTAGAAAATTCCATAAGGGAATCTAAACAGCATCACTTTAGATCAGAATCTGATTACCATTCATTTCTTATTAAAGTCCAAGTTTCACTGTTGGATGAGAATCTTTAATCTGAGTCTGAGCGTCTCTGTGTAAAGGTCATGATTCTGGGGTCTGTCTGTCTGGGGATGGAGGATCATCTCATTATCATTCACTACTTTCACAGAAAGAGTGGATTTCACTGGGACCAGCCATTTTAAGAATGAAAGAGTCTCTTCTGCTCTTTAAAGCTGTGTTTATTTGAGCAATACAGTAAAATTGTGAAATAATATTCCAGTGTAGATCAGCTGTTCTCTAAGTGAATATATAGCAAGTGTAATTTATTCCTGTGTTCAAAGCTAAATTTATCATCATTACTCCAGTCTTCAGTGTCACATGACCCTTCACTAATCATTCTGATATGAGGATTTTAATGCTCAAGGAACATATATGATTATTACCAGTGTTGGAAACAGTCTGCTTTATATTTCTGTGATACACATTTTATTTTTTAGGATTCTTGGATGAATAGAAAGTTCAAAAGATCAGCATTTATTTGAAATATAATATTTTGTAACATTATAAATGTCACTTTTGATGAATGCAGCTGTTAACTGTCAATCTGTACACTGTATGGCCTTTTTTCGCATATTTTATCACATATTTTAGTAATCATCATAAAATATTCAAAAGCTAAAAATTCATCCTGTGAAAACTGTTGTGCGTTATCATCGAAACGGTCCTTTGAAAACTTTTAGTGGGGTCAATTTTTGTGATATAAACTTTAAAATTGCTAAACTTTATTATAGCTATATTTTAATCTCATATATTGTATAAAAATACAGTAAAATTTCACTTCTATAACTTTCCCAGCTGACAAAAATATGTACTAAGAAACACATCAAAATGTTCAAAGCTAGTTTAAAAAAAAAAAAGTCCTCGGTTGTCCGAACATTATTGCAACGGTACTTTTGAATGTTCTCTGGATGTTCTGAAACAAATAGTAACATTTAAAAACATTTTCCTCTTCGTTTCAGGGAAAACAAAATTAATTCCATAATGCTTTTGTGCTAAGGGTTTGGAACATTATTATAACTTGAATGAACAAACTTTCTATTAATGTTACTGGAAGAACATTTGTTCATAACTTTGAGAGAACCTTGCCAGAACGTTCCCTGTTGGCTGGGATTTGCACTTTAATTTTTTTTAATCACTTCTGCAATACAGTGTCTTAGGTCTATATTCATGAATTACAACCATTTAAATGTTGTCTGGCTATCACCAGGCAAAGCTCAATTTAAGATTGAACATTGGTCTGGAGAGTCTGCTCTGTATTTTCTACTGCACAAGAGGCGTGATCAAGGGGCATAGTTCAAATGACTCAACGGGCAACGATCCATCGCTTCTCTATCCGTCATCGTGTTAAACCTGCCAATAGCGCGCCAGGTGGATAAGCCAGTCTGTGATTGGCTACCACAAAAGTGCAACAGAAGCAGTTGTACAGGTTTCCAGACTGCAGGGCGAAATTACATCGCCGGCAGATCAGGCTGGGTTTACCCAGACTAATTTAAAGGCACAGTATGTCATTCGTGATCCCATTTTTCAAACTTTAGTTAGTGTGTAATGTTGCTGTAAGAGCATAAATAATACCTGTAAAATTATAAAGCTCAAAGTTCAATGCCAAGCGAGATATTTTATTTAACAGAAGTTCCCTTTCAAAGCCTACAGCGAACGGCCGGTTTGGACTACATCCTGGTACTTCCTGCTTTAATGACGTCAGTAGAACAGTTTGTCGACTAACCTCCGCCCACAAGAATACGCGAAAAAGGGGGCGTGGTCTTGTTGCTCCCGTGTGGAGAAGAGGAAGTGTTGCGTTTGTATAGTTTGTTTGTCGCCATGTCGTCGAGACGCTGTTATTTTCATCCCGGAGTCAAATCACCTTTGTTCAGCTTTCCCAGGGACGCTGTACTTAGAGATCATTGAGCGCGTTCATCTCCCCGTTATGGTGAGAGGCGTGACCTTTCCGGGTAACGTGCGCTAAGCTGCTGTCCAATCACAACACGGGAACCGCTGGCACAATCAGAACTCGTTACGTATTTCTGAAGGGACTTCATAGAACAGGGAAATCTTTCAAGCCGTTTTGAGGACAGTGAAAACAGCGGTATACAGATCAGTCAATTGTGTGAAAAATACTGTGTTTTTTACACGTGAAACATGAACACATGTTATATTGCACACTGTAAACACAATCAAAGCTTCAAAAAAACACGAAAAACAGGACCTTTAAGGCCTTTGCACACTGAGTCCGAAATTCGCATGCGAAATTTTCGCGCGTCAAAAAATAAAATCGACCTCACGTTATGTCAATCATGCTTGCACACTGCCTCCGAAACTTTCGTCCGTCAGAAAAAAATTCGGAACAGGTTCGAATATCTGCGTTTTTCGCATCAACTTAAAACCTAGATGCCCAACCTAAAACTGCTGGCAATGGTGGTGAATGAATCGCCAATGCTCAGATACCTACAATTATATATACAAATATTATTGTATCAAAAATACTACTAATATTATTATATACTGGTGGATGGACTCATTATTTCCTCTTTCTTTTTCTCTTTCTAAAAAAAGAGAGGACAAAAAAATCATCCTCACTACTTGAACACGGCATTTTGTATAGTTTTGCGCTTTTTTTTCCGTAACACATTCATTAATATGCATCGGACTCAGTGTGCAAAGACCTTTATTAAGAACAAAGGCGTGTCTTGCCTCTTGATTGGGTGAAGCTTTTATTCTGCCGCGAGCGCTTCCGCTTCTTAAGACTAACTGTTTTGAGCTGGAGAACAATGATCAGTTTCTGTTCATCAATGATCCAAACAGTGTCTAATAAAACACATCAGATATTAAAGCGGTGCTCGTGTTTCCATGGTTACTACTAAATAAAACCGGAGAGTAACGCAGGTATGATGTCACTTGATGGGACACACACAGGCCGTGTCCTGGTTAAAATCGCTTATTTCTCTGGATTTAAACATTCTTGGAAACATTTGGGATAATGTACACAAGCCAACAGAACTGTCCTAGTGGTGTTTGGATATTTTAATCCAAAAATCTTACACACTGTGCCTTTAAATTCAGATTGTCTATGCTAAAAAAACGGGATGAGACAGTTAACCGCATTAAAACGCAGCCTGGACTACAGTTCCCAGAATGCACCTGCGCGCAGTGACGCTGACGCCGCTGGAGTGTGTTCGCAGCATCACGAGCTCGCAGTGCTGGAGAACGAGATGTGATGGGTCTGATGCTGGAGTCATGTTTCCCGGTGTCCTGTACGCGCTGCTGGCGGGCTTTCTCGGCGCCGTCGCGTCCTCCTCCGCCAAACTGTCTCTCGGCACCGACTATCTGAAGGGCGTGTGTGAGACGGGACTGCGGACGTGGGGCGAGCAGAGGAGATTCACGCAGCACAACGACACGAGCGCGTGCGACTGGGTGAGTGTGTGTGAATCGCTGCTTCTCCAGAAAACACCCGCACTGTCTCATCAGCACCACTGGCGCGTGCATGAGGATGATGGGGATGATGATGCTGTTACGTGACAGACACGCATGACCTTCAGCGCCGCGCGCGCACGTGCCGTCGTGATCCCATTAGACATGTACGGCTCCTGAATGCTGCAGTGTATAATGCGCGTTCCGCTCTTTCTCCCGTGACAGCTGCACATCCCTCTCCGGCTGCTGTGTGGAGGGCTGCTGTTCACCTGTAACGCTGTGATGTGGACCTTCCTGGCCAAAGCTCTGCGGAGCTCGTGCTCGTCCACGCGCACCACTGTGACCACCACCGCCTCCAACTTCATCTCCTCAGTGAGCTTTCAGATTAACACCATCTCATGGTGCACTCACATGTTAGGGATACATGGTTTTGAATTGCACACAAAATGTCCATGCATTTGGAAGTTTTAACATAAACAAACTGATGCATATTTGTCAGTCATACATAAATGAAACCTGAAATGTAAATGCAATTATTTTCACTATAAACAGATTTATGCTGATTCTAAGCCCAATTGAATGTGCATTTTTGAAAATGTCATTATTTAAATAAAATCAAATGGATGCACATAGCTATTGAACTATGCCGTGATTTTTTTGGAGTGCAGAAATATTACTTTATTTTCATGTATACATGACTAACAAATATGCTTCAGTTTATTAGTTTGTTTTAGTGCTGTCAAACTGATTAATCACGATTAATCGCATCTAACATGAAAGTTATACAAGTAAAAATATAAATGTGTGTGCATATATATATATATATATATATATATATATACACACCGATCAGGCATAACATTATGACCAGGTGGATACACTGATGATCTCCTGTTAGTGGGTGGGATATATTAGGCAGCAAGTGAACATTTTGTCCTCAGAGTTGATCTGTTAGATGCAGGAAAAATGGGCAAGCGTAAGGATTTGAGCGAGTTTGACAAGGGCCAGATTGTGACGGCTAGACGACTGGGTCAGAGCATCTCCAAAACTGCAGCTCTTGTGGGGTGTTCCTGGTCTGCAGTGGTCAGTCTCTATCAGAAGTGCTCAGAGGAAGGACCAGTGGAGAACCGGCCACAGGGTCATGGAGGACCAGTGGAGAACCGGCCACAGGGTCATGGAGGACCAGTGGAGAACCGGCCACAGGGTCATGGAGGACCAGTGGAGAACCGGCCACAGGGTCATGAAGGACCAGTGGAGAACCGGCCACAGGGTCATGAAGGACCAGTGGAGAACCGGCCACAGGGTCATGGAGGACCAGTGCAGAACCGGCCACAGGGTCATGGAGGACCAGTGCAGAACTGGCCACAGGGTCATGGAGGACCAGTGGAGAACCGGCCACAGGGTCATGAAGAACCAGTGGAGAACCGGCCACAGGGTCATGAAGGACCAGTGGAGAACCGGCCACAGGGTCATGAAGGACCAGTGGAGAACCGGCCACAGGGTCATGAAGGACCAGTGGAGAACCGGCCACAGGGTCATGAAGGACCAGTGGAGAACCGGCCACAGGGTCATGAAGGACCAGTGGAGAACCGGCCACAGGGTCATGGAGGACCAGTGGAGAACCGGCCACAGGGTCATGAAGGACCAGTGGAGAACCGGCCACAGGGTCATGAGCGGCCGAGGCTCATTGATGCCCGTGTGGTCCGATCAAACAGACGAGCTACTGGAGCTCAAACTGCTCAAGAAGTTAATGCTGGTTCTAATAGAAAGGTGTCAGAATACACAGAGCATCTCAGTTTGTTGTGTATGGGGCGGCACAGCCGCTGACCAGTGCCCATGCTGACCCCTGACCCCGCCCAAAGCACCAACAGTGGCACGTGAGTATTCCCTGCTGGCTGTGGCTCTTTCAGCAGATAATGCGCCGCCACAAAGCACAAATGCTTCAGGAATGGTTTGAGGAGCACAACAACGAGTTTGAGGCGTTGACTTGGCCTCTAAATTCCCCAGATCTCAGTCCAATCGAGCATCTGTGGGATGTGCTGAACAAACAAGTCCGATCCATGTAGGCTCCGCCTCGCAACTTACAGGACTTAAAGGATCTGCTGCTAACATCTTGGTGCCAGATACCACAGCACAGCTTCAGGGCTCTAGTGGAGTCCATCAGAGACGGGTCAGGGGGACCAACTCAATATTAGGTCATAATGTTATGCCTGATCGGTGTATATACAGTATATATATATTTACACACTTTTATGTTAGATGTAATTAATCAATTTGACAGCACTAGTTTATGTTAAAACTTTCATCCAAATGGATGAAAATTTGATATGCAATTCAAATACATAAATTTACACCTAAATATTTTTTTCTAGATATGATCATAATTATAAAATAACAAATTAAAATAAAATAATTAATCAGCTTGAAATTAGATTTTTAATTTGCGGATGCAAAAATCATCCATCCATCCAACCAAAAATCATAGAAAAGTCATTATTTATAGATCAAATATCATTGCAAAAACATTTGGGTTGCAAACGAATATGCAAAACAAACTTATTTGTTTTGGTTAAAAATAAATAAATAATAAAAAATATGTTGCTTTAGATAAAATAATAGTTAAATGACAGTCCATTGCAGCATAGAAACGAAGATGCCCTGCAATAATATTAATTTGTGTGTTATTATTAATCTGAGTTGTGTGTGTGATGATTGTGTGTTTTCTCGACAGGCGTTTCTGGGGCAGCTAATATTCGGGGAGACCCACGTGGCTCTGTGGTGGGTGGGAATCTCCCTGACTCTGTCTGGTCTCCTAGTGCTTCATCACACGTCGCCCAACCTCACGCAGTCACACGGCAGCAAGAGCGAATGACCCGCGCTGACCTGCCCGCTCACGGTCTGACCAATGACACGGCTGCCTTCACATCCGCTCACACACTCACTTCACTATGGGTCCAACTGCTCTCACACACACACACACATACGGCACCAGTGCTGCTCGAAATATAACATGCCAAAGATCGGTTTGAACATTTAAAACAACATTTTTTTATGTATTATTATTTCGAAGTGTTAAAACCACTGGCCTACATCATGTGAATCTCAGATGTCCTCAAATCCATAGAAAAAGAGAATCAATATTTTGAATGAACAAAATGAAGGACCATAAAAGCAGGAAAACTCGCATCAGTTACATTTTTTGAGTGAAATATTATTTATGGTAACACTTTACAATAAGTAAGACAACATAATGCATTAACTAACAATGATCAATATCATTTTACAGTGTATTATAAGGATACATTCTTCATTGTTTGTAAAGTAAAGCTAAAGGTACACTGTGTAACTTTTGGCCCTCTAGTGGTTAAAGAACAAAACTGCATGCATTTTGCAGAAGAACATTGTTTTGGTTGTGCTTCGGCTCGGTGCAGATGAATATGATTATCATACGGCTCATAAAATATTCATTAAATAGACTTGGAGATAAAACCAGTTTATATGGACTATCTGAAGACGTTACTGTCGCTTTACACATTAACTCTTACACATTGTATTCTTCTTCATATATTATGTCATTCGAAAGCTTAGAAGCTCAAAATTCATCCTGTGAAATTGAAATTTGATGTTGCGTTACCATAGAAACGGTACCCAAAATTATTTTAGCGGGCTCCTCCCCTATTAGGCGTCGTCAGGTTTCATATTACAAAATTAATTTGAACTACTTTATAATCAAAACCTTTTCTAATGTTGACACGACGCATATCATCGTTAGTTTGTTACAGGAGAATGCATCAATGTGTCACCTGGTGGCTATTTTTGGTATTACGCCTAAACAAAATCTCAATCTTTTGTGATATCAATTTAAAATTCGAAACACAACTTGGTAAGACACATGACTTTGATTTTATAGTCATTTTATAGTGAAAAATATTTTGTAAAATGTATATTTTATATAAAATAAATAAATATTTAGTACAGTACATTTGATTTACAGTACATTTTTCATAGTTTAATTTTTTGAAGTGTTTTCACTTCTGCTGAGTGTCTTCTTTAAAACAAGGCAATCTTAGCTCTATATTCCAAAGCGACCATTTAAATTTGGATCATGCATTTTACATATATTCTCAAAACGGGGAGTGACAGTTAAGGGGTAAAGAAAAAAAAAATCCCATTTTATTCTAGCTTCATGCATTCTTTTCAAAGCAAAATTTTCAAAAGCTAAAAAAATCTAGGCCAAAACGTTGAGAACGCACGTTATATGGAAAATCACCCGTTGGGAACATGCATGTTTTTATGGCAAATCACAGTTGAGAACACGCGTGTTTTTATGGCAAATCAGCCGCCGAGAACACGCATGTTTTTATGGCAAATCACCCATTGGGAACACGCATGTTTTTATGGCAAATCACAGTCGAGAACACACATGTTTTTATGGCAAATCACAGTCGAGAACACACGTGTTTTTATGGCAAATCACAGTCGAGAACACACATGTTTTTATGGCAAATCACCCGTCGAGAACACACGTGTTTTTATGGCAAATCACAGTCGAGAACACGTGTTTTTATGGCAAATCACAGTCGAGAACACACGTGTTTTTATGGCAACTCACCCGTCGAGAACACACATGTTTTTATGGCAAATCACCCGTCGAGAACACACGTGTTTTTATGGCAAATCACCTATTGGGAACACGCATGTTTTTATGGCAAATCACAGTCGAGAACACGTGTTTTTATGGCAAATCACCCGTCGAGAACACATATGTTTTTATGGCAAATCACAGTCGAGAACACGTGTTTTTATGGCAAATCACCCGTCGAGAACACGTGTTTTATGGCAAATCACCCGTCGAGAACACGTGTTTTTATGGCAAATCACCCGTCGAGAACACACGTGTTTTTATGGCAAATCACCTATTGGGAACACGCATGTTTTTATGGCAAATCACCTATTGGGAACACGCATGTTTTTATGGCAAATCACCCATTGGGAACACGCATGTTTTTATGGCAAATCACAGTCGAGAACACACGTGTTTTTATGGCAAATCACCCGTCGAGAACACGTGTTTTTATGGCAAATCATCCGTCGAGAACGTCTCAGGTTACTTGCGTAACCTATGTTCTCTGAGTAGGGAACGAGACGCTGCGTCACTTTAATGACGTAATGGGACGCCCTCTGGGTGTGCCGATTGTCTGAAGCCCTTATAGAATCACGCCAATTGATTGGCTGATGGCGCGCACGTCGCCCCACCTGACGTAGTCACCTATATTAGCGCTCGCGCGCGCCATCTGCTCCTCAGATTTCTCTGCCGAAAAGGAAAGCCTGTCGGCAGCGCGAAGAGCTTGGCAGCGTACGCAGCGTCTCGTTCCCTACTCAGAGAACATAGGTTACGCAAGTAACCTGAGACGTTCTCTTTCATAGGTTCACTCGACGCTGCGTCACTTTAATGACGTAATGGGAACGATATACCAAACACGCCAAGCTAAAGCGCTGCCGTATCTGGCTCAAAGAACACCAGATAACCTACATGACTAGGTTAAGCAGACAGGACATGCGAACCCGGAGCCATGTCGAGATCCAAACTATAGAATCTCACAAAAGTGTGCGGAGAGGACCAACCTGCCGCCACACAAATATCTTCCAAAAGAGCCCCTCTAAAAAGTGCTTGAGAGGAAGCCACACCTCTGGTAGAATGCGCTCTAATATCAAGAGGTGAAGGTAAACCACGCACCTCATAAGCTAAGGAAATAGCCTCTGTCACCCAATGGGAAACCCTTTGCTTCGAAGCGGCAAGCCCGCGGCGGCCAGCACCGAAGCATACCAACAGCTGGTTAGATTTCCTCCAGCTGTCTGAACGGTCAACATAACACTTCAACGCTCGAACTGGGCAGAGCAAATGAAGTTTCTCGTCTTCCTCCGAGTCAAACGGAGGGGGGTGAAAGGAGTGAAGAGTAATAACCTGAGAGCGAAATGACGTGGACAAAACTTTGGGCACATAACCTGGCCTAGGTCTTAAAGTAACCTTGACTAAGCCAGGGGCAAAATCCATACAGGTCCCACTAACAGAGAGAGCCTGTAGATCGCCCACTCGTTTCAAAGAAGATAGAGCTAACAAAAGAGCAACTTTGAGAGACAGAATTCGCTCAGGAGCTGACTCCAAAGGCTCAAATGGAGCCAAAGTTAGCCCTTCAAGGACCACGGAGAGGTCCCAAGAGGGAATACCAGGGGAGCGTGCCGGTCTCAGGCGCCTAACCCCTCGCATGAAAGATGAAACCAGTCTATGCTTGCCTAGCGGGATTTCGTCCGACTCCCTACCGGCAGCTATAGCTGCGACATAGACCCGAAGGGTGGTGGCCGCTGCTCCAGCAGCAAATTTCTCCTGCAGGAACTCCAGAACTGAACCAACCGGGCAGTTAACTGGATCCGCTGCATGAGTCGAGCACCACGACTCAAAGACCCTCCACTTGGAGGAATAGAGCTTCCTTGTGGAGGGGGCTCTCGCATTAGCAATGATCTCCTGAACGTCTGCAGAAAGACCAGCGTTTAGTATCGTTGGCCCTTGATGGGCCATACCCACAACTTCCAAATCTCCGGGTGAGGGTGCCAAATCCTGCCCTGAAGTTGTGTCAAAAGGTCCTTCCTGACCGGTATCTCCCATGGGGAGGAGTCCAGGAGGAGAACCATCTCCGAGAACCAAGTCTGGGATGGCCAGTGTGGAGCCACCAGCAGGAGGCTGGCCCCACTCTCCCTTACTCTGTACAGAACCGCCGGAATCAGCTTGATGGGCGGGAACGCATAGAGTTTCAGATTGGGCCATGGATGCGCGAACGCATCTATCCCCAACGGGGCCGGAGAGCTCAGAGAAAACCAGAGCCGACACTGGGACGACTCCTTCGAGGCAAAGAGGTCCACTTCCGCTTTCCCGAACATCTCCCAAATCTGTGACACAGTTTGAGGGTTCAGCATCCATTCCCCTGACCGGAGCTTCTGTCTCGACAGATAATCTGCAGCGAGGTTCAAGACTCCGGGTACATGGACTGCTCTCAGGGACAAAAACTTGTCCTGAGACCACAGGAGGAGTCGGCGCGCATGCCTGTCCAGGGTGCGCGACCGTGATCCTCCCTGGCGATTTACGTGAGACACCACTGCCATATTGTCGGTCCTGACAATGACATGATGCCCCCTGAGTGAGGGGAGAAAATGCTGAAGGGCCAGGGATACCGCTCTCAACTCCAGGCAATTTATGTGCCAGGAGAGAACTTCCCCCTCCCAGATCCCCATAGCTGGTCTGCCCTCGAATACCGCACCCCAGCCGGTAAGAGAGGCGTCCGTCGTAACCATTTGGCGACGGAAAACAGCCCCCATCTTGACCCCTTTCTGAAGAAAAAGAGGGTCCCGCCACATTGATAGGGCACGAAAGCAGCCGCGTGACACCTTCAATAGGCGAAGGGCCGATCCTGTTGACCGAGCCCCTGAGCGTTTCATCCACCAGAGGAAGGGCCTCATATGGAGCAGTCCCAGGGGAAGCACCGGGGAAGCTGCGGCCATGAGACCCAGGAGCCTGCGACACGTACCCACAGAAACATGATGGCCTAGCCTGAAGCGGACCAAGCATGTTGTGATACTGGAAATCCGAGCAGGGGCCAAACGGGCCTGCATCGGAACGGAGTCCAGACGAACACCTAAGAAGGTGGTCTGCTGAGCCGGAGTAAGAACGCTCTTGTCTGTGTTCACTCTCAAGCCAAGAGATTGAACGTGTCGAAGAACGACATCTCTGTGATGACAGGCTAACTCCCTGGAGTGGGCCAAAATGAGCCAGTCGTCCAGGTAATTGAGAATACGGATGCCCTGGAGCCTCAGCGGGGCCAGAGCAGCATCCATACACTTCGTGAACGTCCTTGGTGCCAGGGCAAGGCCGAAGGGAAGGACTTTGTATTGATAAGCCTTCCCTTTGAAGGCGAACCTGAGAAACTTCCTGTGTCGTCTGACAACCTGAATATGGAAGTAAGCATCTCTCAGGTCTATAGTGACAAACCAGTCCTCCGCACGTATCTGAGACAAGATAGTCTTTAGCGTTAGCATCTTGAACTTCCCTTTGTAGAGGGCGAAGTTCAGGCGGCGGAGGTCCAGGATGGGACGCAGACCGCCGTCTTTCTTCGGAACAAGGAAATAACGGCTGAAGAAGCCACATTTCTCCTCTGTTGCCGGAACTTCCTCTATTGCCCCCTTTAGGAGGAGAGAAGAGAGCTCTTGTTGTAGCACAGAAGCCTGAGAGGCGCTGTTTACTACCGTCTGAGCGACCCCGTCGAAGCGAGGAGGGTTGCGACAGAACTGAAGCGTGTAGCCTGACTGAATCGTGCGGAGGACCCAGGATGATATCCCTGGCAAAAGTTTCCACTCGAGGAGGAAATTTGACAAAGTGGGAGGTATGATGAGGTGCGGTGGACATACCTGAGTTGGGGTGTCGAGCTGGACCTCTGAGGGGGGTGTGGCCATCCGCAGAGGAGAGCACGTGGCGTCCTGGCGCGGAGTAGGCAGTGGAAGGCTGGGCCGCTCTGGTTCCCGGAGAAGACCGGATGTGTCTCCGTCTGGACGAGCGGCGGATGGTGAGCCAATCAGACGTGAGGGGAGAAAGCAGAGAGCGTCTCCTTCCTCCAGCGCCGGAAAAGGCGAGGATATATTCGGTTCTGTATTCCGAAGCGCGCTGGGCGGCGGAAATGACAGAGCTGGATAGGGAGAGCTGGTGGGGGGCGGGCAGAAACGCTTGCGCGGTCTGACCCAGCCCCGGTCGTGAACTGCAGCTCCCCTTTTTCTGACCGGAGGGTCAGGAGCGACTCGAAGTGGCCGAAGCAGAAGGTTTGCTGGGCCGCTTTGGGTCGATGCGTTTGTGAGGACGTTGACGGGGAAATGGACGACCGCGAGCTCCCCAGACCGTGGTGGGTGGAGGATAACTCTGGTCGCTCCTCCGGGCGGTAAACTCTCTTTTGAAAGAGGGGCGATCTCTGGACTGAGAGGGGGAGGGGGAAGGAGCGTCCCTCGCTCTCCTCGGCATGAACTGCTTAAGAGCGGCAGACTGGGATTTTGCAGATCTAAACTTCTCAACCACAGTGTTAACCGCCTCCCCAAACAATCCGGACTGGGAAATCGGAGCGTCCATAAGGAAAACTTTCTCCTTATCGCGAATCTCAGTGAGATTAAGCCATAAGTGGCGCTCCGCCGCCACCGCGCCCGCCATAGAGCGCCCTACAGCGCGAGCTGTGTGTTTAGTTGCTCGTAACGCCAAATCCGTGGCTTTACGAAGCTCCTTTACAGCTTCCGGCGTCAAACCGGTGCCCTCGTCCATTTCCTTCAGTACATCCGCCTGATATGCCTGGAGAATGGCCATAGTATGAAGGGCCATGCCAGCCTGACCAGCCGCCATGTAGGATTTTCCAATCAGGGCAGAAGTGGTCCTGCACGGCTTAGTGGGAAGAAGGGGGCGGGACTTCCATGAGGGAGCTGAAGATGGCGCGAGGTGAGTGGCCAGCGTGTCCTCAACCGCGGGAATAGCGGAATAGCCCTGTTCCTCAAAACCCACGAGGTTAGTGAAATCAGCGGCTGCCGCGTTAGTTAGGCGGGCTGAGAACGGCTGCTTCCAGGATCTAGAAATCTCACTGTGTAGATCACTGAAAAATGGTAGCTTCCTCCGCGGAGGCCTAGAATTAGGGCCGCTGAGGAATCTCTCATCCAACCGAGAAGATTGAGCTTCGCGGGGTTCATCCGGCCACTCGATCGCGAGCTTCTGTGTAGCGCGCGCGAGTACATCCACGAGCTCGTCATACGCCGCTGATGGCCGCGCTTCCTGGCCGCTTGGCGGGAGAGCGTCGTCAATATTTGCAGCACCGAAATCCTCGGAGTCGGATGCTGCAGTGAAAATGACATCCTCCAGTCCGAAGGAAACCGCATCGCGTGCCTCCGGGCTGGGACAGAGATAATCGTGCGAGTATTCCACAGGCGGAGTCCCGCGCACATGCTCGGGGGAGAGAGGGAGAGAAAGGGCGAGGCCCGTCTGCTCGCACTCCACATCCTCGAGCTCTACATCCGAACCCCAGGTCGCGGATCCAAGAGAGGCCTGCGCGGCCTCGGGAGCGCGACGGGGAAAAACGGATGACTCCCTCTCAAAAACCGCGAGCCTCGAGCGGAGGGTTTTGAGAAGGAGGTTATCGCAGTATTTACAGTTAGAGAACCCCTGAACCGCGTCGCGTGCGTGTGGAAATCCCAGACATTTAACACACTTACTGTGGGGATCGTCGATCGCGATGAAGCGAGTGCACGGCGGTGGGCAACGTCGGAATTCCATAGCACTTCACCACAAGGAGAACAAAGTTCCACAATCCGCGGTCGCTGAAGTGCTGAGGTAAATATCGACTGTTTTTGGGCCAGAAAAATCGATAACCGAAGGGCATGAAATGGCCGCTTCGTGAAGGCAGAGAAATCTGAGGAGCAGATGGCGCGCGCGAGCGCTAATATAGGTGACTACGTCAGGTGGGGCGACGTGCGCGCCATCAGCCAATCAATTGGCGTGATTCTATAAGGGCTTCAGACAATCGGCACACCCAGAGGGCGTCCCGTTACGTCATTAAAGTGACGCAGCGTCGAGTGAACCTATGAAAGAGAACACGTGTTTTTATGGCAAATCACAGTCGAGAACACACGTGTTTTATGGCAAATCACCCGTCGATAACATACGTGTTTTTATGGCAAATCACCCGTCGAAACACACATGTTTTATGGCAAATCACAGTCGAGAACACGTGTTTTTATGGCAAATCACCCGTCGAGAACACGTGTTTTTATGGCAAATCACCCGTCGAAACACACATGTTTTATGGCAAATCACAGTCGAGAACACGTGTTTTTATGGCAAATCACCCGTCGAGAACACGTGTTTTTATGGCAAATCACCCGTCGAGAACACACGTGTTTTTATGGCAAATCACCCGTCGAGAACACACGTGTTTTTATGGCAAATCACCCGTCGAGAACACACGTGTTTTTATGGCAAATCACCTGTCGAGAACACGTGTTTTTATGGCAAATCACCCGTCGAGAACACACGTGTTTTTATGGCAAATCACCTGTCGAGAACACACGTGTTTTTTTTGAGAAAATCACCCGTCGAGAACAGACGTGTTTTTATGGTAAATCACCCGTCGAGAACACACAAGTTTTTATGGCAAATCACCCGTCGAGAACACACGTGTTTTTATGGCAAATCACCCGTCGAGAACACGTGTTTTTATGGCAAATCACCCGTCGAGAACACACGTGTTTTATGGCAAATCACCCGTCGGGAACACACGTGTTTTTTTTTAGAAAATCACCCGTCGAGAACAGACGTGTTTTTATGGTAAATCACCCGTCGAGAACACACATGTTTTTATGGCAAATCACCCGTCGAGAACACACGTGTTTTTATGGCAAATCACCCGTCGAGAACACGTGTTTTTATGGCAAATCACCCGTCGAGAACACACATGTTTTATGGCAAATCACCCGTCGAGAACACACGTGTTTTTATGGCAAATCACCCGTCGAGAACACACGTGTTTTTATGGCAAATCACCCGTCGAGAACACACATGTTTTTATGGCAAATCACCCGTCGAGAACACGCGTGTTTTTATGGCAAATCACCCGCCGAGAACACGTGTTTTTATAGCAAATCACCCGTCGAGAACACATATGTTTTTATGGCAAATCACCCGTCGAGAACACGCGTGTTTTTATGGCAAATCACCCGCCGAGAACACATGTGTTTTTATAGCAAATCACCCGTCGAGAACACATATGTTTTTATGGCAAATCACCCGTCGAGAACACACGTGTTTTAATGGCAAATCACCCGTCGAGAACACGTGTTTTTATGGCAAATCACCTGTCGAGAACATATATGTTTTTATGGCAAATCACCCGTCGAGAACACACGTGTTTTTATGGCAAATCACCCGTCGAGAACACGTGTTTTTATGGCAAATCACCTGTCGAGAACAGACGTGTTTTTATGGCAAATCACCCATCGGGAACACACGTGTTTTTATGGCAAATCACCCGTCGAGAACACACGTATTTTTATGGCAAATCACCCGTCGAGAACACGCGTGTTTTTATGGCAAATCACCCGCCGAGAACACATGTGTTTTTATAGCAAATCACCCGTCGAGAACACATATGTTTTTATGGCAAATCACCCGCCGAGAACACATGTGTTTTTATAGCAAATCACCCGTCGAGAACACATGTGTTTTTATTGCAAATCACCCGTCGAGAACACGCGTGTTTTTATGGCAAATCACCAGTCGAGAACACATATGTTTTTATGGCAAATCACCCGTCGAGAACACATGTGTTTTTATTGCAAATCACCCGTCGAGAACACGCGTGTTTTTATGGCAAATCACCAGTCGAGAACACGTGTTTTTATAGCAAATCACCCGTCGAGGACACGTGTTTTTATGGCAAATCACCCGTCGAGAACACGTGTTTTTATGGCAAATCACCCGTCGAGAACACGTGTTGGCAAATCACCCTCTGAGAACAGACATGTTTTTATGACAAATCACCCGTCGAGAACACGCGTGTTTTTATGGCAAATCACCCGTCGAGAACACGTGTTGGCAAATCACCCTCTGAGAACACACATGTTTTTATGGCAAATCACCCGTCGAGAACACGTGTTTTTATGGTAAATCACTTGTCGAGAACACGTGTTGGCAAATCACCTGTCGGAACACATGTTGGCAAATCACCCGTCGAGAACACGCATGTTTTTATGGCAAATCACCCGTCGAGAACATGCATGTTTTTATGGCAAATCACCCGTCGAGAACACGTGTTGGCAAATCACCCTTCGAGAACACGCATGTTTTTATGGCAAATCACCCGTCGAGAACACACGTGTTGGCAAATCACCCGTCGAGAACACACGTGTTGGCAAATCACCCGTCGAGAACACACGTGTTGGCAAATCACCCGTCGAGAACACGCATGTTTTTATGGCAAATCACCCTTCGAGAACATGCATGTTTTTATGGCAAATCACCTGTCAAGAACACGTGTTTTATGGCAAATCATATGTCGGGAATGCACGTTTTGCTGTCAAACCGCACGCTTTTTTACAAGTCAGTGTACAATCAGACGCTGGACCAGGTGTATATTAATACGTTATATTAATACGCAATTTCCCACGAAAACCATCCCGTCAGGTCTAAAATATATAACATGCGTGTTTATGTGAATAACTTATGTGAAATTAACGAAATAAAATTGATACTCTAGAAGTATTGTTGTTAGTTGTTGATAAGTAAACCTTAACACTTATTGTAAAGTGTTACCAAGTGTTTTATTTAATGCAAAATATAATTTCTTTTGAAATATGAGCTGAGATTCATCTGGTAAAAAAAACTACAATTCTCACGTTTTTCCTCTTTGCACCAAAATCAAAAACATGCTATAAATGTATTCCAATTGCAGCTTAAATCTGACTATTTTCTGACATCACTTCCTTCAGCCGGTGCCTGAGTTTTCCCCGCGGTCATTCTCTCCATCCTCCTCCTCCTCCTCCAGCACTGTGAGCGCCGCGTGTGGCAATAATAACAGCAGACCTCTCCAAACGGAAGATGCTTTTCCGACACTATCTTATGCATGCAAACATCCAGTGATGTGAGAGCAAAGACACTTCCTGTAGCTGTGCGAATGAACACCAACCAAAAGCTGTTCTTCAGCCCCTTCTGCGAACACACAGAGACTTTCCAGGATGACGCCAAGCCGGAGATTGACTTTGCTTGGCGTAACGTGCACGATGAGATCAGTAGCATGTGTTAAGAGTCTCGTTTTCTTTTCCAAACCACTCTAGATCAGCTCAAGCCGGTTTCTGTGGATCTTCCAGCAGTTTTAGCAGATGTGTGTGTGTCATTATTAGGGGACTGAAGGGCCTGGTCAAGGTCTTGTACTTCCTGTGAATTCCTCTAGTTCTTCCTGTGGTCTCGGTCGGCCGCATGAACCCAGACACTCGTAGAGCAGCTAAATATATAGATCTTAATCCAATAGACATGGAGTGAATGCGCTACACGTCCATCCGTCGTGCAAAAACACATAATGTGACGTTGTAAAGTCCCTGGCAATGTGATGCCGTTTCTGTGTTTAATGTTGAGAACATGTTTGATTATACTCATGAGCACATTACTCGCAAATAATCTTTCACCTGATTATAATTAGGGGTGTTTCTGATGATGAGCATTCAATCAGCGGTATTTTATCCCCCATTATTACACGGCTCTGAGGAATACTCGATTCTGATTGGTCAATCTCGCCATCCAGCAGTATGTTATCCCCCATTATTACACGGCTCTGTGGAATACTCGATTCTGATTGGTCAAATCGCACCATCCAGCGGTATGTTATCCCCCATTATTACACGGCTCTGAGGAATACTCGATTCTGATTGGTCAATCGCACCATCCAGCAGTATGTTATCCCCCATTATTACACGGCTCTGTGGAATACTCGATTCTGATTGGTCAATCGCACCATCCAGCGGTATGTTATCCCCCATTATTACACGGCTCTGTGGAATACTCGATTCTGATTGGTCAATCGCACCATCCAGCGGTATGTTATCCCCCATTATTACACGGCTCTGAGGAATACTCGATTCTGATTGGTCAATCGCACCATCCAGCGGTATGTTATCCCCCATTATTACATGGCTCTGTGGAATACTCGATTCTGATTGGTCAATTGCACCATCCAGCGATACATTAGCAAAACTGCACTGCTGAAAAAAGAGCAAATTTATGACAATGCACAAGGCATAACTTCATTTAGTAAATCAAAATGACACCCCTAGTTATAATAATGTTAACAGACTAATATTGTTAATCAGTTAATGCTGAGTCAAGGCCAAAGTGACACTAAATTTACACTTTAATAATAGTTGTTACTATATAGCACGTAGCACATATAAATGATTGAAATATGAATAATCTGCCTTATATGTGGGCATTCCTTATCATTAACTAATATTGTCATATTTGGCGTTAGATTCTGTATCATTGGGGACCAAATGTGTGTAAATCTTTGATTTCAAATGAGTGGATGAATGAAAGTAACTCAACCATCTTATAATAATAATAATGTCTCTCATTCATGTAGCATACGCCGTCTGTTTATACTGTCACTGTATACAAAAAAGGCCACATTTATAAATGTGTAAATAGTTTTATTATTTAATGGACAAACTCTGTAAACTCATCACTACAATAGTGAATCATTAAACTGCTATAAAGTGTGTGTCGACTCTTTCTTTGTTATCTCACACCAGTGTCAGTTTCATTATAAGTTTGAATCTGTAGACGTGGAGATTTTATTCCTCATAAACAGTGTTGGGGAAAGTTACTTTTAAAAGTAATGCATTACAATATCGTTACTCACTGAAAGGTATCAAGTTACGTAAATAAATAATGCAACCAGTGAGTTTACTGTGCCCTTATTTAACGCCTGTAATTACACGGCTCTGTGGAATACTCGATTCTGATTGGTCAATTGCACCATCCAGCGGTATGTTATCCATTATTACACGGCTCTGTAGAATACTCGATTCTGATTGGTCAATCGTGCCATCCAGCGGTATGTTATCCCCCATTATTACACGACTCTGTGGAATACTCGATTCTGATTGGTCAATTGCACCATCCAGCGGTATGTTATCCATTATTACACGGCTCTGTAGAATACTCGATTCTGATTGGTCAATCGCGCCATCCAGCAGTATGTTATCCCCCATTATTACACGGCTCTGAGGAATACTCGATTCTGATTGGTCAATCGCGCCATCCAGCGGTATGTTATCCCCCATTATTACACGGCTCTGAGGAATACTCGATTCTGATTGGTCAATCGCACCATCCAGCGGTATGTTATCCCCCATTATTACACGGCTCTGAGGAATACTCGATTCTGATTGGTCAATCGCACCCTCCAGCGGTATGTTATCCCCCATTATTACACGACTCTGAGGAATACTCGATTCTGATTGGTCAATTGCACCATCCAGCGGTATGTTATCCCCCATTATTACACGACTCTGTGGAATACTCGATTCTGATTGGTCAATCGCGCCATCCAGCGGTATGTTATCCCCCATTATTACACGACTCTGTGGAATACTCGATTCTGATTGGTCAATCGCGCCATCCAGCGGTATGTTATCCCCCATTATTACACGACTCTGTGGAATACTCGATTCTGATTGGTCAATCGCGCCATCCAGCGGTATGTTATCCCCCATTATTACACGACTCTGTGGAATACTCGATTCTGATTGGTCAATCGCACCATCCAGCGGTATGTTATCCACTATTATTACACGGCTCTGAGGAATACTCGATTCTGATTGGTCAATCGCGCCATCCAGCGGTATGTTATCCCCCATTATTACACGACTCTGTGGAATACTCGATTCTGATTGGTCAATCGCGCCATCCAGCGGTATGTTATCCCCCATTATTACACGACTCTGAGGAATACTCGATTCTGATTGGTCAATCTCGCCATCCAGCGGTATGTTATCCCCCATTATTACACGACTCTGTGGAATACTCGATTCTGATTGGTCAATCGCACCATCCAGCGGTATGTTATCCCCCATTATTACACGGCTCTGTGGAATACTCGATTCTGATTGGTCAATCGCACCATCCAGCAGTATGTTATCCCCCATTATTACACGACTCTGTGGAATACTCGATTCTGATTGGTCAATCGCACCATCCAGCGGTATGTTATCCCCCATTATTACACGGCTCTGTGGAATACTCGATTCTGATTGGTCAATCTCACCATCCAGCAGTATGTTATCCCCCATTTTTACACGACTCTGTGGAATACTCGATTCTGATTGGTCAATCGCACCATCCAGCAGTATGTTATCCCCCATTATTACACGGCTCTGTGGAATACTCGATTCTGATTGGTCAATCGCACCATCCAGCAGTATGTTATCCCCCATTTTTACACGACTCTGTGGAATACTCGATTCTGATTGGTCAATCTCGCCATCCAGCGGTATGTTATCCCCCATTATTACACGGCTCTGTGGAATACTCGATTCTGATTGGTCAATCGCACCATCCAGCGGTATGTTATCCCCCATCATTACACGGCTCTGTAGAATACTCGATTCTGATTGGTCAATTGCACCATCCAGCGGTATGTTATCCCCCATTATTACACGGCTCTGTAGAATACTCGATTCTGATTGGTCAAATCGCACCATTGAGCGGTATGTTATCCCCCATTATTACACGGCTCTGTAGAACACTTGATTCTGATTGGTCAATCGTGCCATCCAGCAGTATGTTATCCCCCATTATTACATGGCTCTGTGGAATACTCGATTCTGATTGGTCAAATCGCACCATTGAGCGGTATGTTATCCCCCATTATTACACGACTCTGTAGAATACTCGATTCTGATTGGTCAATCGCACCATCCAGCGGTAAGTTATCCCTCATTATCACACTGCTCTGAGGAATACTCGATTCTGATTGGTCAATCGCACCATCCAGCGGTATGTTATCCCCCATTATTACACGGCTCTGAGGAATACTCGATTCTGATTGGTCAATCTCGCCATCCAGCGGTATGTTATCCCCCATTATTACACGACTCTGTGGAATACTCGATTCTGATTGGTCAATCGCACCATCCAGCGGTATGTTATCCCCCATTATTACACGGCTCTGTGGAATACTCGATTCTGATTGGTCAATCGCACCATCCAGCAGTATGTTATCCCCCATTTTTACACGACTCTGTGGAATACTCGATTCTGATTGGTCAATCTCGCCATCCAGCGGTATGTTATCCCCCATTATTACACGGCTCTGAGGAATACTCGATTCTGATTGGTCAATCGCGCCATCCAGCGGTATGTTTTCCCCCATTATTACACGGCTCTGTGGAATACTCGATTCTGATTGGTCAATTGCACCATCCAGCGGTATGTTATCCCCCATTATTACACGGCTCTGTAGAATACTCAATTCTGATTGGTCAATTGCACCATCCAGCGGTATGTTATCCCCCATTATTACACGGCTCTGTAGAATACTCGATTCTGATTGGTCAATTGCACCATCCAGCGGTATGTTATCCCCCATTATTACACGGCTCTGTAGAATACTCGATTCTGATTGGTCAAATCGCACCATTGAGCGGTATGTTATCCCCCATTATTACACGGCTCTGTAGAATACTTGATTCTGATTGGTCAATTGCACCATCCAGCGGTAAGTTATCCCCCATTATTACACGGCTCTGTGGAATACTCGATTCTGATTGGTCAATTGCACCATCCAGCGGTAAGTTATCCCCCATTATTACATGGCTCTGTGGAATACTCGATTCTGATTGGTCAAATCGCACCATTGAGCGGTATGTTATCCCCCATTATTACACGACTCTGTAGAATACTCGATTCTGATTGGTCAATCTCGCCATCCAGTGGTATGTTATCCCCCATTATTACACGGCTCTGTGGAATACTCGATTCTGATTGGTCAATCGCACCATCCAGCGGTAAGTTATCCCTCATTATCACACTGCTCTGAGGAATACTCGATTCTGATTGGTCAATCGCACCATCCAGCGGTATGTTATCCCCCATTATTACACGGCTCTGAGGAATACTCGATTCTGATTGGTCAATCTCGCCATCCAGCGGTATGTTATCCCCCATTATTACACGGCTCTGAGGAATACTCGATTCTGATTGGTCAATCGCGCCATCCAGCAGTATGTTATCCCCCATTATCACACGGCTCTGAGGAATACTCGATTCTGATTGGTCAATCTCGCCATCCAGCGGTAAGTTATCCCTCATTATCACACGGCTCTGAGGAATACTCGATTCTGATTGGTCAATCGCGCCATCCAGCGGTATGTTATCCCCCATTATCACACGGCTCTGAGGAATACTCGATTCTGATTGGTCAATCTCGCCATCCAGCGGTAAGTTATCCCTCATTATCACACGGCTCTGAGGAATACTTGATTCTGATTGGTCAATCGCGCCATCCAGCGGTATGTTATCCCCCATTATCACACGGCTCTGAGGAATACTCGATTCTGATTGGTCAATCTCGCCATCCAGCGGTAAGTTATCCCTCATTATCACACGGCTCTGAGGAATACTCGATTCTGATTGGTCAATTGCACCATCCAGCGGTATGTTATCCCCCATTATTACACGACTCAGTAGAATACTCGATTCTGATTGGTCAATCTCGCCATCCAGCGGTATGTTATCCCCCATTATTACACGGCTCTGTGGAATACTCGATTCTGATTGGTCAATCGCACCATCCAGCGGTATGTTATCCCCCATTATTACACGACTCTGTAGAATACTCGATTCTGATTGGTCAATCGCACCATCCAGCGGTATGTTATCCCCCATTATTACACGGCTCTGAGGAATACTCGATTCTGATTGGTCAATCGCACCATCCAGCAGTATGTTATCCCCCATTATCACACGGCTCTGAGGAATACTTGATTCTGATTGGTCAATCGCGCCATCCAGCGGTATGTTATCCCCCATTATCACACGGCTCTGAGGAATACTCGATTCTGATTGGTCAATCTCGCCATCCAGCGGTAAGTTATCCCTCATTATCACACGGCTCTGAGGAATACTCGATTCTGATTGGTCAATTGCACCATCCAGCGGTATGTTATCCCCCATTATTACACGACTCAGTAGAATACTCGATTCTGATTGGTCAATCTCGCCATCCAGCGGTATGTTATCCCCCATTATTACACGGCTCTGTGGAATACTCGATTCTGATTGGTCAATCTCGCCATCCAGCGGTATGTTATCCCCCATTATTACACGGCTCTGTGGAATACTCGATTCTGATTGGTCAATCGCGCCATCCAGCGGTATGTTATCCCCCATTATTACACGACTCTGTAGAATACTCGATTCTGATTGGTCAATCGCACCATCCAGCGGTATGTTATCCCCCATTATTACACGGCTCTGAGGAATACTCGATTCTGATTGGTCAATCGCACCATCCAGCAGTATGTTATCCCCCATTATTACACGACTCTGTGGAATACTCGATTCTGATTGGTCAATCGTGCCATCCAGCAGTATGTTATCCCCCATTATTACACGGCTCTGTGGAATACTCGATTCTGATTGGTCAATCGCACCATCCAGCGGTATGTTATCCCCCATTATTACACGGCTCTGTGGAATACTCGATTCTGATTGGTCAATCGCACCATCCAGCGGTATGTTATCCCCCATTATTACACGGCTCTGTGGAATACTCGATAATACTCGTGTATTATAATATTCTGAGCACTCATAATATGTCCTGACCCCTTGAGCTATAAATGCAATACAAAAGATCTCTTAACATTACAGGTTATATACTCTTTTTATTGAAAATTTAAAGTAACATTTTCTGTTACTTTTGTACATTTGATCGATTAATTAATTATTTAGTTATGAGAAATTTAATTAGGTAGTAAAAAAAAAAAAATCAATGCTCAGATATTGTGTAAATTAATAAACTCACTCACGCTACCCCAACACTGCTCAGAAATAATCGAGGAAAAACATAGCAATGAAAAAACAGAGAGAAATTTATTGAATTGACTTTCAAAGTGAAAGCAACCCGAAACACCCAAAACTGCATTAAGATACTGATATATTTAAAATACATGCACAACATAAAGCACAGATTTAAAAAAAAAGACAGGCAAAAGAATGTGCAAAGAAAATGAAGATGGCAATCTTTGAACAGTAGTGATTATGAAGACTGAACGTTAATGACCCGTAGAAACCTGACGGGAAACACTGATCCACCAGCAAAGCCATCGAACACGTCAGAGCATTCAAATCCAATGAACTTTCAGTCGTAAAGCAGCGAAGTGAGGCCTGTGCCATTGTGCTCAAGGGTCACATAAGACAGAAATAACCCTGAAAAGACCTCAGGGCCGTCTACAGCTGTCAGTTTAAAAGCGTCCTCGGCTGCAGAATATGAAGACGAGATGAATATCTGATGGTCTGAGCTGGATTTGGAAGAGAAGCAGGATTGATATCATCATGTGAACCTGAGGGACAGCAGCCATCTGGATTCAGGAAGATCAAGCTCAAATACTGTAGTGACGCCGTAATGCAGGAGCACCACCAGTGAAAACCGTCTGGAGAACGGATGGAAGTATTGCAAACATCGTATTGTAGCCGCAAAGCTATTTCTACGCCAACAACGAGCCACCGCATTCATAAGGTAATTACATTAACCCCATCAACCTGTCAAAAAACGTCATATTTCACCGCAAAATCAACAGAAACAAATGAAGAAAATGTTTAGCATCAAGAAACATCAGGCAAAATGAACGGACAGCATTTTCAAGACGATTCATGAAAAGCTAAAATCACTATAGTGCAAAAAAAATATTACAAATAAATTGTATATATTTGTAATAAATGTATATATATATGTGTGTGTGTGCGTATATATATATATATATATATATATATATATATATATATATATATATATATATATAGGCAAAATGAACTGACATTATTTAAGATGATAAATGAGAAGCTATAATTACTGTAATGCAACAAAATATAAAAAATAAACTATTATCTAATAAATGCGTGTGTGTGTGTGTGTGTGTGTGTGTATGTGTATATATATATATATGTATATATATATATATATATATATATATATATATATATATATATATATATATATATATATATATATATATATATATATATATATATATATATATATATATATATATATATATATACACACATATACATACACACACATTATTTAAGACGATTAATGAGAAGATATAATTACTGTAAAGTAATTAAAAAAAAAAAAAATTGCATATCTTTTTTAAATAAATGTGTGTATATATATATATATATATATGTGTGCGTGTGTGTGTGAATATATGCATGTATATATGTGTGTGTGAATATATATATGTATGTGGTGTATGTGGTGTGTGAATATATGTATGTATATATGTGTGTGTGTGTGTGTGAATATATGTATGTATATATGTGTGTGTGTGTGAATATATGTATGTATATATGTGTGTGTGTGAATATATGTATGTATATGTGTGTGTGATTGAATATATGTATGTATGTATGTATGTGTGTGTGTGTGTGTGTGTGTGAGAGTGTAGATACGTTTATATATGCGTGTGTGTGTGGTGTGTGTGAATACATGTATGTATATGTGTGTGTGTGTGTGAGAGTGAATATATGCATGTATGTATATATACACACACACACACATATATACACACACACACACACATATATATATATATATACATATATATATATACACACACACACACACACTCATATACATATATACACACACATTTATTAAAAAAATATATTGCTGACTTTTAATCGTAATCCTGTAAAAATGACTGTATTCCATAAAGGAGAACCAACAATGAGAATTAAAAATAATAATAATAATAATGATAATAATGTAAATCTGAGGGTTATTGCATTTAATTATCGTGACAATAATGTCACACTGCAAAAAAAAGGAAAAGATTTTGCTGTGGAATATGACTCAGACATGTTTTCATTAGTGTTATGCAAATTATGAATTAGTTTCGATCAAGAAAGGAAAAAAAAAACATTCAGGAGATTCTTCATTATTCATAATAAAATCAAATTTGGCAACAGCAGATTGGTCGTCCGCTACAGCAGCGACTCTAAGGCTGGAGAACGACGCGAGCGAAAAGAAAAGGCATTTCTTAATGAACCAGCGAATATAAAGGCATCTGTCAATCAAACCAATCAAATCCCCAGATCAGCAGCATGTGACCGTCAGGGTCAAGGCCTCACTCAGTTCCTCAGGAAACATGATCTCCATCACAGCGCTCGCGGTGTGGGACGGTTACACCATCAGAGTGTGTGTGAGAGTGTGAGGGAGCCACTGGGACAGTGTGGCGTGGTCAGATCTTCCAGAAGAGATGGAGGTAAGAGCAGAGAGAGACGTTTGTGTGGAGAGACGGACGAGAGACGCTGAGGTTGTGCTGGATGGACGGCCGTCTCACACCACGTACTGGTAGAGGTTGGCCTTGCCGTGATCCGGCGTGGCGAACGGGCTGAGCCAGGCCACAGAGAACGGGTGGCCGAACACCACCTTCATGTTCATCCACTTGGACCGCTTGGCCCATCTTCGCTCCTCTTTCTTCAGCTGCTCGATTCCCTGCGGACGAGAGTTTGATTTGAGGATCTCTGGGCAGGTTCAATCCATCTAAACGCTTTCCACAGATGACAAACCCTTCTCACATGGACTGATATATCTGCCAGATTCATAAATGATTTGTGGATCTCGAATAGTGGAAGATGGAGATGTTTATTCAATGACATGTTTGGTCATATCGTCAATGGGTTAAAACAGTTCAAAAGCTCATTTGTGTTACTTTAAATAAAATAAAACCTAACCCAGATATTTCATATATTATTTCAAGGAAACATCTCATTTTCATTTAGTTTAACTTGATGTAACTAAAACTCAAATAAAAGTGTGTGTGTGTGTGTGTGAGACAGTATGTGTGTTTGTGAGTGTGAACGAGTGTGTAAGTGTGTGTCTGAGAGTGTGTGTGACAGTATGCGTGTGTGAGAGAGTGTGAACGAGTGTGTGTGAGAGTGTCTGAGTATGTGTGTGAAAATGTAAGTGTGTGTGTGAGTGTCTGAGTGTGTGTGTGTGAGACAGTGTGTGTATGTGTGTGTGTGAGAGTGCGAGAGTGTGTGTGTGTGTGTGTGTGTGTGTGAGAGAGAATGTAAGTGTGTGTGTGTGTGTGTGTGTGTGTGAGAGTGTGCGAGAGTGTTTGTGTGACAGTATGTGTGTGTGTGTGTGAGAGTGTGAACGAGTGTGTAAGTGCGTGTCTGAGAGTGTGTGTGTGAGACGATATGTGTGTGAGTGTGTGTGTGAGAGTGAGAGAGTTAGAGAGCGAGTGGGTTTGTGCGTGTATGAGAGTGTGTCTGTGAGTGTGTGTGTGCGAGTGAGTGTGTGAGAGTGTGCGAGAGTGTTTGTGTGACAGTTAGTGTGTGTGTGAGAGTGTGAACGAGTGTGTAATTGCGTGTCTGAGAGTGTGTGTGTGAGACGATATGTGTGTGTGAGTGTGTGTGTGAGAGAGTTAGAGAGTGAGTGGGTTTGTGCGTGTATGATAGTGTGTGTGAGAGTGTGCGCGTATATGAGAGTGTGTGTGAGACAGTATGTGTGTGTGACAGTATGTGTGTGTCTGTGAGTGTGCGAGAGTGTGTGTGTGTGTGTGTGCGAGCGTGTGTGTGTGACAGTATGCGTGTGTGTGTGTGAGTGTGTGTGTGAGAGTGAGAGAGTTAGAGAGCGAGTGGGTTTGTGCGTGTATGAGAGTGTGTCTGTGAGTGTGTGTGTGCGAGTGAGTGTGTGTGAGTGTGCGAGAGTGTTTGTGTGACAGTATGCGTGTGTGTGAGAGTGTGAACGAGTGTGTAAGTGCGTGTCTGAGAGTGTGTGTGTGAGACGATATGTGTGTGTGAGTGTGTGTGTGAGAGAGTTAGAGAGTGAGTGGGTTTGTGCGTGTATGATAGTGTGTGTGAGAGTGTGCGTGTATATGAGAGTGTGTGTGAGACAGTATGTGTGTGTCTGTGAGTGTGTGTGAGTGTGCGAGAGTGTGTGTGTGTGTGTGCGAGCGTGTGTGTGTGTGACAGTATGCGTGTGTGTGTGTGTGAGAGTGTACGAGAGTGTTTGTGTGACAGTATGTGTGTGTGTGAGAGTGTGAACGAGTGTGTAAGTGCGTGTCTGAGAGTGTGTGTGTGAGACGATATGTGTGTGTGAGTGTGTGTGTGAGAGAGTTAGAGAGTGAGTGGGTTTGTGCGTGTATGATAGTGTGTGTGAGAGTGTGCGCGTATATGAGAGTGTGTGTGAGACAGTATGTGTGTGTCTGTGAGTGTGTGTGAGTGTGCGAGAGTGTGTGTGTGTGTGCGAGCGTGTGTGTGTGTGACAGAATGCGTGTGTGTGTGTGTGTGTGTGTGAGAGAGTGTGCGAGAGTGTTTGTGTGACAGTATGTGTGTGTGTGAGAGTGTGAACGAGTGTGTAAGTGCGTGTCTGAGAGTGTGTGTGTGAGACGATATGTGTGTGTGAGTGTGTGTGTGAGAGTGAGAGAGTTAGAGAGTGAGTGGGTTTGTGCGTGTATGATAGTGTGTGTGAGAGTGTGCGTGAGACAGTATGTGTGTGTGACAGTATGTGTGTCTGTGAGTGTGTGTGAGTGTGCGAGAGTGTGTGTAACTTACGGTCTCGTCGTTACAAATGGAGTGCACCTGCGTCCCGAACATCACAGAGGTGAAGATTAGGAAGAGCAGACCCTCAAAGCACAGGAGGATGAGGAGGATGACGGTTGCCGGAGGAGAGAAGGAACTGCACTCTGAGGACGGGAAACAGGAAGCTCGAAACTCATGGGCCAATCAGAGAGCTCCGTTACAACACAAGCAGCCAATCATTTAGCAGCACTCTGAGGGCCAATCAAAATCACTCACTTGACCAGTCTTCTTCAAAACAGAAGACAAAATGGAAAGCCACCATCATGAGAGAATGAAGGGAAATCAAAGCAATGTACATCTGGAGAAGAGACAGGAAACAGAACGGGTTATTGAGACACTATTATAGGTTTATGAAATATGACCAAGCAAAAATCCTCCTTATAATCGGTGTGTGTGGTGTGTAGTTGCGAAGAAACTCACGGTGAAAAGCACAAAGTATTTTTGGTTGTTCTCTCCCACACAGTTGTTGACCCAGGGGCAGTGATGGTCCATCTTCTTGATGCAGCGTTTACACACACTAGACGGAGCACACACACACACACACACATTTTCAGGAAACTAGCTCTGAAGGGCACAGTCGAGGTTCTGTGTGTGTGTGTGTGTGTGTGTGTGAGTGTGCAAGGGAGTGTGTGTGCTTGATTGTGTGCGTGTGTCATTGAGTGAGTGAATGTGTGTGCTTGATTGCGTGTCAGTGAGTGAGAGAGTGTGTGTGCTTGTTTGTGTGTGTGAGTGTCCGAGAGTGTGTGTGTGACAGTATGTGTGTGTGTGTGTGAGTTTATGTTAGAGTGTGTGTGTGAGAGTATGTGTGTGTGTGTGTGTGTGTGTGTGTGTGTGAGTTTATGTTAGAGTGTGTGTCCGAGCGTGTGTGTGTGTGTGTGACAGTATGTGTGTGTGTGTGTGTGAGTTTATGTTAGAGTGTGTGTGTGTGTGTGTGTGTGTGGGAGTATGTGTGTGTGTGTGTGAGTTTATGTTAGAGTGTGTGTGTGTGTGTGTGTGTGTGTGTGTGTGTGTGACAGTATGTGTGTGTGTGTGAGTGAGTTTATGTGTGTGTGTGTGAGTGTGTGTGTGTGTGTGAGTGTGTGTGTGTGTGTGTGTGTGTGCTTGTTTGTGTGTGTGAGTGTGGCTGTATGTATGTATGTATGTGTGTGTGTGAGTTTGTGTGAGTTAGTGTCCGAGAGTGTGTGTGTGAGTTCATGTGTGAGTGTGTGAGAGCGTGTGTGCGAGAGTTTGTGAGTGTGAGAGAGTGTGATTGTGCAAGTGTGTGTGTGTGAGGGTGCAAGAGTTTTTGTGTGTGTGTGTGTGTGTGTGTGTGAGTGTGAACGAGTGTGTCTGTGTGAGAGTGTGCATGTGCAAGAGGGTATGTGTGTGACAGTATGTGTGTGTGAGAGAGTGTGTGTGTGTGACAGTATGTGTGTGTGAGTGAGCTTATGTGTGAGTGTGTGTGTGTGCTTGTTTGTGTGTGTGAGTGTGGCTGTATGTATGCATGTATGTATGTGTGTGTGTGTGAGTTTGTGTGTGTTCGTGTGAGTTAGTGTCCGAGAGTGTGTGTGTGAGTACATGTGTGAGTGTGTGAGAGCGTGTGTGCGAGAGTATGTGAGTGAGAGAGAGTGTGATTGTGCGAGTGTGTGTGTGTGCAAGAGTTTTTGTGTGTGTGAGTATGAATGTGCAAGAGGGTGTGTGTGACAGTATGTGTGTGTGAGAGAGTGAGTGAGTTTGTGCGTGTATGATAGTGTGTGTGAGAGTGGGTGCGTTTGAGTGTGTGAGTGTGCGAGAGTGGGTGCGTTTGAGTGTGTGAGTGTGCGAGAGTGTGTGTGCGACAGTTTGTGTGTGTGTGTGTGTGTGTGTGTGTGAGAGAGTGTGAACGAGTGTGTGTGTGTGAGTGTGAACGAGTGTGTGTGTTTGTGACAGTATGTATGTGTGAGTGTGTGTGTGTGAGAGTGGATAATAGAGTGAGTGTGTATGAGAGAGTGTGTTTGTGAGTGTGCGAGAGTGTGTGTGAGAGTGTGAACGAATGTGTGTGTGCATGTGCGAGACGTTATGTGTGTGAGAGTGAGTGAGTGAGTGAGTGAGTGGATGATGTGTGTGTGTGTGTGTGTGTGTGTATGAGAGAGTGTGTGTGTAAGTGTGCGAGAGTGTGTGACAGTATGTGCGTGAGTGTGAACGAGTGTGTGTGTGTGAGTGAGTGTGTGTGAGTGCGTGTGACAGTATGTGTGTGTGAGTATGTGTGAGAGTGTGTGCGTGTATGAGAGTGTGTGACAGTATGTGTGTGTGAGGATGTGTGTGTGTATGAGAGAGTGTGTGACAGTATGTGTGTGTGTGTGTGTGTGTGTGAGTGAGAGTGTGTGCGTGTATGAGAGAGTGTGTGTGTGTATGAGAGTGTGTGTGTGTGTATGAGAGAGTGTGTGTGTGTGTATGAGAGAGTGTGTGTGTGTATGAGAGAGAGTGTGTGTGTATGAGAGAGTGTGGGCATGTTTTTGTGAAATATCAGGACATAAATGTGTATAATGACACTGGTATTACAAAAAGAGGGTGAAATATGAGGACGTTCCCCATGTCCTCACTTTTCAAAATGCTTATAAATCATACAGAATGAGTTTTTTTTCACAGAAAGTGAACTGCACAGTCTCCTGTGATGGGTAGGTTTAGGGGCAGTGTGTGTGTGTGTGTGTGTGTGTGTGATGGGTAGGTTTAGGGGCAGTGTAAGGGGATAGAAAATACGGTTTGTACGGTATAAAAACCATTACGCCTATGGAATGTCCTCACATTTCACAAAAACAAACAAGTGTGTGTGTGTGTGTGTGTGTGTTTACCTGCAGTGATGCGCTCGATCAGGTTTGATGCTGCAGCATTTAGGACACTTATACACCACCTGTCCAGGCTTGAGCTGCAGACTCTCGATAAACTCTTTAGTGGCGTTTCCCTTTGGAACGGCTCCCTGAGAGCAGAGCAAGAGGAGCGAGTCAAAACCCCTGAACCATTACAATACTACTATTGTCTTTTCATTTTATTTAGTAAGTATTACTATTAATATGTAAAAGTCATATTGATATATTAAGGGCCAAAGTGTGCAGCCCTACAAACAAGCACAGCAAACCTGGATCTTTATTTAGTTTATTAATAAATAAGTAATTTTTTCTCCAAATTGCGCCTTTCCTTTGTCATTGTCATTGGTAGTTTCAAAACATTCGACAGAACTCAACCAATCACTTGAGTTCAGGGCGGGGTTATCTGTGTGACTGACCAATCAGAGAAAAAGGGGAGTGTTTTATTTTGCATGAGAATTACGAAAACTCATTTAGTAACACAAAAGGCAAAGAAATGACATACTTCACCTATAAACATCAAGTAAGCTCCAATTGGCTGCAATTCTGTCACTTCATACTGCATATCAGAAACATCAAGAACAATATCTATAATCCATATCTGTCACAACCCAGCAGATGATGATTACATATCTGTAGAATATAATATCTGAAGCACTTCCATTATTCATATCCGGCAGAATAGACACGAACCCGCCTCCTCTCACTCGCTTCATTTGCTCCGGATGACTATTGTTGCTGTTACAGGGCTTGAATTTCGGCATAATTTGCTGGATATATATATATATATATATATATACAGTGGGTAAAATAAGTATTTGAACACTCTGCTATTTTGCAAGTTCTCCCACTTAGAAATCATGGAGGGGTCTGAAATTGTCATCGTAGGTGCATGTCCACTGTGAGAGACATAATCTAAAAAAAAAATCCAGAAATCACAATGTATGATTTTTTAACTATTTATTTGTATGATACAGCTGCAAATAAGTATTTGAACACCTGTCTACCAGCTAGAATTCTGACCCTCAAAGACCTGATAGTCTGCCTTTAAAATGTCCACCTCCACTCCATTTATTATCCTAAATTAGATGCACCTGTTTGAGGTTGTTAGCTGCATGAAGACTAGGGTTGGGAATCGTGAGAAATTTTCCGGTTCCGGTTCTGGTTCCGATTCCGCCTAACGATTCCGGTTCCGATTCCGGTTCCATTAAAATGATTAAACAAATAGTGGTAAAGGAAAAAGGCACAATACGCAACTCAAACAATCCATTTTGTGTTTATACTTGCTCTAAAATTAATTTACAGGTTGGCAATGTCAAAAAAGTCCTGTACTGTACATATATTACAGTATTAATTAAGCCAACCTTGCAACACATTTTTTTCAAATGAACACCTCTGAAATTGTCTTATTACATTTTATCTCTCTGTCTCTGAATAAAACCAAGTTATAAATTATATTTATTAGTTATATTTATTAATTAGTTGTATATTAATTTAATAGTAATTCAGTTATTCAGTGAACTTGTAAATAATAAATTGCAATTCAGCATTACAAAGGTAATTGTGCCTAAACCATGGTGTCTCAACGGTTGACATACACACATATATAATATATGCCTTTCGCTATAAATCTGGTATAAGCCCTGAGGCACTCTGTGCTGTAGCAAATGTTTTGTCAAATTGCTAGTGCAGCCTCCTTTGCATGTTATTAACTTTTCACATGTGTTACATTTTGCTTCATTATCATTCATTCTTTGGAAATAAATCCATACTTGTGACTTTCTCTTCGCCATGCTGGTGGTCAACGAGAAAATATCTGACGCAAAACCGTGAATGTGTAGCGCGAGGGCTTTAAGGCTGAACTGAGTTGCACTCCTGGAAGCGGCAGGCAACGTCATTAATATTCATGATGAGGTGAGCCAGGGTTGCCAGGTTTTCACAACAAAACCCGCACAATGGCTACTCAAAACTAGCCCAAAACAAGCCCAATCGCGTTTCAGGGGGGCTTCTCTGGTAAAATTCGCATTTCCGGGGCTAAATATCACATAATTGGGGTCGCTTCAACCCGCGGACATGAAACACAGCCCGCGGCAACAGTGGAAAACGGGAAAGCGGGAAAACCACGGACTTGGCAACACTGGCTGTCACTCGCTATTAAAGGATACGCTTCCAGCGCTTCGCACACACATTGCACCAGAACCGTTTACGGAACCGAAACTTAGGAATTTCGCGCGGTTCTGGTATTTTTCAAAAATCAGTTTCGGTTCTGCATAAGAACCGGTTCTCGGTTCCCAACCCTAATAAAGACACCTGTCCACCCCATACAATCAGTAAGAATCCAACTACTAACATGGCCAAGACCAAAGAGCTGTCCAAAGACACTAGAGACAAAATTGTACACCTCCACAAGGCTGGAAAGGGCTACGGGGAAATTGCCAAGCAGCTTGGTGAAAACAGGTCCACTGTTGGAGAAATCATTAGAAAATGGAAGAAGCTAAACATGACTGTCAATCTCCCTCGGACTGGGGCTCCATGCAAGATCTCACCTCGTGGGGTCTCAATGATCCTAAGAAAGGTGAGAAATCAGCCCAGAACTACACGGGAGGAGCTGGTCAATGACCTGAAAAGAGCTGCTATATAGACTATTGTTAAATTCGTGGAAAATCGGGTGAACAGATCGCAAAACGTAGGTAAAGCTTGGCTCCGCTCACAAAGCCTACCTCTCTCGTTCGGCTTGAATATAATGTTTCCATGGCTGCGATGTAACATTTAATAAAGAACCTATTATTTATTTTGGAAATAAATGTTTGTGCTTCACTTGTGTCATAATATTCACGTAAAAAAGCATTAACATACAAAAAAAAGTGTTTTTGTGGTTGTCACGCACAGCCCTATCACTGGGTGACAAACTATTGTAATATGCGGACGACATTTTGAAAATAAAATATAATAATCTATAATTAGTCATCTATAAATATATATCTATAAATAATCTGTAATCTTTTTAAATCTGATGATTTTGTACTGTACCCATGTAATTTTCTATACGTACACGCTCTCTCTCACTGGTTTTCTGCAAACTATCTGCGCGCGCATCCTGTATGTTTACAAACAGTAAATTGGTCAATTGGCTTCAAGAGAAACAGCGGGAAGTTGTCGCTTTGTTTTTCCAATATATTAAAGGAACACTCCACTTTTTTTAAAAATAGGCTCATTTTCCGTCTCACCTAGAGTTGAACAGTTGAGTTTTACCGTTTACGAATCCATTCAGCCGATCTCTGGGTCTGGCGGTAGCACTTGTAGCATAGCTTAGCATAGATCATTGAATCTGATTAGACCGTTAGCATCTCGCTCAAAAATGACCAAAGAGTTTCGATATTTTCCTATTTAAAACTTGACTCTTCTGTATTTACAGTACATCGTGTACTAAGACCGACGGAAAAGGAAAAGTTGCGATTTTTCTAGGCCGATATGTCTGTGAACTATACTCTCATTCCTGCGTAATAATCAAGAGCTGTGAGCCGTCCCATGAGCGCAGTGGCTGGAAATAGGCTAACGTCCGTCAATATAACCAACATATTTGCACAGTGAGTGTGCTGGGGACTGTTTTACTTGGTGTGAACTAGTGTTAGACCGATATATCGGCCGATATTTGCGATTTTTACATCGCAATACAACGCTGCTGCGTTCGCTGATATTTTTTTCAAGAGATTAAGTTAAGTGCACCTAAGCATTAAATGACTAGGTTGTAAATAGTTTTAAGAGTATAAAAGTTTTAAGTATAGTACAGTCAGTGTGCTCTTTATTATGATGCTTGCTTGTTGATACTGTGCGCAATAGTGTAATTATTTTATTTATGCTTAAATATTTATTTTCAGAATTTAGTTTCACCACTGAAATCTTTTTTTCTTGTTCTACCTCACCTGTTTCTACTATTTGTTCAATATTGTTTTTTTTAGTTCAATAAATGTTCCTTTTTTAATTTTTAAATTGTTATCATCATGGTCATTTTTATGATGTAAATTGAGGGAGCAAAAGCAGTATCGGCTCCAAATATCGGCTCAAGAAAATCGGCAGCTCGTATCGCTCATCGGCTAAGGCTGATGAAAAAAAATCGGTATCGGCACTAAAAAATCCATATCGGTCGATCCCTAGTGTGAACGGGCCTGGACACGTGTCGCATCACACCTGATCAGGACCACCGTGTGTGTGTTTGTGTCTGTGTGTCACTCACCGGGTCGGTGCACATGGCTTTGAAGTGCGACGCCAGCGCGAGGAAGGCCAGCCCGTTAAACAGGGCGCCGTTAATGATGCTGTACACCACGTTCTTGGCCGGCAGCAGCATTACGAACACCACCACGAACTCTGCGTAGAACACCAGCATCCACGTGATCACGCCGCACACGATGCCGCAGCCGTCCCGGATGAACCACATGTCGTCGGCCGATTGGGTCCGCGGAGGGGGCGGGGCGCAGTGCTCCGGGCACAGATATCCGGCCTGCCGCTCGATGTCCCGACTGCGGTTAGCTGGGGAACTCTTCATCCTTCCCAACGGGAAGCACCCACATCCTCCTCCAGAGACAGAAAGACAAACGTGCACATCATCGTGTTAAATTCATGTTCCAGGTCATCTGGAATCAGAATAAAGGCCTGTTCACACCGGGACGATTTTCGCGCGCGTTTATCGCCGACGTTTAACGCCTCGTGACTAAACAATGGGCGCCAATGTGAGTGTGCACACCGACGCGTAAAACGCCAGGCGTAAAAGCGTCATTTAAAAAAAAACGCCTCGGGTTCGTTTTTTTATTTTGACGCGGCGCGTAAAAAACTGGCCGACCAATGAGATCCGCGCTTTTGTTCACGTGCCTGGAGCTGCTGAAGTGACAGTAAAACACGACTTGGTGGCGCTCAAGCACAAAATCGGTCTTGCCGAGCACACATTGATACGGCGAAGAAGTAGTAAGTAGACAAAGAAGAAGATGAGCTGCTAATGCTGCTTGCCAGTTAGCAAAAAGTGTGTGAATGGTTTTGGCCATAGATATAATATGTCTATGGTTTTGGCAAGCACGTAAATACTGTCTCTCTCTTCTTCTGTGTGACAAGCGAGTTTCAGAAGCGTAAAGTGCCGCAGCACCACCTTGTGTACCGGGAGCGCATCTACTGAATGTGCACGTTCACTCGGCGCAACGCCAGTGGAAATCGTTTGGGTGTGAACACTCAAGACGTGCAAGAAAAACGTCACGAAAAACGCTGGCGATAAGCGCGTGCGATATTCGTCCCGGTGTGTGCAGGCCTTAACTCATCTAATCTCTTCTCTGATGATGAGGGCGGGGCTGTCAATCACATGAGATCCACCAATAGCAAACCACCACCATCCAATCAACTCCCCACAGACAAACTCAAGCCCCGCCCTACATTTGTTCTTGTTTGAGAAGCGTTTCCCTCGGATATACGGCACAATAGACAATAAACTTCTGTTTCGGTATATATAAACGTGTAGCACAGCACTATTGACGTATGAATCAGACAGTAGAGTGTGATTGATGTTAAAAATAAATAGTGATGCACCGATCATGATTTTACATGGCCGATTCCGATACCGATTTTTATTTTTTTTACACAATAAAAGAACGAAAGTATACATGAACAAGATGTTGTATTTGGTATTTAACAGGCTAAATTGGCTTTTGGCTAATGAAAACAAGTCCGCAATCTGAAATTAACGGGAAACTGAATTGGAAATTAAAAGGCTGAAAGGTGACATTAAAGGCAACAACTGCATATTCTGCAATCCACTCAAAGATGTTACTTATATCAGCATTTGTTTTTAAATTCAGTGTGAAGAAAAAAATTCTTTACCAGTGAAATTAAATAAAACCACAGTATATAATTGTTCCAAAATGTTAAATCAAATCATGTTTAGTGCAAAAAAAAAAAACTAAGATGCTACAGCAGGTGCTTTTTAAATCAAATTAAATCAATGTAATTTTAAGGTAAAATAAAAATTATCATCCTATAGGCTACAGAACTGATAGTATTTCATTTCAAAAGTGCATGCATGCACCATCCAATCAACTCCCCACAGACAAACTCAAGCCCCGCCCTACATTTGTTCTTGTTTGAGAAGCGTTTCCCTCGGATATACGGCACAATAGACAATAAACTTCTGTTTCAGTATATAT
>NC_137104.1:53542837-53607837 GCF_949357685.1 Gobio gobio | reverse complement strand
CTTTGGCGCCTGTCACTCTCTCTCGTTACCATGGCTACCGCCGCTTCTGCTCCAGGATCTGCCCAGAGCCATAGAGAGAGAGAGTTGCGACAACGGAAGTTCAAAACGCTTGATAGTCACGTGATTCATGTAGACCTCGAATAGTTCCAGGAAGTGCTTTGACGGGCAATTCAAATTGATAGTCACAGTGACAGAACTGCGCTTTTTGGTAATTAATAGTCAATAAATGCATTGATTTTCAATAATTTTATTACACATCGACTTGTGTATGTAGCATGAGTATGTAGTTACAGCGATGTTGTTTTTAAAATATATATTTTTTTAATGATGAATAATCTACACAAGCAGGCTTTAATGTACAAGTTATTTTGATTAAAATGTGCTGATCATTTAAAATCTTACTGATTAAACGTCTTACCTTTTAAAAGTGCATCACAAACGGTCTGTTCTGCTGTTCTCTATGGCGTGGCTGCTACTTCCGGGAACTATTGAGAGTCTCCGTGAGCCGCCATTGCTGTAAAAAAAAACCGTTCCATTGGAGTCTATGGAGTTGTCGCAACTCTCTCTCTATATGGCTCTGGATCTGCCCTCATGCGCCCCAGTGTTGCCAAGTCAGGCTACTTCAACACTGTTGCCGCGGCTGTTTTTCATGTCCGCGGGTTGAAGCGACCCCAATTATGTGATATTTTGCCCCGGGATTTGCGAATTTTAGCAGGCAGCCCTGCCAAAAAGACACATATTTTACCCCCCAAATGCGATTTTTACCGGAGAAACACGATTGGGCTTGTTTTGGGCTAGTTTTGAGTAGCAATTGGGCGGATTTTGTTGTGAAAACCTGGCAACCCTGGCGCACCCGTTTGAGTTCAAGAGGCTGTATTTCTGCTGGAAAGGCAATCTTTCATTTTGATTATACATTTTTTTGGTTTATGTTTTCATGAAGCATGTCTCACTAGCACACGTAGCTGCCTAATATAGCTAACATAACATTACTTAGCATAAAGTTACAATGTTATACACTTAGCAAGCCATTAGTAGAGATGATAAATACTCAATATGCTTAGCTCAAATTGATCGCTGTCGTGTTGAATTTCGCAAAATGTAACTTTAGATAACAAAGTGCATGTGTAAAAGCTAGTACACCGCATCCAGGAACTTTTGTTAGAACTAAGTTAGCTTTAGCTACTATGTTTAAACTCTTCTTGTTCACCGGGAACTTTACCTGCACGTTTATTTCGGCCCTTGGTTTGTTTTTATATTCTCTACCAATGTTTTTATCTTGTATCTGTGTGTGTCGTAGACACGGTGTTGTGTGTGTATTTTAAACTTTACCAGTATCGTTATTCTAGCTTGATAGTGAGTACTAAAAGACATCTTATTTGTTTATATTCATAATGATAAAGTTAGATTTTTTATTACATGTGATTCTGACATGATGTCACATGATCGCGGTCGGCGTGGCGTGTTCATGTGTTTTGGGGGCGTGGCTTTGGAAAGAGCCCAGAAGGGAGAAGGTGGAGTGAATGGAAATAATGAGCTGTCTTTAAAACAGTCGTGAGAGGTCTACAGACACTCAATTTTTATACTTTATTTTTCTGAGTACTTACATTTTAATTATGTATTGATATATAAAGAAAGTTTAAACAAATTTGGAAAAAAAGTTTTTTAACCAAATCTTACCTACCCTACCTTTAAATGAGTTCAAGGTATGCTAACATGTCAGATGGAGCATCACTGGCTTAACCCACCATGATGGAACAGCGCATTCATACAACAATCAACAATAATAAAATAATGCGTTTACTTTTACTTTTGATACTTAAGTACTTTTAAAAGCAAGTACTTCTGTACTTTTACTTAAAGGGTTAGTTCACCCAAAAATGAAAATTCTGTCATTAATTCCTCACCCTCATGTCGTTCGACACCCGTCAGACCTCCGTTCATCTTCAGACACAAATGAAGATATTTTAGTGTAAATCTGATGGCTCTGAAAGGCCTCCATTGGCACAATGCACTTTACACTCTCAAGACCCTTAAAAGGTACTAAAGACGTCGTTACAAAGTCCATCTCACTGCAGTGCTTCTACAATAACTTTATGAATCGGCGAGAATAGTTTTTGTGCGCAAAAAAACCCTAAATAACCACTTATATAGTGATGATGATTTCAAAACACGGCCTCATGAAGCTTCGAAGCGTTATGAATCAGTGAGCAGGGTATCCGCGGGGCATTAAAAAGCATTAAAAGTCATTAAATGGATTTTGCGAAAATTAAGGCCTTAAATGGCATTAAAAAGCATTAAATTGTATTCTTACAGGCATTATTTTTTTTAGATAGCCAGTTTATATTGAATATAGCCTTCATAAGAAAGCGCAATGTGATGAATATACTTATTAACCTGATCTAGCTTCCGAAACCCCCGCTACTGCCGCACGAGCGCGAGATCTTGCTTTCCTGCCACTGTGCAGGCGCACCTCTCTCTGCGTCTGCTGTTCAGTGATTGGCTGAGAGGAGCAGCGCATTCAGTTGAGGCTGTGCGCTCTGCCAGAGAACAAAAAAACTAGAGCTGCGTCCGAAATCGAATAGTTCTCTACTATATAGTGTGCGAAAAACAATACGCCAACAGAGTAGTACGTCCGAATTCATAGTAAGATTCTTACGAGATTCGGCGAGATTCTGAAGTGCGCATGCGATGGACACTTTACTCTCCTCCCATGAGGCCATGGAAGACGATTTATGAATGGAGGTGAAGGGACGCAACTGACGCTGGTAGGTCACATGATCATGACAACATGGCGGAAGTAGTACGTCCGGATTACATTCATACTACATTAATTCATACTATATAGAACATATTTTTTTAACGGTCGCGAAGTTCGTTCAAATTCAAATATAGTACCTACTCACCCAGTACGTGATTTCTGACGCAGCCTAGTGGTGTGGGTTGTGCCAGAATCAAGTTATCTTTCGCTCTTTAACAAACAATAACACACAGAATTATGCCTAAATGTACGTTTTATGAAGTATCCTCATAAGAACAATGAGTTTTAAATGAGTTAAATAACGTCTAAAATTAACTTTGAACAAATATTTAATATATACTGTCTTTATTTTTTCTACATTGGTGATTTACTGTGGAATTATTACATCATACAATATATTAAAAACATGTTTTAGACAGAAAAATGTGTGAATCATCTAGAAAAAAATTTCAATTGACAGAAAGTTTACATTAAAATATATTATGCATACCCACTATCTATCTACCTTTTGTATTTATTGCTTTGCATATTGTATGTTCAGGGATGACTGATAAGCAGACATGCTATTTATGACTGGATGTAACTTTTGATAACTTTGCAGTAAAAGTGGCTATTGATTTTGCCCTATCAGTGTGGCTCTCCTAAAAAAATAGCTGTTTAGGGTTGTGCACCATCTCGAGGGGAAATGGACACATGAGTGACGCACACACATAAGGAAACTCAGTTAAACATACTGCGGTAAAAATTCAAAATGTGGAGTTTTTTTTAACTTGATACAGTTATCAGATACAAAATCACACGACCTAGAATGCTGTTTTCCTAAGCAGGCTAGCATCACGATTAAAAACGTGACACTGATTTCATACAACAGTCCAGTTAACAAATAGTTAATATTAAGTCAATTACATTTTAGAAGGAACATTGTTTGAAATTATTTTCACTGCTAAAATGGAAAAAAAACAGTCAAAGATCACAGCAGAACCATATAGCAACCCTGAATCCCAATGTGCATACTATCCGCCCTATATAGTATTGAATATTACTAATGTCTTTAGGATGGATAGAATGCACATTGAGACGCAGGCTCAGTCTTGATTTCGTTACTGAATGATTCAGCGTTTTGACCAATCGGTTGAGTCAAAGATTCAATGACTCATTCATAAACACCTGCCTCATTCTTGAATGAATCAGCCATTGGAATGAATCGTTTGAATGAATGACTCACTTAAGACAGTTACTTGACGCCATCTACTGGTGGTTTACTTTTAATTTCTTAACATTTCTTACAATCCCATAAAATTATTTAATGCAGTTGTAATTTTTTTATTGTAAATTTGTAAATGATTTAGTTTGATTGGTAACAGACACAAATCTATCACACATGTAGATTCAAGTATGTTAAAGCCCCAATATTCTAAAAGGATATTGCTTCAGAAATTTTACACTACAAAAAATCTCTTTTTTTCGGACAAGCAACTGTTTTACTCGTACAAGTGAATGACAAGGCTTAATGTCGAGCCCTGTATGTAGTCTTAATGGGCCGCGTTTCAGTCACCATTTTATATTGTCTGACACAAAAACTGAAAAATATATAGATGAAACAATTTTATTGGGGATTTGGCTGTATTAAAATATATAATGGGAGCATAAAGGGTAGCAGCAGAGAAGCAAACAAATATAAAGGGCTGACACTTGGCAGAATGTGAATGCAAATATTCGAATTGCCGTATGACGTCATCTATCGACATTTAGCGACATATATATGGCATTAAAAATAAAACAAATTGGCATTAAAAAGCATTAAATTAGATTTGATGAAACCTGCAGAAACCCTGGTGAGTCGAATCATGATTCGGATCGCGTGTCAAACCGCCAAACTGCTGATTCGACTCACTGATTCATAACGCTTCGAAGCTTCATGATGCCGTGTTTTGAAATCGTCATCACTATATAAGTCGTTATTTAGGGTTTTTTTGCGCACAAAAACTATTCTCGCCGATTCATAAAGTTATTGTAGAAGCACTGTAGTGAGATGGACTTTGTAACGACGTCTTTACACTCTCAAGACCCTTAAAAGGTACTAAAGTGCATTGAGCCAATGGAGGCCTTTCAGAGCCATCAGATTTACACTAAAATATCTTCATTTGTGTTCTGAAGATGAACGGAGATCTTACGGGTGTCGAACGACATGAGGGTAAGTCATTAATGACAGAATTTTCATTTTTGGGTGAACTAACCCTTTAAGTACTTTTAAAAGCAAGTACTTCTGTACTTTTACTTAGGTAAAAATCTATCTTTACAACTTTCACTTGTAATGGAGTAATATTTAACCACACTGTAAAAAAAATTCAGGTCTCCAATTGAACATTTTCTAGTGAGCGATCACATCAAAATTTTTCAATTGGCCAAATTTAATTTCTGTGAATTGATGCAATTTAATTCAATTAAAATTCAAGAAATTCAAACTGAAAATTTTAGATGTGATTGCTCACTAGAAAATTTTCAATTGGAGACCTGAATTTTTTTTTTACAGTGCAATAGTATTTGTACTTTTACTCAAGTAATGGAGTTGTGTACTTTGTCCACCTCTGCTCCTCACAGGCGGTAAAAGCGTGACTCCCTCCACCTCGTCCCTCTCATCGCCGGCATCCGGCAGAGCTAAGATGAGCGTCTGCGGCCCGGGCAGTAAGACGGCTCCATCCTCCTCCTCCTCCTCCTCCTCCTCCTCCTCCTCCTCCTCCTCCTCCTCATCCTCATCTCTGTCTTCAGCCAGTCCTCCGGCTAAAGTCCACCGCGCGCGCAAGACCATGAACCGGCCGCCGTTCCCGCAGGTTCTCTGATTGGCTATGAGCTCTCGTCCCGCTGCGCTCGGGCAGACGTAATAAACCCTGATTCTCCTCTGTCTCTGAGCAGATCAAGTCCATCGAGTCGACCGCGCAAACCACGCCTGAGAAGCCCCTCAGCGGCGGGAAAACACACACTGAAGGTCAGGAAGCGTCTTATTCTGGCGCTCATTTGGACGTGTGAATAGCTGTAAATGTTGTTCTCTGTGTGTGTGTGTAGCGGTGAAGAAGCGTAAGGTGTGTGTGGAGTCGGACGCAGGGACTCCAGAGAAAGTGCCCCGGCCACAGACAGAGGTGAGACGAACCACGTCGTGTGTGTGTGTGTGTGTGTGACAGCTTTTTTACCTTTAATAACTCTGTAATATTTCACAACTGTAGTTTAATGTATAAAATTGTGAATGATCTTGCACCTCCACCTTTCAAGATGTTTGTTTCATTGCGCAAAGACAGTTTAAAGGATTAGTTCACTTTTAAAAAAACTTTTGCTGATAATTTACTCACCCCCATGTCATCCAAGATGTCCATGTCTTTCTTTCTGCAGTAGAAAAGAAATGAAGGTTTTGGATGTAAACAGTCCAGGGTTTTTCTCCATATAATGGACTTCAATGGGTTCCAAACGGTTCAAGGTCCAAATGACAGTTTCAGTGCAGCTTTAAACGACACCAGATGATGAATAAGGGTCTGATCTAGCCCAACCATCAGCTTCTGCCAGAAACCCAGCAGTTTTTATGCTATTATTTTACCTTTTAACAGACGAGCGTGATCATCTCTGAGCTCCGCCATAACTTCCGCTAAGTGAGGTCAAATTAGATCGTGGTCATAGATATATCAATTGTAGATGCCTCATTCTACTGACCGTGCAGTCGCTAATGAGGCATCTACGTATACATCTATAACCACGATCTAATTTGACCTCACTTAGCGGAAGTTATGGCGGAGCTCAGAGACGATCACACTCGTCTGATAAGAGGTAAAATAATACAATAACATACAATACATACAATAATAATATTTTTGTATTACTGCTATTATCTTTTTATTATAGCAATATGACAAAAGATACCAGTGTATTAATTAATTATTAACAATTATCATTATTTTTGTATTATTTTTATTTTATTGTTGTTGTTAATTATAACAATAATAACATTATTATTATTATTTTATGTAATTTAATATAACATTTATATAATAATAATATAAATATATAATAATTTAATATTTTATGTAAATCTGATAATGGCAATTTGATAGAAGATACCAATGTTCAATAAAAAGATACCAATGTTCAATAAATAAAGAAATCAATATTATTATGAATTATTGTTATTGGTGTTTTTATCATAGCAATATGATAACATAACATTGTTGTGAATAATAATTTTAATAATTTTTAATTTTTAATTTTGAATAATTAATAATGATTATTAGTTTAATAATAATATTGTTGTTAATAATAATATTGTTGTTAATAATAATAATAGCAGTTTTCATTATTATTATTCATTTATTTATAGAACATCACCTTAAATGTATTGTTGATTTTTGACTGATAATGGAAATATAATAAAATATACTAATGTTCAATTAATAAATAAATGATGAAAACAATGTTTTTTATTATTATTGATGTTTTTATCATAGCAATATTATAACACATAACATTGTTCAATAAATAAATAAATATATTATTGATGATAATAATAATCCGTATTTTTTTTATAAAACACTTGTTATGGCAATATAATTAAATATACTAATATTCAATAAATAAATAGTAATAATTTATTCATAATTTTGTTATTTTTATTGGTGTTTTTTAATCATAGCAATATTAGAACATATAGCATTGTTCAATAAATAAATACATGTATTAATAATGGTAATAATAAGTATGATTATTAAGCATTATTATTATTTTTCTTATAAGTAGTAATAATAATAATAATATATAGTCTATGTTAAGTAATCTGGTTTGTATAGCCATTTGTACTGTAGCTCGTCCCGTCAGACTGTGTGTCCTCCTCTAATGATCAGTGACTGCTCTGATCCACTGCTTATCATAATTCATGTAATATTAGCATGTGTAAATACTTCAGAGATTGTTTTTCCCAGCCTCCACTGACCGCTTCTCCAGTGATGGGGAAGGTGGAGCCAGTTGCCACGGCAACCAAAGACAATCACAGTGGTTGGCTGGAGGATCTTGATGAGGAGGCAGATGAGGAAGATTTCCACCTGCTCTACAACAGTTACTCTGGAGACGACATGATTTACTCCGACAGCAAGGTGAGCCGCCCCTGCGATCACATGACCCACTGAGACTGCTGGACCTCTGACACACCTGTGCTTTCCCTTTACAGTCAGATGATGGGATGGCAGAGGAGGCGGGGCATCTGTCTGATCATGTGAGTGTTTCTAACCAATCGAGTGAAGGAAACCACTGATACTGAACGCAGGATGGCTTGGAAACTTTTATAATTATAATCACTTATAATTGAAATAATGTGACTTCTAGGCATAAAAAATGTCATGGAAATGAAGAGACAAATTATAATTAGGCCTTAAAAATATAAGAAATAAATATAATATAAAAAATAAATATAGTATACATTTTTTAATTTTCTTAAATATTTCTTAAAATATATATTTTTTTATTAAAACTTAAAAAAAATTATGGAAAAATAATAATTATCCCTAAAAATATATTTTTTAAATAAAATATTAAAACATCTTAAGTTAAAAATAAAAAAGTATGTCTTTAAAATATATATATTTTTAGAAATTAAAAAAGAAAAATAATAATTATCCTTAAAAATATAAAATGTAAAAAAATAAAATATTAAAACATTGAAGTCTTATATATATATATATATATATATATATATATATATATATATATATATATATATATATATATATATATATATATATATATATATATATATATATATATATATATATATATATATATATATATATATATATATATAATTTTTTTTTTTTTTTTTTTAAATGCTTAAAAAGTCATGGAAATTAAAGAAAAATAATAATAAATCTTAAGGCCTTAAAAATATAATTTTTATATATTAAAACATCTTGAAAGTTAAAAATAAAAAGTAAGTCTTAAAAAATATATATTTTTTTTAAAATGTAAAAAATAATGGAAATGAAAAAAGAAAAATATTAATAAATCAATCCTTATTGTCTAGGAATTAAAAGTGTAATTGGTGTAAAATATTATATTAAATCCTTTTTAATCCAATAATCTTGAATGCCAGGAGAAAAAAAAAATTCTCTGTAAAGCCATTACAATTTATACAATTTAACTAAATAAAAAATACAACATTTCACACAATATTTTAAAAAATATATGTTTTTATGTATTTATTAAAGCTTCCTGCGAGTGAAGATATTAAGGCATAAATATTGTAATTTTACTACTGCAACATAAAAAAATGAATATAGTTATTATTTTATTTCACAGTGCAATTGTATTACAGTCAGTGTTCGGTAAGTTACTCAAAAAAAAAAAAAATGAGAGTAATTAAATTACAGTAACTAGATTACAGTAGTTATATATTCATCCCCATGTTATTGGAAAAGGTTTCTCTCTGTATTGTTTTGAAGCAATGCTGATATCAGAACGGCCAGTCGTCTGCTGGTTAATGGACTAAACGTGTGTGTGTGTGTGTGTGTGTGTGTGTGTGTGTGTGTGTGTGTGTGTGTGTGTGTGTGTGTGTGTGTGTGTGTGTGTGTGTGTGTGTGTGTGTGTGTGTGTGTGTGTGTGTGTGTGTGTGTGTGTGTGTGTGTGTGTGTGTGTGTGTGTGTGTGTGTGTGTGTGTGTGTGTGTCAGAGCTCGAGCTCCGATCAGCCCCTTGCCACTTATAAGAAAGCAGGATCAGAGCGAGAGGAGACGCCATGGAAAAGCCAAGGGAAGGGTAAAGGGCGAGACAGGCCCCCCGCTGGAGAGCCGGAGACGGGTAAAGGTGAGACAGACACGTGATGAGGACGCTGGTGTGTGTGTGTGTGTGTGGATGTGAGCAGCTGTGTGTGTTTAACAGGTGAATCCGCAGCTGCAGCGGCCGCCGACTACACAGAGGTTCCTCTGGACTCGCTGGACATTTCAGCCGCGGACAGCCTCTCCCTCTCTCCACACGCAGGTGTGTGTGATCCACACACACACACACACTCTGAGAGAGAGACGTCTAGTGCTCACCAGGGCTGTGTTTACTCTGAAATATTCCTCCAGTGTAGATCAGCTGTTCTCTATGTGAATATATAGTAAAGTGATCAAAGCTGAATTTATCATCATTACTCCAGTCTTCAGTGTCACATGACCCTTCACTAATCATCTAATATGAGGATTTGAGCTCAACAAACATTTATGATTATTATCAGTGTTGAAAACAGATTCATATTTTTGTAGAAACGCTATTATTCAAAAGTTTGGCGCAACTCAAAAGAAGGATTTAAAAAAAAAAAATTATCAAGCTTAAATATAATTTTTAAAAATAAAATATGAAAACATCTTGAAAGTTAAAAATAAAAAAGTAAGTCTTAAAATGTATATTTTTCTTAAAACTTTTTAAAAAAATCATGGAAATGAAAAAAGAAAAATAATAATACATTTGGCCTTAAATATTAAATATTAGTCCTAAAATATATTTTTTATTGAATCTTAAAGTCATGGAAATCAAAAGAAAAATATACTTTTTTATTGTCTAGGAATTGTGTAATTGGTGTAAAATATTATATAATGTTTATATAATTAAATTAAATTGATTTAAAGTGACTGTAATGACATTTATAATGTTACGAAGAAATATTTTGGTAACACTTTAAGATAGTTGTTTTAGTTAACATTAGTTAATGCATTAGTTAACATGAACTAACCATGAACAACAGCTGTTCAGCATTAGTTCATCTTTGTTAACGTTAGTTCATATAAATCCAGCTGTTCATGGTTTGTTCATGTTAGTTCACTAATGTAAGCAAGATTTGAATAATGCATTAGTAAATGTGAAAATTAACATTTACAAAGGTAAATAAATGCTTTATAAGTGCAGTTCATTATTAGTTCATGTTAACTAATGTGTTTAACTAATTAACCTTATTGTAAAGTGTTACCAATATTTTAACGATTTTCTAATCATCAAAGAATCCTGTATACTAAAATGCATCATCGTTTACACAATTTTTTTTTTACTTTTCAACATAATCATAAATAATATAATAATCATAAATGTGTGTTGAGCATCAAATCCTCATATGAGAATGATTAGTGAAGGGTCATGTGACACTGAAGACTGGAGTAATGATGATAAATTCAGCTGTGATCACAGGAATAAATGACACTTTACTATACATTCACATAGAGAACAGCGGATCTACACTGGAGGAATATTTCAGATCTTTACTGTAATTATGATCAAATAAACACAGATTTAGTGAGCAATTAAATTCTTATTTTTTAAAACATTTTTAACTATTTACTGTTTATTTTTTATGCATCTTTTATAATAACTTTTGTTATGTAAAGCACTTTGATTTGAAATTAAATTGTATGAAAAGTGCGACAAAGCTTATTGTGTGTCTGTGTGTGTCTGTGTGTGTGTCTGTCTGTGTGTGTGTGTGTGTGTGTGTGTGTCTGTGTGTGTGTGTCTGTCTGTGTGTCTGTCTGTGTGTGTGTCTGTGTGTGTGTGTGTGTGTGTGTGTGTGTGTCTGTGTGTGTCTGTCTGTCTGTGTGTCTGTGTGTGTCTGTATGTGTGCGTGTGTGTCTGTCTGTGTCTGTCTCTGTCTCTGTGTGTGTCTGTCTGTGTGTGTGCGTCTGTGTGTCTGTGTGTGTCTCTGTGTGTGTGTGTGTGTGTGTGTGTGTGTGTGTGTGTGTGTGTGTGTGTGTGTGTGTGTGTCTGTCTCTGTCTCTGTGTGTCTCTGTCTCTGTGTGTGTGTCTGTGTGTGTCTGTCTGTGTCTGTGTCTGTCTGTGTGTGTGTGTGTGTCTGTGTGTGTGTCTGTGTGTGTGTCTGTGTGTGTGTCTGTGTGTGTGTCTGTGTGTGTGTCTGTGTGTGTCTGTGTGTGTGTCTGTGTGTGTGTCTGTGTGTGTGTCTGTGTGTGTGTCTGTGTGTGTGTCTGTGTGTGTGTGTGTGTGTGTGTGTGTGTGTGTGTAGATGGCAGTGACGCAGAGACGGAGCGTCTGGAGGAGCTTCCCCTGTGCAGCTGCCGGATGGAGGCGCCGCGTGTGGACGGATTCAGCTCTCGATCCAACAGGACCTGCATGGCCATCGAGAGCGTGAATGGAGAGGTGAGCCGCTCTTCTCCTCTGCCAGCCTTCAGAGAGTCTCACACACTCCATGAAGCTCTAGCACAACATCACACACTAGAAAATATTCAACAATCAGACACAAAGGGGGGAAGTGAGGAAAAGAACATGAAGTATTGCAGTGATATAATCAAAAAACAATGAAAAAAAAGTGTATATACACCGATCAGGCATAACATTATAGTGTTGGTCCCCCTGACCCGTCTCTGATGGACTCCACTAGAGCCCTGAAGCTGTGCTGTGGTATCTGGCACCAAGATGTTAGCAGCAGATCCTTTAAGTCCTGTAAGTTGCGAAGTGGGGCCTCCATGGATCGGACTTGTTTGTTCAGCTCATCCCACAGATGCTCGATTTGGAGGCCAAGTCAACTCGTGCTCCTCAAACCATTCCTGAAGCATTTGTGCTTTGTGGCGGCGCATTATCTGCTGAAAGAGCCACAGCCAGCAGGGAAAACCGTTTCCATGAGAGGCTGGACATGGGCACAACAATGCTTAGGTACTGGTCGGTGGCTGTGCCGCCCCATACACAACAAACTGAGATGCCCTGTGTATTCTGACCCCTTTCTATCAGAACCATTATTAACTTCTTGAGCAGTTTGAGCTCCAGTAGCTCGTCTGTTTGATCGGACCACACGGGCATCAATGAGCCTCGGCCGCCCATGACCCTGTGGCCGGTTCTCCACTGGTCCTTCATGACCCTGTGGCCGGTTCTCCACTGGTCCTTCATGACCCTGTGGCCGGTTCTTCACTGGTCCTCCATGACCCTGTGGCCGGTTCTCCACTGGTCCTTCATGACCCTGTGGCCGGTTCTCCACTGGTCCTTCATGACCCTGTGGCCGGTTCTCCACTGGTCCTTCATGACCCTGTGGCCGGTTCTCCACTGGTCCTTCATGACCCTGTGGCCGGTTCTTCACTGGTCCTCCATGACCCTGTGGCCGGTTCTCCACTGGTCCTTCATGACCCTGTGGCCGGTTCTCCACTGGTCCTTCATGACCCTGTGGCCGGTTCTCCACTGGTCCTTCATGACCCTGTGGCCGGTTCTTCACTGGTCCTTCATGACCCTGTGGCCGGTTCTCCACTGGTCCTTCATGACCCTGTGGCCGGTTCTCCACTGGTCCTCCATGACCCTGTGGCCGGTTCTCCACTGGTCCTTCATGACCCTGTGGCCGGTTCTCCACTGGTCCTCCATGACCCTGTGGCCGGTTCTCCACTGGTCCTTCATGACCCTGTGGCCGGTTCTCCACTGGTCCTTCATGACCCTGTGGCCGGTTCTCCACTGGTCCTCCACTGGTCCTTCACTTTTGATAGAGACTGACCACTGCAGACTGGGAACACCCCACAAGAGCTGCAGTTTTGGAGATGCTCTGACCCAGTCGTCTAGCCGTCACAATCTGGCCCTTGTCAAACTCGCTCAAATCCTTACGCTTGCCCATTTTTCCTAGCCTAGAAATCTACATGCACCCTAGCGGCAGAACATTTATTTTGCCGTGAGTGTAGTCTAGCAACTCTCGGTAGAGCTGAGAGCTGGAAAAACCAAACTCTGGTCAGGCCAATCACAGCGTGTGTAGAGTCGGTGGGCGGGGCTTAACATTAAGACGGCGGTTCTGCGTGCTACTGGTAAACACAGAATCTGACGAACAGCGTCTTTTGAATCGGCTTTGGCCGCGACTCTGGAAGACTTTGAGTTCAGCTTTTCTTTGAGAAAAGAACAAAGAACGGCACTGAAGTCATTTTTCAGCTCTGCATCCCCTCACCGACCCACCCGTGGGTCCAATATTGCATCATTATAATCATTTGAAAAAATCGATAAGTTGTACATCACAAAACTAGACATATATGGTATCGTTTGAAAGATTAGAACCTCAGCTTTCTTGATAACCCCTTTTGCATTTGTTACATAGAAAAAGATAATAAGGTCTGAATTTGACCCCCCCGCAATGACCCCCCCCCCCCCCTTGATAAAATCATATGAATAATAGTAAATTTCATATTTATATCACACAATCTCACCAAAAATAGACAAGTCATATATCAAATGAAAGAATATCACTGTGCAGTTTATTTATCACGAAGATGGAAATGACTCCTTTGAACAAGCAAACACACAAGTCATATTCCTGTTTCGGATCACTACCTCATTGTGGAGCTACTAGCCTCAAACGCTATATCAGCTCGTTCCTTAGGTTGTTTTCTTCAAAATGAGACCATTTTCACATGTCTGTGAGCAAGCATGGCCAAACCACACTGTGATACGTCACCGATGTCCAGATCAAAACATGCATTGCAGACAAATACTCTTATTATCCTTAGTTTTGATCGTCTTTGTTAGCCGCGATTTTTGATGACGTCATCACGTATTGTGTCATGCGTCAAAAAAGCAGAGTATCTCAGCTCTCTATAGACACGTCGATCATGCTTCTAGACCAATCAGAGCCCGAGATCTCCCTTTACAGCGTTGAGGAGGCGGAGCCTTCTTTTCGATTTCCCAGCGGCTGCTGTCAATCAATGCAGATGAGGAGGAGCTATTAGATCGTTTGCACAGATTCATCTCAATAATCAATCATCTTTGGAAGGAGATATCATTTTTTTCCCCTGTTTACTATCACCTAGTGGGATCCATAGAAACTTTCTGAAGGGAAGAATACCAAACAGATTAAAAATTATAGATTTTCAAATAACAAATTAATTAAAAAAGAAATCAAAATATGACTTTTTAATTTATGTTTATCATAAAATTGTGAATAAATACAATAGAATATATGCAATATTCCGCCACTGTGTTAAAATTTAGAGTGTTTTGTGTAAAATTTTTATCAATTTACTCCAATGTATGTGGGTAGGGCGCTCTTTTTTTAAATTCATATATGCCTAATTCTCTAAAAAATCAAAAAATGCTGCAGAGCTGAAGTGGTTAAGAAAAGATGTTCGAAGTTTTGCCGACCGGATACGGCGAAAGTCTATCAACTAACGTTAGCTCGGCTTTACCTTCTTCTTCTTCTTCTTCTTCTTCGCTCTGGTTGGTTATGGCGCTAATTGCATGCAGAGGGAATTTGCAAGACAACCGTTGGTTGAGCCCTGTCAATGGTGAGTTCCCAGACCCAACATCTTGGTGTGGGTCTGGCTTGTCAGGCTACATTTTTCCTGCTTCTAACTAGGGGTGGGCGATATAGCCTCAAAATGATATCACGATATTTCAAGAATATTTGCGATAACGATATTTATGACGATATATATAAAAAAAAAATGGTTAATACGTTTTATTGGTTATTGCAGCTGGTAGGCAACAGCATTTATTAGTGCATACAAAACCATAACATAACATTTTAGTTTAACAATAACTAATGTAATTTATGCCATGGTCTGTCTGAATTTTGGCTGGAAGGTGCGCAATAAAATCGTTTAATGCACAGGTAGTTCCAAGTCCGATGAATCCTCATTCTATATTAATGCTGTTTTCATTTCAGGTGTGTTTACACAGAGCACTGTAATCGGTTTAAAAGTCCGAATGAAAATGCTGCATATAAACACTGCTTTCATAAGGAAACACACATTTTTCTGAAGTGTTAAACTTATTATTTTGTAACAAGTTATGAAGATAATGTTGGAATAATGACACAAACAGCGTTTTTTTCCCAGACACTTTCTACTTCAACTGCGTCTGACAGAAGAATACATTTTTCTGAGGTGTTTCTTAAAGCAACACCAGATCGGTGTAGATAACGTCTTGTGTAAACTGTCCACAGAATCGTTCAATCGGAATGATTTTAATCGGAATTACATAAAAGTGTGCATGTAAACGGGACTATTGAAGCGCACACACACACACACACACACACACACACACACACACACACACACACACACACACGCGCGCGTGTGCAGAGATCGCGCTGCACATTCATGAGCACAGAAACCGGTATTATCGTGGACGGTATGATATGGCACACCCCTACTTCTAGTGCTGCGTTCACACCAAACGCGAATAGAGCGTCTGGCGCGAGTGATTTCAATGTTAAGTCAATGGAAAGGTGCATTGACGCGCGTCTGGAGGTCCTGCGGCGCGAAGGACGCAAATCCGCAAATTGAGCGTCTTGCGCGATACGCGCGTTACACGCGGATGGTGCTTTTGTGCATTCACGCGTTTTAAGCGAATTCGCGTCTGACGCCCGAGTCGAAAAATGTGAACTTTGGAGTCAATTCGCGCCGCGTTAACCAAAATATTTAAAATATTTAAAAAAATAATCTTGTGTTTTTGGAGTTGTGAGATCCAGTGGATCAGTGGCACTCAGCTCTCATTAACCCCAGCGAGAGCAGCCTTTCCTCAGCCAGTCCTTCTGCCGTCTGCCGCTGGCTCTGATGTCCTGTAGTGGTGCATCTTGTGTAGATCTAACGGCCGATCTTTGCTCTCATGAATCTATTATTTGTTGTCTGCCAAATCGTTTTGGACTGAGGGCAAAGAGAAGTTTCATAACTTTATTTTTTAAGGATATTTAAATATACATGCAGTGAAGATAATGTAGGAGTTGCCTGGACCACATTTGTGTGGCTATTAATGTTTAATATATATTTTTAATGAAAATGAAAAGAGGCAGAGTGGTGTTTTATGACATATTTCTCCTGGAGCGCCTTGAACGCGCGTCTATTTCGCTTCCAGCGCTCGATTTCTACGCGCGTCCAATTCTCTGCGGACGCGCGAAGGCATTCAAAATGTTCGCGCGTGAAACTAGACGCGATTTTGACGCTCTATTCGCGTTTGGTGTGAACGCAGCATTACACATCAACTTTGAGGACAAAATGTTCACTTGCTGCCTAATATATCCCACCCACTAACAGGAGATGAAGAGATCATCAGTGTAATTCACTGCACCTGTCAGTGCTCATAATGTCATGCCTGATTGGTGTATGTGTGTGTATATATAGTAAATAACAAATAATGCAGACTGGTGCCTTCAACACTGTGTGTGTTTCAGCTGGTGGGCTGTACCAATGTGATCCTGAAGGGGGAGACGATGCGTCCCTCCAGCCGCGTGTCCCTGATGGTGTTGTGTGAGACGCACCGCTCACACATGGTGAAGCATCACTGCTGTCCGGGCTGCGGATACTTCTGCCTCTCCGTGAGTGTCCCACCACAGCCGTCATCCACAGGAACACTCTTTGTTTGTTTTACACGTGTTCTTGCCCAGTTCTTTTCCATAAAAGTCTCTTTTCTCGGCCCAGGGAACGTTTCTGGAATGTTGTCCGGACGTCCGCATTGCTCATCGGTTCCACCGAGGCTGTGTGTCTGTGCTGGGCAGTGGGCGGAGCCGTGGAGGAGTGGGCGTCGGCCTGCTGTTCTGCCCTCACTGCGGCGAGGACGCGTCAGAGGCGCGAGAGGTCACCATCCCTCCTGCAGCGCCCTCTTCAGGCTCTAATGTGGTCACTGCGAGCGCCTCCTCCACCACGGCCACGCCCTCTCTGCTCCCCTCCGCCCTCGCCGCCACATCACGGCCGCTCAACCACGACAAGAAGATGGGGGAGCCCATCAAGTGAGTGTACTAACTACTGTGTTTTTATTTTTATTTTTTTTAATGCCACAAATGAAAATGTAACAAATACATAACAACAGGAACAATAAAAAAAAGACAGATCACAAAAAGTATACAAACAAAATTATACAAGGTTAAACATTGAAAGCAATCTTTTGCTTTTCAAAGATTTTTCGTTTTTTATGCCCATCAAAGACAGAACATAGGAATTATAGTCTACTAGAAAAATAGACAATAACGGGATTTTACCCAAAAATGTGCATTTGTGAATAAGAAATTCAAAAACAGATTAACAATGTACTGAATATGAGAATTTGGATTATGATAAAGAAAAATAATACTAAAGGTGTTAATACATATTTGGTCATTTGTTTTTTCTGAGAGATAGGTACATAACTCATTCCAAAAAGCTTTAACACAAACACATTCACAAAAAAGATGTACAATTGTCTCTTCGTCATCACAGAAAGTGCATTTATCGTCTATGTTTTGGATATACTTACTGAGTACACTATTACAGGGGTAACATCTATGTAATATTTTATATGTAATTTCTTTTATCTTATTTGTTAAAGGGTTAGTTCACCCAAAAATGAAAATTCTGTCATTAATTACTCACCCTCATGTCGTTCGACACCGTCAGACCTCCGTTCATCTTCAGACACAAATGAAGATATTTTAGTGTAAATCTGATGGCTCTGAAAGGCCTCCATTGGCTCAATGGCACGGTTCACTCTCAAGACCCTTAAAAGACACTAAAGACGTCGTTACAAAGTCCATCTCACTACAGTGGTTCTACAATAACTTTATGAATCGGCAACAATAGTTTTTGTGCGCAAAAAAACCCTAAATAACGACTTATATAGTGATGACGATTTCAGAACAAAGCATCATGAAGCTTCGAAGCGTTATGAATCAGTTTGTGTTCTGAAGATGAACGGAGGTCTGACGGGTGTCGAACGACATGAGGGTGAGGAATTAATGACAGAATTTTCATTTTTGGGTGAACTAACCCTTTAATAAATATGTGTGTGGAAGAGACTATACTAACTACTTTATTTTCCTCTGTATTCTCCCACTCTTTCGTTCTCTGATTGTAATTGAAGTTTTGCAAATAAGAAGAAAGGTTTGTGCTCTTTGCTAATGAACAAATATTGGATTGAAAACGGTCTTTCTCTGTTTGACGTAGTGCAAGGATGCGCTGTCGTGGAGATGTGAGAAATGGGGCGGAGCTGCAACCTCAGCCGGCCAATGACAATCCAGGAGGGGGCGGGGAGGAGGATGTGGTCGCCCTGGGCGACGGCGGGGTGGACAGTGTGGGACCGTCGCTCGTCCTGCCCAATGGGAAGCCAGTCTGTCCCAGCGCACTTCCACCTGGAGACAGGAGGGCGGCGCTACAGAGAGCCATTCTCACACAGGACACAGAGAGGTGACCCATTCATACATTAAACATATTATATTATATTTAAAATAGTTATTTAATATTCATTATAAACTATAAATATATGTATATGTGTGTATGTATTTTTTTTTTTTACATTTAATTATATGATGTAATATATTTTTAAACAAATACAATCAAAATTAAGGGACATCATTTTAAAATGAAAAATACTCAAAATAATAATAATGAATTCAATTATAAACTTGCAAAAATAAAAAATATCATTTTTAATATTAATACAATCCTATTAGAATACTTAGTAAAAAATATTTAAATGATAAAAATGCAAAATTAAAGTATATAATAAAAACAATTGAAATAAAATACTTAATAATGAATTAAATTATAAAAATGCAAATATTAATATATTAAAATACATCATTTTAAAATAAACAATCAAAATAAAACACTTTGTAGTAATTATATTATGAAAATGCAAAATTAAAATACATCATTTTGAAATAAAATACTCAATAATAACAAATTAAATTATAAACTTGCAAAATATATATAATTTTAATATAAAAACATAAAATATAAAAATAAAATGCTTAGTAATGATTAATTAAATCATAAAAGTGCTAAATTAAAGTATATAATAAACTGTTAATAAAATACTTAGTAATAATTAAATTATAAAACTGCATAATTAGAATACATATTTTAAAAATAAAATACTTAATAATGAATTAAATTATAGAAATGCAAAATTAAAATACATAATTTTAAAATTAAAATAAAGTACTTAGTAATAATTATTAAAATGATTAAAAATGCAAAATTTAAATACATAATTTTGAAATAAAATACTTAATAATAACAAATTAAATTATAAACATGCAAAATTTAAATATATATAATTTTAATATAAAAACAATAAAATAAAATGCTAAAAATACAAATTTTATAATAAAAAACATTAATAAAATACTTAGTAATAATTAAATTATAAAAAATGCTAAATTAAAGTATATAATAAAAAACTATTGAAATAAAATACTTAATAATGAATTAAATTATAGAAATGCAAATTTAAAATACATAATTTTAAAATTAAAATAAAGTACTTAGTAATAATTATTAAAATAATTAAAAATGCTAAATTAAAATACATAATTTTGAAATAATATACTTAATAATAACAAATTAAATTATAAACATGCAAAATTAAAGAATATGTAATTGTAAAAATAAAATGCTTGGTAATAATTAATTAAATAATTAAAATACAATATTAAAGTATATCATTAAAAAGAGAAATCTAAATAAAACAGTAATAATAAATTAAATTATAAATATGTAAAAGTTCACATATATTGTGTAGAATGGATTCCACTCTGAACATACTCAGGCTAAAGATGATGTCATTGTCATGTGATCTGTTTGGCTCTCTCTGGTTGGTCAGGAGGAAGAAGCTGCGGTTTCATCCTCGTCAGCTCTATCCTGCAGCCAAACAGGGCGAAGCTCAGCGGGTTCTGCTCATGCTCAGTACGTACCTGTGTCTCGTGTTCATGTCTCACACACACACACACACACACACACGCACCCGTTCAGCACCAGGGCTGATGTTCTCTCTGTGTCTCTGTCAGTGGAGGGCATCGACCCGTCGTATCAGTCGGACTCTCAGAACCGGCGCTGCGCTCTTCACGCGGCCGCTCAGAGAGGACTGCTGGAGGTCTGCTACCTGCTCGTACAGGTGAGCTCTGCGTCCACACACACACTCGTCTCGGCTTCAATCTGAGGAAGACTTCCATTTAAATTCCTGCTTTTGTGGCTGATTTTAGGCAGGCGCTAAGGTGGACGCCCAAGACAAGACCCTGCGGACCCCTCTGTTAGAGGCCATCGTGAACAATCATGTGGAGGTGGTCAAATACCTGATCCAGAGCGGAGCCTGCGTCTATCATGCAGTGAGAACACACACACACTCACACACACCCTTCTGATCCAGAGCGGAGCCTGCGTCTATCATGCAGTGAGAACACACACACACACACACACACACACACTCACACACCCTTCTGATCCAGAGCGGAGCCTGCGTCTATCATGCAGTGAGAACACACACACACACTCACACACACACACTTCTGATCCAGAGCGGAGCCTGCGTCTATCATGCAGTGAGAACACACACACACTCACACACACACCCTTCTGATCCAGAGCGGAGCCTGCGTCTATCATGCAGTGAGAACACACACACACTCACACACACACCCTTCTGATCCAGAGCGGAGCCTGCGTCTATCATGCAGTGAGAACACACACACACACACACACACACTCACACACACACACTCACACACACACCCTTCTGATCCAGAGCGGAGCCTGCGTCTATCATGCAGTGAGAACACACACACACACACACACACACACACACACACCCTTCTGATCCAGAGCGGAGCCTGCGTCTATCATGCAGTGAGCACACACACACACACACACACTCACACACACACACACACACACACACACCCTTCTGATCCAGAGCGGAGCCTGCGTCTATCATGCAGTGAGAACACACACACACACACACTCACACACACACCCTTCTGATCCAGAGCGGAGCCTGCGTCTATCATGCAGTGAGAACACACACACACACACTCACACACACACACACACACTCTCACACACACTCACACACACCCTTCTGATCCAGAGCGGAGCCTGCGTCTATCATGCAGTGAGAACACACACACACACAAACACACACAAAATCACTCACACACACACAAAATCACTCACTCATTCACAAACAAACACACACACACACTCTCTCACACACACATCATTGAGATACTATTGTAGTTTTTATTAATCGTTTGATTAGTTTTTGTTTTTATATTTTCTGTTTCCTTTTTAATTAAAGTTTTACTTAATTTGTGTGTTTTTGTAAAAAGGATTATTTTGTAAATGTTTATATAGTTTTTGAAAAAGTTTTCTTGGCAAGTGGAAATAAAGCAAGTCCAAAAATCGGAGCGCTGTGCTCTGGTGCTGAATGTGCTGTGTGTGTGTGTGTGTGTGTGTTCAGGAAGAGGACGGCTCCACCGGCCTCCATCACGCTGCTAAACTGGGGAACCTGGAGGTGGTGCTGCTGCTGCTGAGCACCGGACAGGTGGATCTGAACGCACAGGTGTGTATGAGCGGCCCCGCCCGCCCTCCGCTGCGGCCGCAGGGCTCTGACATCAGCTCTGTGTTTCAGGACAGCGGCGGCTGGACGCCCGTCATCTGGGCCGCAGAACACCGGCACATCGACGTGATCCGAGCACTGCTCAACAGAGGAGCCGACGTCACACTCCGGGACAAGGTCAGTCTCACAGATGATACACACAAATGACCACAGCACACACACTATTAATAAAGCTTGACCACAGCACACACACTATTAATAAAGCTGGACCACAGCACACACACTATTAATAAAGCTGGACCAGAGCACACACACTATTAATAAAGCTTGACCAGAGCACACACACTATTAATAAAGCTTGACCAGAGCACACACACACTATTAATAAAGCTGGACCAGAGCACACACACTATTAATAAAGCTTGACCAGAGCACACACACACTATTAATAAAGCTGGACCACAGCACACACACACTATTAATAAAGCTGGATCAGAGCACACACACACTATTAATAAAGCTTGACCAGAGCACACACACACTATTAATAAAGCTGGACCAGAGCACACACACTATTAATAAAGCTTGACCAGAGCACACACACACTATTAATAAAGCTGGACCAGAGCACACACACTATTAATAAAGCTGGACCAGAGCACACACACTATTAATAAAGCTTGACCAGAGCACACACACACTATTAATAAAGCTGGATCAGAGCACACACACACTATTAATAAAGCTTGACCAGAGCACACACACACTATTAATAAAGCTGGATCAGAGCACACACACTATTAATAAAGCTTGACCAGAGCACACACACTATTAATAAAGCTTGACCAGAGCACACACACACTATTAATAAAGCTTGACCAGAGCACACACACACTCATAATAAAGCTTGACCAGAGCACACACACACTATTAATAAAGCTTGACCAGAGCACACACACACTCATAATAAAGCTTGACCAGAGCACACACACTATTAATAAAGCTGGACCAGAGCACACACACACTATTAATAAAGCTTGACCAGAGCACACACACTATTAATAAAGCTTGACCAGAGCACACACACACTATTAATAAAGCTTGACCAGAGCACACACACACTATTAATAAAGCTGGACCAGAGCACACACACACTATTAATAAAGCTGGACCAGAGCACACACACACTATTAATAAAGCTGGACCAGAGCACACACACTATTAATAAAGCTGGACCAGAGCACACACACACTATTAATAAAGCTTGACCAGAGCACACACACTATTAATAAAGCTGGACCAGAGCACACACACACTATTAATAAAGCTTGACCAGAGCACACACACTATTAATAAAGCTGGACCAGAGCACACACACACTATTAATAAAGCTTGACCAGAGCGCACACACTATTAATAAAGCTGGACCAGAGCACACACACTATTAATAAAGCTTGACCAGAGCACACACACACTATTAATAAAGCTTGACCAGAGCACACACACACTATTAATAAAGCTGGACCAGAGCACACACACACTATTAATAAAGCTTGACCAGAGCACACACACTATTAATAAAGCTGGACCAGAGCACACACACACTATTAATAAAGCTTGACCAGAGCACACACACTATTAATAAAGCTTGACCAGAGCACACACACACTATTAATAAAGCTGGACCAGAGCACACACACTATTAATAAAGCTTGACCAGAGCACACACACTATTAATAAAGCTTATCACCTGTTGTCTTGGCAACTAATGGAAAGTAATAAACATACTAAAAGTACAACTGAATTAAAAATAAATTAAATGGAGATATTAAAACTAAAACAGATATAGATGACAAGCATGACTAAAAATTAATAAAATTGAAATATACTAAATTGTACCATAATAAAATTACTAGAATTACTAAAACTTAAAAATATGAACGCTAAATAGAAAAATATAAACTATATTAGTTTATATTTTTTCTTGTCATTTGTGATTTAATGAATTCATTATTTAATAAATATTATTAAAGATTAATTATTAATCTTTATTTACATATAGCAGTCGAACTAAATTAAATTAGCAAAATTAAAATACATAATTTTAAAATAAAAATAATTGAATCAAATCAGTGCATACATTTTTTTGACTATATATGATAAAGATTTATCACATTTTTCTGTAATTAATCGCATCTAATATTAAAGTTTTTAATATATTTGTATTGTAATAATTTCACAGTTAATCTATAAATTAATGTAGACATGCAACAGCATAAAGTACATTTTAAATATTTGATCTAACAGAAATAAGTAGAAATTGATTAAAGTTATCAAACACTTCAAAGACTTCACTGCATAAATTATAAATTAAATATAGATGTATCCTTATTAAAGCTATTAATGTTATTCAGTCAAGAGCAGTGAGTGATTTTCTTTTTCTTTTGTTCTTTGATTAACAATGTTATATATATACCGATCAGGCATAACATTATGACCACCTTTCTATCAGAACCAGCATTAAAGATGCTAGATGCTCTGACCCAGTCGTCTAGCCGTCACAATCTGGCCCTTGTCAAACTCGCTCAAATCCTTACGCTTGCCCATTTTTCCTGCTTCTAACACAACAACTCTGAGGACTAAATGTTCACTTGCTGCCTAATATATCCCACCCACTAACAGGAGATGAAGAGATCATCAGTGTTATTCATAATGTTATGGCTGATCGGTGTATGTGTGTGTATATGACAGCACTAAACTTGACATGTAATATGAATTGTGTGTCCAGGAGATGAACGTTTGCCTGCACTGGGCGTCGTTCGCGGGCAGCGCTGAGATCGCGGAGCTGGTTCTGAACGCCGGCTGTCCTCTGTCGTCCGTCAACCTGCACGGAGACACACCGCTGCACATCGCCGCACGCGAAAGCTTCACCGACTGCGTCACGTGCGTCTCTCTCTCACACACACACACACACACACACACACACACACACACACACACACACACACACACACACACACACACACACACACACACTGCCCCTAAACCTACCCATCACACACACACACACACATGTTTGTTTTTGTGAAATGTGAGGACATTCCATAGGCGTAATGGTTTTTATACTGTACAAACCGTATTTTCTATCCCCTTACACTGCCCCTAAACCTACCCATCACACACACACACACACACACACACACACTGCCCCTGCCCCTAAACCTAAACCTAGCCCTCACAGGAGACTGTGCAGTTCACTTTCTGTGAAAAAAACCTTGTTCTGTGTGATTTATAAGCATTTTGAAAAGTGAGGACATGGGGAACGTCCTCATATTTCACCCTCTTTTTGTAATACCCATGTCATTATACACATTTGTGTCCTGATATTTCACAAAAACATGCCCACACACACACACACACACACACACACACACACACACACACACACACACACACACACACACACTGCCCCTAAACCTACCCATCACACACACACACACACTGCCCCTAAACCTACCCATCACACACACACACACACACACACACACACACTGCCCCTAAACCTACCCAACACACACACACACACACACACACACACACACACACACACACACACTGCCCCTAAACCTACCCATCACACACACACACACACACACACTGCCCCTGCCCCTAAACCTACCCATCACACACACACACACACACACACACACACACACACACACACACACTGCCCCTGCCCCTAAACCTACCCATCACACACACACACACACACACACACACTGCCCCTGCCCCTAAACCTACCATCACACACACACACACACACACACACACACACACACACACACTGCCCCTAAACCTACCCATCACACACACACACACTGCCCCTGCCCCTAAACCTAACAACCCCCAAAACACACACACACACACACACACACACACACACTGCCCCTAAACCTACCCCTCACAGGAGACTGTGCAGTTCACTTTCTGTGAAAAAAAACCTCATTCTGTGATTTATAAGCATTTTGAAAAGTCAGGACATGGGGAACGTCCTCATATTTCACCCTCTTTTTGTCATACCCATGTCATTATACACATTTGTGTCCTGATATTTCACAAAAACATGCCCACAAACACACACCCGAGAGCCTGTGTCTGCTGTCGCGCACTCATCTAATGTTCTGTGTGTGTGTGTGTGTGTGTGTGTGTGTGTGTGTGTGTGTGTGTGTGTGTGTGTGTTCCAGGCTGTTTCTGTCGCGCGGCGCTGACATCGACATCATGAATAAGGAGGGTGACACGCCGCTCTCTCTCGCCCGCGGGGACACGCCCGTCTGGGTGGCGCTGCAGATCAACAGGAAGCTGCGGCGGGGAATCGCCAATCGCGTCGTGCGGACGGAGAGGATCATATGCAGGTCAGTGTCTTCAGTCCTGAGAATGAAACGGGAAACACACTCTGGGATTTTAGAGTATATTTCTATTTCATTTCTTTCTGTTTTAGTTCCTTTAGTACTTCAACTTAATTTTTTCAGTTAGTTACCAAGGAAACATTTCTAACTTTGTTATTATTTATATACTAGTGTAGTGTGGGTTTTTTGTGCATTTTGAATTGGCTTTTAATTTTTGGTTATAATTAATTTTATAGTTATATAATTATATTATTATACATTAGAATTTTTTAATTAAATAAAAACATTATTTCAGTTTTAGTAATTGTAAGTTAAACATTTTGTTGCCAAGGCAACATTTTTAATGTTCATTTAAGTTTTTCATCTAATATAATAATTATTTTATTTAATTAATATTACTTTGTTTTAATTATCAAGAAGCTTTTTAAATAGTTTTAGTGTACACTAACAGCAATGTGTGTGTGTGTGTGTGTGTGTGTGTGTGTGTGTGTGTGTGTGTGTGTGTGTGTGTGTGTGTGTGTGTGTGTGTGTGTGTGTGTGTGTGTGTGTGTGTGTGTGTGTGTGTGTGTGTGTGTGTGTGTGTGTGTGTGTGTGTGTGTGTGTGTGTGTGTGTGTGTGTGTGTGTGTGTGTGTGTGTGTGTGTGTGTGGTTGTTTGTGTGTGTTTGTCTTTGTGTTGTATGTGCTCATGTGTGTCATGTTGTGTGTGTGTGTGTGTGTGTGTGTGTGTGTGTTTGTCTTTGTGTTGTATGTCCTTGTGTGTGTCATGTTGTGGTGTGTTTGTTTGTTTTATGTGTGTGGGGTGTGTGTGTTTGTTGTTTGTGTTTTGTGTGTGTGTGTGTGTGGGGGGTGTGTGTGTGTGTGTGTTTGTCTTTGTGTTGTATGTGTCATACTGTGTTGTGTTTGTTTGTGTTTTGTCTGTCTATCTATCTGTTGTGTGTGTGTGTGTGTGTGTGTGTGTGTGTGTGTGTGTGTGTGTGTGTGTGTGTGTGTGTGTGTGTGTGTGTGTGTGTGTGTGTGTGTGTGTGTGTGTGTGTGTGTGTATGTGTGTTTCTGTTATTTGATTGTCTATCTGATGTGTGTGTGTGTGTGTGTCTGTCTTTCTATCTATCTGTTGTGTGTATGTGTGTGTGTGTGTGTGTGTGTATTTCTGTTATTTGTTTGTTTTTTTGTTTGTGTGTGTGTTGTGTGTGTTTGTCTTTGTGTTGTATGTCCTTGTGTGTGTCATGTTGTGGTGTGTATGTTTGTGTTTTATGTGTGTGGGGTGTGTGTGTGTGTGTTTGTTGTTTGTGTTTTGTGTGTGTGTGTGGGGTGTGTGTGTTTGTCTTTGTGTTGTATGTCCTTGTGTGTGTCATGTTGTGGTGTGTTTGTTTGTGTTTTATGTGTGTGGGGTGTGTGTGTTTGTTGTTTGTGTTTTGTGTGTGTGTGTGTGTGTGTTGGGTGTGTGTGTTTGTCTTTGTGTTGTATGTGTCATACTGTGGTGTGTTTGTTTGTGTTTTGTCTGTCTATCTATCTGTTGTGTGTATGTATGTGTGTTTCTGTTATTTGATTGTCTATATGATGTGTGTGTGTCTGTCTATCTATCTGTTGTGTGTGTGTTTATCTCTGTTGTGCGTGCGTGCGTGTGTTTGTGTTTGTGTTGTATGTGCTTGTGTGTGTCTGCTGGAATCTGTTGTGTGTGTGTGTGTGTGTCTGTCTGTCTTTCTATTTGTTGTGTGTGTGTGTGTTTCTTTTATTTGATTGTCTGTCTGTCTGGTCTGTGTGCGCGTGCGTGCGTGTGCGTGTGCGTGTGTGTGTGTGTGTGTGTGTAGTGACGTGGCTCAGGGTTACGAGAACGTTCCCATCCCGTGTGTGAACGGTGTGGATGATGAAGGCTGTCCGTCTGACTACAAATACATCGCAGAGAACTGTGAGACCTCCGCCATGAACATCGACCGCAACATCACACACCTGCAGGTGCCGCTCAACACTACAGTAAATACACAACACACACACACACACACACACTGAAGAATGCAAGAAAGAATACAGCGTTTCCAGAAAAATATGCAGCAGCACAGCTGTTTTCAACATTGATAATTATCATAAATGATTCTAGAAACTCCAAAAGTTGAAATCACAACAATTTAATAATTTTATGATAATATTGTACTTGATCAGATTAGTGGTGTGTGTTTACAGATGTGTGTGTGTGTGTGTGTGTTTCAGCACTGCAGCTGCACAGACGACTGCTCCTCCAGTAACTGTCTCTGTGGGCAGCTCAGCATCCGCTGCTGGTATGATAAGGTAAAGCGTGCTCTCCATCCTCCGCTCTGCAGCCGCTCTGAAGCCTGAGTAACAGCTCATGTGTTCTGCAGGACCAGCGGCTCCTCCAGGAGTTCAATAAGATCGAGCCGCCTCTGATCTTCGAGTGTAACATGGCCTGCTCCTGCCACAAGACCTGCAAGAACAGAGTGGTTCAAGCCGGAATCAAGTGAGTTATTGCAGAATAAATGTGCTGTATTGAAGTGTTTTGCATGTCAAATGATCCTTGGGAAGACGCGTTTGCATAAGCTGGACGTTAGAAGCACCTGCAGGCCACACACATTCAGGATTATCAAATGTAAGGCCATACAAGTCTTAAAGGGCATAAGATTATCAATCCAAGAGGTCTTAAGTGTGAAGGCAGAGAACCAGGACTCAGGATATGGCTTAGTGAGATTATTGCTGACTGTTGTGCGTGTGTGTGTGTGTGACTGACTATTTGTGTATGTGTGTCTGTTTTGTGTGTGTCTGTTGTGTGTGTGTGTGAATCTGTCTGTTGTGTGCTGTGTGTGTGTGTGTATATCTGTCTGCTGTGTGTGTGTGTGTGTGTGTGTGTGTGTGTGTGTGTGTGTGTGTGTGTGTGTGTGTGTGTGTGTGTGTGTGTGTGTGTGTGTGTGTGTGAATCTGTCTGTTGTGTGTGTGTGTGTGTGTGTGTGTGTGTGTGTGTGTGTGAATCTGTCTGTTGTGTGTGTGTATGTGTATCTGTCTGTTGTGTGTGTCTGTCTGTTGTGTGTGTGACTGGCTGTTTGTGTACGTGTGTCTGTTGTGTGTGTGTGTGTCTGTTGTTTGTGTGTGTGTGTGTGTGTGTGTGTGTTGTGTGTATGTGTGTATATCTGTCTGCTGTGTGTGTGTGTGTGTGTGTGTGTGTCTGTTGTGTGTGTGTGTGTGTATGTGTGTATCTGTCTGTCTGTCTGTCTACTGTGTGTGTGTCTGGTGTGTGTGTGTGTGTGTGTGTGTGTGTGTGTGTGTGTGTGTGTGTATCTGTCTGTTTGTATCTGTCTGTTGTGTGTCTACTCTGTGTGTGTGTGTGTGTGTGTGTGTGTGTGTGTGTGTGTGTGTGTGTGTGTGTGTGTGTGTGTGTGTGTGTGTGTGTGTGTGTGTGTGTGCATGTGTATATCTGTCTGCTGTGTGTGTGTGTATATCTTGTGTGTGTGTGTGTGTGTGTGTGTGTGTGTGTGTCTGGTGTGTGTGTATCTGTCTGTCTGCTGTGTGTGTCTGTTGTGTGTGTGTGTGTGTGTGTGTGTGTGTGTGTGTGTGTGTGTGTGTGTGTGTGTGTGTGTGTGTGTGTGTCTGTTGTGTGTGTGTGTGTCTGTTGTGTGTGTGTGTGTGTGTGTGTGTCTGTTGTGTGTGGTTGTGTGTGTATGTTGTGTGTGTGTCTACTGTGTGTGTGAGTGTCTGGTGTGTGTGTGTGTGTGTGTGTGTGTGTGTATCTGTCTGCTGTGTATGTCTGTTTTGTGTGTGTGTGTGTGAGTGTGTGCGTGTGTCTACTGTGAGTGTCTGTCTGCTGTGTGTGTGTGTGTGTGTGTGTGTGTGTGTGTGTGTGTGTGTGTGTATCTGTTTTGTGTCTGTGAGTGTGTATCTGTAATGTGTGTGTGTGTGTGTGTGTGTGTGTGTATATGTATGTGTCTGTGTGTGTGTGTGTGTGTATCTGTTGTGTGTATCTGTAATGTGTGTGTGTGTGTGTGTCTTGTGTTTTTCTGTTGTGTATGTGTCTGTTTTATGTCTGTGTGTGTGTGTGTGTGTATATATATATATATATATATATATGTATGTGTGTGTGTGAGTGTGTGAGAGAGAGAGAATATGTAAATGCATTCTTTCTTTTCAACAACAAAAATGCCAGCGTTGAGAGAACAGCACTTCAGAAAGCATTGACTACAATTACAACGTGCGTCTCTGCAGTGTGTTCATGTTTTCACTCGCGCTGTTAGATTTACACTTCGAAGAAGGCGGAGCCTCAGAGCCACGCCCACATATGATCTCATCACCACAGACCAATGGCAGCTCGGAGGCGTTTACCCGCCGGAGTGAGCCTTTTTTAGGAGCGCTCGCTTGATGAGCGGTTTCAAACCCCCGAAACAAACACCAGTTTGGCCTGATTTTTTTCAAAATGGCGTCACGACTTCGTTCTTCAACTCCGCAATTTCCCTTTAAAAGCCCTGGTGTGTGTGTGTGTGTCTGTGTGTGTGTGTGTGTGTGTGTGTGTGTGTGTGTGTGTGTGTGTGTGTGTTTCAGGGTGCGTCTGCAGCTCTACCGCACTGAGAAGATGGGATGGGGCGTCCGAGCACTTCAAGATATTCCTCAAGGAAGCTTCATCTGCGAGTGAGTTTCTCTCCATTTTTGCGATGCCAAAGTGTGTTTTTAAGAGTGTAATGCAGAGCTGGTCCTTCAGACACGTGCTGTAATGTGTGTGTGTGTGTGTGTGTGTGTGTGTGTGTGTGTGTGTGTGTGTGTGTGTGTGTGTGTGTGTGTGTGTGTGTGTGTGTGTGTGTGTGTGTGTGTGTGTGTGTGTGTGTGTGTGTGTGTGTGTGTGTGTGTGTGTGTGTGTGTGTGTGTGTGTGTGTGTGTGTGTGTGTGTGTGTGTGTGTGTGTGTGTGTGTGTGTCTGCAGGTATGTTGGTGAGCTGATCTCTGATGCAGAGGCAGACGTGAGGGAGGATGACTCGTACCTGTTTGATCTGGATAATAAGGTGACACTGATCTCAGTTCAGTCTAGAGGAGTGACACTTCACTGACACACACACACACACACACACACCTCAACTGCTTGTTTATATTGTCGCTTTATAAAATTGAGATCCTGCATATAATCTGTCGACTCATGGAAAGCAATAAATGCTGTTTAGCAAATCAGCTTTAAAACTAAAATACGCTTTCACCCGCATATTTTAGTATTATTAAATGCTATTATTTCATTTATTATTATATTGAATTGTTTTTTTTAAATCATTTTAATTTGTTTATTTTTGTTACTTGAAATAAAAAAACCTTAACTGAAATAAATTACAATTTCTCATTTTAATTTTAACTTGACGTACTAAAATAATTAAAAATAAAATGACAGAAACGCGCACACACACAACAAAATGTACTAAAGCTTTCAAATTAAAATGACAACAAAAATTATATTAATAAAAACTATAATAGTATCTCAATTGTACTAAAATAACACTGGTGCTTTTCTTTTTTTATTACACTTTATTTTAAGGTGTTATTAACTAATATTACTCAGTATTTAAATGTGTAATTACACGAGCTATAAAGTCGGAATTATGATTTATAAAGTCGGAATTGCCAGCTATAAATTCGGGATTGCAAGATATAATGTCAGAATTACGAGTTAAAATGTTGGAATTGCGATTTATAAAGTCGGAATTACGAGTTATAAAGTCGGAATTGCGAGATATAATCAGTGTTAATTTCGTTGACTCGTCAACGACCTTTTTTCACTGACGAAAACGAGACGATAACTAAATAAAAACTAGTGTTCGATGACTAAAACTATGCCGAAAACTTGCTGTAATTTTCGTCAACAGATAAAAACGAGACGAAAATGTGAGGGGGGGAGATTAGGGAAGAGATCCAGTCAGAACTGAAGTGTAACAGATGATCTGAACTGATCTAACCGCTGGAAAACACGGCGCTGTTGTGCTTCTCCAGGCTCACACACCCCTAATCCAGCGCTCCAGAGCGGCTCACAATCAATCAATAACACACATTTATGCCAGGCAATTGTTTATGAACTAATGCTGATGAATAATGACAATGTTTACTTTATGATGTTTATATAGTCATATGTTTTAGACGGTTGTAACAATGCATATTTTATCTCCTGAACTTGAATGAACAGCTGCAACTGCAACAGAGGCGCAGCAGACATTTCAAAATAAGAGTCCCGGTGTATTTCGAGCTTGTTTATAATTTAAAAGTCACGCATTATACATTATATTCGTATTTGGTTACACAATAAACTGTATTTCATTTAATTCCCATTTAATTCTTAGTTAGGAGGAAAGACCAGTATTTGACACGTATTCTATAAAGTATCAGGGTTATAATAGTTCACTAAAACCATTAAAAAAAATCATTACTTGAAATTAAATAAATGTTAACTGAAATTTAAAAAAAAAAAAAAAACTTATTTGAAGCTTTAGCTTTACCTGATATGGCCTACTAACTAAAAGAAATACAAAGTTATAAAAACTATATAGATGTTTAAAAAAAAAAAAAAAAAAAAGTGAATTGAGCTCTTTCGTGCATTTTTAATGTCAAAAACAAAATGATGTCAAAATTAAATGGAGCTTGAATGCTTAATGTATTACAATTTAACTAAACTCATTAGATTTTAGGAGAAATCTACAGTAGATTTAGTCGACTAAAACGACTAACACTAAAAACAATTCAGGTGACTAAAATATGACTAAAACTAAATGGCATTTTAGTCAAAAGACTATGACTAAAACTAAATGGCATTTTAGTCAAAAGACTATGACTAAAACTAAATCAAAATTTGCTGTCAAAATGAACACTGGATATAATGTAGGAATTACAAGTTATAAAGTCGGAATTGCAAGATATAATGTCAGAATTACGAATTAAAATGTTGGAATTGCGATTTATAAAGTCAGAATTACGAGTTATAAAGTCGGAATTGCCTGTTAAAATGTCGGAATTGCCAGTTATAAAGTCGGAATTACGAGTTATAATGTTGGAATTGCCAGTTATAAAGTCGGAATTGCGAGATATAATGTCGGAATTACAAGTTATAAAGTCGGAATTGCAAGATATAATGTCAGAATTACGAATTAAAATGTTGGAATTGCGATTTATAAAGTCAGAATTACGAGTTATAAAGTCGGAATTGCCTGTTATAATGTCGGAATTACGAGTTATAATGTTGGATTTGCAAGATATAATGTCGGAATTACGAGTTAAAATGTTGGAATTGCCAGTTATAAAGTCAGAATGGCCTGTTATAAAGTCGGAATTACGAGTTATAATGTTGGAATTGCCAGTTATAAATTCGGGATTGCAAGATATAATGTCAGAATTACGAGTTAAAATGTTGGAATTGCGATTTATAAAGTCGGAATTGTGAGATATAATGTCGGAATTACGAGATATAATGTCGGAATTACGAGTTATAATGTCGGAGTTGCGAGATATAATCAGTGTTAATTTCGTTGACTCGTCAACGACCTTTTTTCACTGACGAAAACGAGACGATAACTAAATAAAAACTAGTGTTCGATGACTAAAACTATGCCAAAAACTTGCTGTAATTTTCGTCAACAGATAAAAACGAGACGAAAATGTGAGGGGGGGAGATTAGGGAAGAGATCCAGTCAGAACTGAAGTGTAACAGATGATCTGAACTGATCTAACCGCTGGAAAACACGGCGCTGTTGTGCTTCTCCAGGCTCACACACCTCTAATCCAGCTCCAGAGCGGCTCACAATCAATCAATAACACACATTTATGCCAGGCAATTGTTTATGAACTAATGCTGATGAATAATGACAATGTTTACTTTATGATGTTTATATAGTCATATGTTTTAGACGGTTGTAACAATGCATATTTTATCTCCTGTACTTGAGGCGCAGCAGACATTTCAAAATAAGAGTCCCGGTGTATTTCGAGCTTGTTTATAATTTAAAAGTCACGCATTATACATTATATTCGTATTTGGTTACACAATAAACTGTATTTCATTTAATTCCCATTTAATTCTTAGTTAGGAGGAAAGACCAGTATTTGACACGTATTCTATAAAGTATCAGGGTTATAATAGTTCACTAAAACCATTAAAAAAAATCATTACTTGAAATTAAATAAATGTTAACTGAAATTTAAAAAAAATAAATAAACAAACTTATTTGAAGCTTTAGCTTTACCTGATATGGCCTACTAACTAAAAGAAATACGTTATAAAAACTATATAGATGTTTTTAAAAAAAACAAACAAAAAAGTGAATTGAGCTCTTTCGTGCATTTTTAATGTCAAAAACAAAATGATGTCAAAATTAAATGGAGCTTGAATGCTTAATGTATTACAATTTAACTAAACTCATTAGATTTTAGGAGAAATCTACAGTAGATTTAGTCGACTAAAACGACTAAAACTAAAAACAATTCAGGTGACTAAAATATGACTAAAACTAAATGGCATTTTAGTCAAAAGACTATGACTAAAACTAAATCAAAATTTGCTGTCAAAATTAACACTGGATTTATAGCACTGGTTATAAAGTCGGAATTGCAAGATATAATGTCAGAATTACGAATTAAAATGTTGGAATTGCGATTTATAAAGTCAGAATTATGAGTTATAAAGTCGGAATTGCCTGTTAAAATGTCGGAATTACGAGCTATAATGTTGGATTTGCAAGATATAATGTCGGAATTACGAGTTAAAATGTTGGAATTGCAAGCTATAAAGTCAGAATGGCCTGTTATAAAGTCGGAATTGTGAGATATAATGTCGGAATTACGAGTTATAAATTCGGGATTGCAAGATATAATGTCGGAATTACGAGTTATAAATTCGGGATTGCAAGATATAATGTCGGAATTACGAGTTATAATGTGGGAATTGCCTGTTATAATGCCGCAATTACGAGCTATAAAGTCGGAATTTTCAGTTATAATGTCGGAATTACGAGTTATAAAGTCGGAATTGCAAGTTATATGTCAGAACTATAAGTTATAAAGTCAGAAATGCGAGATATAAAACTCACAATTGTGATAAAAAGTCTCAATTATGTTTTAAAATGTTTTATTCTGTGGTGGAGACAAGCTTCCGTAGTTATCGAATACAAAATTTCCATATCGGTGCACCCCTATTTATTTTATCTTTGTTCAGAAGAGGTTTTTATTAGTTTTAGCTCAGTGAACTGTAATAACCCTGTCTTTCACAGGACGGTGAGGTGTACTGTATTGATGCCCGATACTATGGTAACATCAGCCGCTTCATAAACCACCTGTGCGACCCCAACATCATCCCGGTGCGCGTGTTCATGCTGCACCAGGACCTGCGCTTCCCTCGCATCGCCTTCTTCAGCTCCCGGGACATCTTCACCGGACAGGAACTGGGGTGAGAGATGACACGCCGTTTGTGTCTACACATGATTTCATGGCTTTTGACGTCTCGGCTTGATCCCGAGTTTACGGCTGTGTTTGAATCCTGTTCCTGTTGGCATGTTTTATGAGCGCGTTTGCTCTCTCTGACAGGTTTGATTATGGCGATCGTTTCTGGGACATCAAGAGCAAGTACTTCACCTGTCAGTGCGGCTCCGAGAAATGCAAACATTCGGCGGAGGCCATCGCGCTGGAGCAGAGCCGATTGGCCCGTCTGGATGTCTGTCCGGAGTCGGCCGGAGAAGCCGGACTTCCAGTGTTAGGACACTCGTAGGGAGACCCTCCGACGGGACGCTTGTGTGACAGATTGTGTTTGCATCTTCCATCTGACGGGACGCAGGAAACAATAAAAAGAAGTTCAGCACACGCAAATGCCTTCCCAAAATACCACTAGGAAGTTGCATTCAAATTCCCGGCTGTAATTCCTGCTCGGATCCGGAGGGGAAACTTCACAAAACTGGTGGTTTTATGCCAACTGTCATCTGATCACATACTCCCTCTTTTTCATGAAATAACATGAGCTTTTTTTTGTAAGTGTAATTGTTTTAATAAATACTGTTTGATACAGAAATGCCTTTTGTTCTCGTCACAAAAGATTCCTCCAGCAATCACTTCCGACAATTTACCAGGGGAATCAAATGCGATGGTTGAGTTTTTATTGCTGTACTTTTACTACTGTAAAATCATAAATTACCATTTGAAGTGGGACCATCCCGGCTAACAAACGCATGTTCTAAGAACGTTTATGAATGTTCAAAATGTCCATTTTTTGTAGTATGTTTTAAAATGAACAACACAACCACCAACTCAATGAAATTAACTTTTAAGTAGCAATAACCATAACAGGACTAATAATCCCAAAGAGAATAACAAACAAACATAACTAACTAGCTCTTTAAATGACCTAAAAACTCTTCCGTCTAACTATAAACAGGAGGAAACAGGATTACTAAACTCTCCCCTTACATTCCCCAAACCATAAAGAAATAAAGAGACTGAGCAAACAAACTACTTACAGCAGAAGTGAACATAAAAGAAAGTCGAAACAAGATGACGTTTAGTTCTCTTTCTGCTAAGAAACACTTAAAGAAGCAGAGGAAAACATATATTATGCAATGCGACTGTAACCATTTCCCCCAAATAAAACACACACACCTCAACTGCTTGTTTATATTGTCGCTTTATAAAATTGAGAGTCTGCATATAGTCAGTCTACTCATGGAAAGCAATAAATGCTGTTTAGCAAATCAGCTTTAATACTAAAATACGCTTTCACCCGCATATTTTAGTATTATTTAAATGCTATTATTTAATTTATTAATATATTGAATTAGTTTGTTTATCATTTTAATTTGTTTATTTTTGTTACTTGAAATAAAAAAACCTTAACTGAAATAAAAAATTACGATTTCTCATTTTAATTTAGTTTAACTTGACATACTAAAATAATTAAAAAATAAAATAAAATGACACAAACGCGCACGCACACAACAAAATGTATTAAAGCTTTAAAATTAAAATGACAACAAAAATTAAATTCATAAAAACTATAATAGTTTCTCAATTATACTAAAATAACACTGGTGCTTTTCTTTTTTTATTACACTTTATTTTAAGGTGTTATTAATTAATAATTAATTAATTACACAAGCTATAAAGTCGGAATTGCCAGTTATAATGTCGGAATTACAAGTTATAATGCTGGAATTGCGAGCTATAAAGTCGGAATTGCGAGTTATAATGTTGGAATTGCCAGTTATAAAGTCGGAATTGCCTGTTATAATGTCGAAATCACGAGTTATAATGTTGGAATTGCGAGCTATAATGTCGAAATTACGAGTTATAATGTTGGAATCGCGATTAATAAAGTCGGAATTGCCTGTTATAATGTCGGAATTGCCAGTTATAAAGTCGGAATTGCCTGTTATAATGTCGAAATCACGAGTTATAATGTTGGAATTGCGAGCTATAATGTCGAAATTACGAGTTATAATGTTGGAATTGCGATTTATAAAGTCGGAATTGCCTGTTATAATGTCGGAATTGGCAGTTATAAAGTCGGAATTGCCTGTTATAATGTCGAAATTACGAGTTATAATGTCGAAATTACGAATTATAATGTTGGAATTGCGAGCTATAATGTTTGAATTGCGAGATATAATGTTGGAATTGGGAGCTATAAAGTCGGAATTGCGAGATATAAAGTGGGAATTGCCTGTTATGATGTCGGAATTGCGGGCTATAATGTCGAAATTACGAGCTATAATGTTGGAATTGCGAGCTATAATGTTGGAATTGTGAGCTATAATGTTGGAATTGTGAGCTATAATTTTGGAATTGTGAGCTATAATATTGGAATTGTGAGCTATAATGTCGGAATTACGAGTTATAATGTCGAAATTATGAGTTATAATGTTGGAATTGCGAACTATAATGTTGGAATTGTGAGCTATAATGTCGAAATTACGAGTTATAATGTTGGAATTGCGAGCTATAAAGTCGGAATTGCGAGATATAATGTCGGAATTGCCTGTTATAAAGTCGGAATTTAAAGTTATAATGTCGGATTTACGAGTTATAATGCTGGAATTGAGAGCTATAAAGTCGGAATTGCCTGTTATAATGTCGTAATTACGAGTTATAATGTTGGAATTGCCTGTTATAATGTCGTAATTACGAGTTATAATGTTGAAATTGCGATCTATAATGTCGTAATTACGAGTTATAATGTTGAAATTGCGAGCTATAAAGTCGTAATTGCCCGTTATAATATCATAATTACGAGTTATAATGTTGGAATTGCCTGTTATAATGTCGGAATTACGAGTTATAATGTTGAAATTGCGAGCTATAATGTCGGAATTACGAGTTATAATGTTGGAATTACGTGCTATAAAGTCAGAATTGCGAGATATAATGTCGGAATTGCGAGATATAAAGTATATAGTCTATTTATAAATGACTCCATCTTCGTCGCTCAGCTAAAATGAAATGATACTAAAACCGCCAGAAGTTGATGGCAAATCATTGTCTTAATGAGTCATTGAGTCATTCATTTGAACGATTCATCCAGTAACGAAACTGAAACTGTGTTGCTCTACTAAAACTGTGTTTGTTGTCAAAATATAGGAAAAACAGACAAGTCACTTAAAGATGCACTATGTAAATTTTTTTCAGTAAAATATCCACAACCCACTAGGCCAGTGTTATATATTTTGTTCAGTTGAGTACTTACATTATCCCAAATGTTTCCAACTATTTGTAAATCGTGAGATATTTCTATTTGACGTGTGAGGGCGTGGCCTGTCGATGACATCATATCTTTGTTCCCCTCGGTTTCCAGAAGCGCTTTACTCTCACTGCAGTGTGAACAAGTGTCATAGCAGCGGCCGAGAGAACGCACAGAGTAACGCCATCCCATCCTCAACACACTCAGATGTGTGTAATATGATCAACAGAGCTGCGTTACCTCACACTCATGAGCGGAGGAGAGGAAGTGGCGACTGTGGCATAATAAAAGTCCCGCTGCTCGCGAGGCGTGTGTTGCGTTCATCTTATTAACAATCGCTCCAGCGGTTCCTCAGCTCCACAACACTCGCTCCTGCTCTGCTTCACTACAGTAACGTTAATAATCACATCCACATGATTTCTGCCCGAGTCCTATCCCGATTCTGAGGTGAAGACCACATGTCCCAAGATTCTGCGCTCAAACGTGCCGTTGTGGAGTGTTATAAGTGAGGAGACTGGAGACAGAGATGTGTCGAGTCGACTTTACTATCCACTTCAAACATTCATTACTTTACAGTGTAATGTAAACAACAGTCACACAACGTTAACCCGGAAGTGGTTAACTCAAAACCCCGCTCCCTTAAAGGTACAGTCTCTAGGTGAATGTCTCTCTATTTACCTTGTGGGTCACCACACCGTCATCAAACTACGCCTCTAGGCGACCTCTAGTGGACGGAAAACTTACATAGTGCACCTTTAATAGCCTATTTACTTATTATTGAATTTATGTATAAAATCAATATCACACTCGGGGAAAAATATTCACTTTTAGCTTGTGTGATATTGCTTATAAATATTATAAACAAGACCCTATAAAGATACTTTTTTTTTGCACCATAGCTCCAGTAGCTCGATCGGACCACACGGGCCAGCCTCCGCTCCCCACGTGCATCAATGAGCCTCGGCCGCCCATAACCCTGTGGCCGGTTCTCCACTGGTCCTTCATGACCCTGTGGCCGGTTCTCCACTGGTCCTCCATGACCCTGTGGCCGGTTCTCCACTGGTCCTCCATGACCCTGTGGCCGGTTCTCCACTGGTCCTCCATGACCCTGTGGCCGGTTCTCCACTGGTCCTCCATGACCCTGTGGCCGGTTCTCCACTGGTCCTCCATGACCCTGTGGCCGGTTCTCCACTGGTCCTTCATGACCCTGTGGCCGGTTCTCCACTGGTCCTTCATGACCCTGTGGCCGGTTCTCCACTGGTCCTTCATGACCCTGTGGCCGGTTCTCCACTGGTCCTCCATGACCCTGTGGCCGGTTCTCCACTGGTCCTCCATGACCCTGTGGCCGGTTCTCCACTGGTCCTCCATGACCCTGTGGCCGGTTCTCCACTGGTCCTCCATGACTCTGTGGCCGGTTCTCCACTGGTCCTCCATGACCCTGTGGCCGGTTCTCCACTGGTCCTCCATGACCCTGTGGCCGGTTCTCCACTGGTCCTTCATGACCCTGTGGCCGGTTCTCCACTGGTCCTTCATGACCCTGTGGCCGGTTCTCCACTGGTCCTCCATGACCCTGTGGCCGGTTCTCCACTGGTCCTCCATGACCCTGTGGCCGGTTCTCCACTGGTCCTTCATGACCCTGTGGCCGGTTCTCCACTGGTCCTTCATGACCCTGTGGCCGGTTCTCCACTGGTCCTTCATGACCCTGTGGCCGGTTCTCCACTGGTCCTTCATGACCCTGTGGCCGGTTCTCCACTGGTCCTTCATGACCCTGTGGCCGGTTCTCCACTGGTCCTCCATGACCCTGTGGCCGGTTCTCCACTGGTCCTCCATGACCCTGTGGCCGGTTCTCCACTGGTCCTCCATGACCCTGTGGCCGGTTCTCCACTGGTCCTTCATGACCCTGTGGCCGGTTCTCCACTGGTCCTTCATGACCCTGTGGCCGGTTCTCCACTGGTCCTTCCTCTGAGCACTTTTGATAGAGACTGACCACTGCAGACCGGGAACACCCCACAAGAGCTGCAGTTTTGGAGATGCTCTGACCCAGTTGTCTAGCCGCCACAATCTGGCCCTTATCAAACTCGCTCAAATCCTTACGCTTGCCCATTTTTGCAGAGGTCAGGTGGTACAAGTCAAGCACAGGCTTTTTACAGTTCAGAATCTGTTACGTAATTACGACATGGTAGCCTGGCTCCGCCCTCCTACGAACTTCCGCTCAATTTTCATTTTCCTTCAGGACTCCGTCTGGGATTGCGGTATTTTCTCCGGTCAAATTTTAACCGGTCCAATCAGCGAACAGAGGGCAGTACATTACGCATGTACAGACAGGAGCCATCTTGGAAAACAGTCTCGACGAGTCGAGCCACGAACGCTGTGCTAAGTGAGCTGGTCAATAGGAATTAAGTTCAGCTTAGCACATCGTTCGTGGCTCGACTTGTCGCTACTGTTTTCCAAGATGGCTCCTGTCTGTATACGCGTAATGTACTGTCTTTATAAAGTATCTTCTTATTAAACTATTTGTACACTTACAAAGTTCTCAATGCTTCGGTTTGCATGTAGGGACCCTCATTATGCTGCCGTGTTAGCGTGAGGCTATTTTGAACCTTGTTAGTGGTATTAACTACGATTTAATTTTACTTATTCCGTGCCCCATATACTAGCTTTATAAGCTAATCTGATTTTAGAGATAAAACTCTTTACATTAGATTTTCATGAAAACGCAACCCAGAGAACGATCTACTCGGTAACCATGTGTTAATTACCGCTAGGTTCATTTTTCACCAGAGTTGTCCTTTAACGCTTGTCAATGGAGAGTGGCAAGACTCTCTGAACAAATGAAATGTACTTAGCTTAGCTGTGTTAGCTGGGATATGGTACAGTAAAGGTATCAGATGGCGATATTGTAGTACTTTGATGTACACTATATTCATTCACCATGCAATTTACATGGGAGTACAAATAATAAGAAATATGGAATTGTAGATGGCTTCTGTGGAAAGTGCGGTTACTAGATATTTGACACATTCTTCCTCGTGTGTTGACCTGAATTACCAGTCTTTTAAGTGTGTCACTGAGTGGTTTGCATTACTCGTGTCTGATAAGAGTCAGTGTTACTGTACAGAGAACTCAACAAATCCAGGTCAAAGTCAGGTCTTTCGTGTTTGGATAAGAGGCTAATGATGATAGATATAATAAACAACGATAAATTTTAATTTAGAATGATAATAAATGATTAAACAGAAACTTTGAGTTACATATCTACATTTGTTAATGAAATATAGAGTAGCTTATATTTACACGTTAAGGTAGAAATGTGAATAACCGCATTTTCAAGCGTTATATTAACCACAATAGTAAGAATGCGCTAAATAGATGTTTTTCGTCCATGATAAGCAACTGTTGATTACACAAGCACTTTATGCGTCACATTAGCGAAATTTCGAAAGTGACCAAACTGAACAACCCTGTTGAAAAAACAGCTAGGTATGTTTTTAAACATATGGCAGCTGGTTTATGCTGGTCCCGAGCTGGTTAAACCAGCTGCCATGTTGCAAAATATGGGGAATATGCAAAATCTTTCGTCTTCACGTGAAATTCCCGATCGCGTGAAAATTCGCCGCGCGAACAACAGTAAACGTGACCGCGCCTTTATACAGGACAGCGCATCGACACAACACTTCATTATTTTTTATGTATTTTTATTTGTCACTTTATCTGTCTTTATCTGTCATTATCTGTCACTTTATTAAAAGATCTATCACAAACATCAGTGGCGTCGTTAGTTGTCAAAACACATTTTTACTGAGAAACCTGAAAACTCTCATTCCTCCACATTCCACAAGTTTCTTCCTCCTCCAGCAATCATGAACAGCAATCGGTAGAGGACGCGCGCGCGTGTGCACGGGAGCGCGCGTACAGGTGAGCCAGAGGAGCGCGCAGCGGCAGGTGCCGTGTACGTCATCACACTGCTTAGTTACTGAAAGATTTACAGACAATACACCAGCACTGCAACTAAGATCCGCGCGAGCGCCGAAACTGGACTTTATCGATGCAGATGAAGTGAAACAGCTCGAGATCATACACACATTTGTTATTTTAAACACATGAAAGTGCAAAAATGGGCGGTAAAAAACGAGATGAAGAAGAGCAAAACAACTCGGAGTATGGTAAGACCGTTTCTAAATGTGTATTTGTGAGTACATTTCTCAGGGGAATCTAATATAATGCAACAGGCTGATTATTTCATGTTTACTTGATTGTTTTGATATAGGCTCTATAATCAATATACAGTATGATTGACAGTTCCCGTGATGTGTCATTGTTATTGTTTCCCCTCGATCTGGGGTATAATATATAATTTTTTAATATGTAGCTATATATTTACACACATACGACTTTAATGGAAGGCATATAAATAGAGGAATATAATATTATAATTAATAATATAATTATGGCATATGTCATTCACAGTGACTCTTGCAAACGGTGTGTGTTGTTTTGTAACGGTTGAGTTGTGCATTAGATGATCCTGTTAAACAGACCTGAACACTCATAACCTGCCCGGTCATTCACCGCCCTTCATTCTGACCGGACCATGTGTGAACATCTTCATTTACTGAGAGGCATTGTGAAGTTACAACCTGACCTCATTCATAGCTCTTTATGATGCCATGACAGTTCAAGAGCTCATGCTTTATGATGCCACAATATATAAAGAAGTCTTGAGGAAGCGTCAGAGCATGACTTCTCGTTTATCTCTTTCAACACACTCACGAATGTCTCAATGCTCTTCTTCCTGTGTGTACCTTTGAGCAACGGGAACGATGTGAAGTATGTGTGTTTTAGTACACAGGATCTGATGTGTGTGTGTATTTTCCTCAGTGGGAGAAAGCCTGAGATAACACATTTCTCTGGAGCTTCAGTTACTGGGTAACAAGCCTGTTGGTCAACATTTAAACCAGGAACAACCAGATATTCATAACCACACACACTCACATTTCCCGTGTGTTTTAGAAAAGGAAGACGCTGACTCATTTTAGCACTTAATTAGCTGGTTTTGATGGAGTGTGCAGATAGTTTGAAATAGTTTCCTGGAAAGATATGACACCTATAGCTGAATGAGGGCATACTAACACTTTTATTGTTTATACTCGCCCACACCTTAACCCATATACAGTATATACTGTATATCCTTCCCTTGGGTCATTTTGACACAAAACTCATTAAAAAATTTTTTTTCAAATCACGAATATACACAGAAAATTGACTGGATTCGAGGATTTGATGTGGTTGTAATAAAAAAAGTAAAAAAATCAATTTGACCCCTTTAGGAATTAATGGAATGGTTCAGTACACAGAAAAACATAACAAATGCTCAAAATTAAAACTAAAAATGCTAGAACTTTAGCAAAAAATGTATTTTATGATGTGTATCTGGAAGAGATGAACTGACTTTAGGACCCAGCGGAACTGCTCATCCGCTCCATTATTGAGCTATAAGACCATCAAGTGGCAAGAGTCATTAAATATCATCGTATATTATTTATTTTTTTCGACAAGAGGTCGGCAAAGACACTCAAATTGACCCAATGTGAGAGATTTTGAGCTGATTTGATCTGGTTATGCATGTATTGGTTATAGGTTATGCATGTATTGGTTATATATTGGTTAAGTTATAATTTAGTTAAATTATCTAATTTATTGATAACATCTAGAGGTAATAAAATAAGAAATAATAAAAAATCTCCCAAAAATTGCTTTAAAAAATATACAAAAAATATTATAAAAATTAAATGATATAAGCTTGTTTGTTTAATTATATTATTTATTGATAAAATCTAGTAATTTAGAGGTAAATAAAATAAGAAATAATAAAATATATCCCAAAAATTGCTTTAAAAAATAGAAATTATATTATAAAAATTAAATGATATATTAAGCTTGTGTGCTTAATTATATTATTTGTTGATAAAATCTAGAAATTTAGAGGTAAATAAAATAAGAAATAATGACAAATCTTCCAAAAATTGCTTGAAATTTGTTTAAAAATATTATAAATATTAAATTATAAGCTTGTTTGCTTAATTATATTATTTATTGACAAAATCTAGTAATTTAAACGTAATTTTAAAAAATATCTCCCAAAATTTGCTTTAAAAACATAAAAAATGACATAAGCTGACCCCCCCCCCCCCCCCCCCCCAAAAAAAAAGTATAATTTTAGGGCTTCGGGTCATTTTGACCAGTGAGGGAAGGACTTTATTGCATGTTAAAATTCAAATAAGTGCTTAATTTATTAAACTATTTTCAAATTTGACCCCTAATGTCTAAAGGGAAGTTTTGTCAGATTTTCTCCTCAAGAGGTTGTTTTAAAGTTGGCGTGAAATGAAAATTCACCGTCTATTTTCTAAATGCATGTTATTGATCTTACGGTGTGTGAGCGATTCTTCCATGCATACGTGGTGTTTTTTACCTCGTCATTTGTAATAAATTTCCTGTTAAACAGTTTCCTGTTGAGTTTTCTGCTAGTGAAGTTGAGGTTTGTTGTTGTGTTCTACTCTGGATATGTTGGAAGCATCTGTGTGTGATCTCTGATCTGGGTGTGTGTGTGTGTGTGTGGTTTACTGTAAACCTCTAATGCTTCACACAATAAAACCACACATAAAGTCTACACAGCACACCCTTTATTTTACGCGATGCTGTAAACGTCTCATATGGGGATAATGTTCTGCGTCCTGAAGGCAAATAACCGTGTGTGTGTGTGTGTGTAACATGAGACTGGATTGTACATAAAAAGGTTGAAAAACTGGTTGGTCTGACATGATCTTTCGTTGGCATGACTAGAACTCACTGTGTGTGTGTGTGTGTGTGTGTGTGTGTGTGTGTGTGTGTGTGTGTGTGTGTGTGTGTGTGTGTGTGTGTGTGTGTGTGTGTGTGTGTGTGTGTGTGTGTGTGTGTGTGTGTGTGTGTGTGTGTGTGTGTGTGTGGCCTAAGTGAGAGTTTTTGAAAGAAATGAATAGTTTAATTCATCAAGACTGGAGTAATGATGATAAATTCAGCTTTGATCACAGGAATAAATGACACTTTACTGTATATTCACATAGAGAACATCTGATCTACACTGGAGGAATATTTCCGATGTTTGATCAAATAAACGCAGCTCTGGTGAGCATTAGAGACTGTGTTGTGATGTTTTCTCTGCGCTGTGGTTGATTTAGTCCTGGTGTTGACCACACAGGAGTCTGTGGCTCATGGGGAGAAAGTTTCCTGCTGTTTTTAGGTGTTGTGACTTCCTCCACTCGTACTTATTTACAGCGTCACTTGTACCCGTGTACCTTAAGTTTATGAAGCAAGTTAATATTTTACATCGCAGTCTTTTCTCCTATTTCTTCCTGAAGTAATTACACAAAACATTAATGTTTTGGATCAAATATTAAAACGGATCAGAAGATCTTGTTTTTCTGCCTCACATCAACGTCAACATCTAGACATTAACGCCATCGTGAAACAGAAGGTGCGCTCGTCTTTCTGAGGGAAACGCTTCTCAAACAGGAACAAATGTAGGGCGGGGCTTGATTTTGTCTGTGGGGAATTGATTGGCTGTCTGGTTGGATGGTGGTGGTTTGCTATTGGTGGATCTTTTTTTGGCATCAACTTGACAGATGAACTGCTTTTCAGTTTTAATACAACCATTACATCTTAGAAAACAGAATAATAAGTAGCAAACTTGCATGTTAACATCAGTACACTCTAAAAAAATGCTGGGTTAAAAACAATCCAAGTTGGGTTGAAAATGGACTAACCCAGCGATTGGGTTGTTTTAACCCAGCGATTGGGTTGTTTTAAGCACTTAATGTTAAAACAACCCAATTGCTGGGTTAGTCCATTTTCAACCCAACTTGGGTTGTTTTTAACCCAACATTTTTTAGAGTGTACCACCATCCACTATGAGTTTGGCTTATAGTCATATTTTATAAGAGTTCAGCTTTGATGATAATTCAAATGTGTTATACAGAGACTTTTCTTGTATTTAGTCACATATGCATTTAATTTAAACAAACAAACAAAGAAGCTCTTTCTCCATCGTTTATCTCTAAATGAGAACCAATAGATAATCTAATCATTTAATATAAATAAATAAATATATAAATGTAAATGCGTTAAATATAAATAAATAAAATAAATAAATACATATAAATGCATTAAAATAAATAAATAAATGTAAATGCATTAAATATAAATAAATAAATACATTTAAATGCATTAAAATAAATAAATAAATACATGTAAATGCATTAAATATAAATTAATAAATACATGTAAATGCATTAAAATAAATAAATAAATGTAAATACATTAAATATCAATAGATAAAGTAAATAAATACATATAAATGCATTAAAATAAATACATAAATGTAAATGCATTAAATATAAATAAATACATACATTTAAATGCATTAAAATAAATAAATAAATACATATAAATGCATTAAATATAAATTAATAAATACATGTAAATACATTAAAATAAATAAATAAATAAATACATGTAAATGCATTAAAATAAATAAATGTAAATGCATTAAATATAAGTAAATAAATACATTTAAATGCATTAAAATAAATAAATCAATAAATATAAATGCATTAAATATAATAAAATAAATAAATGCATTCAACAAGCAGCTCTAGTAAATGATCACAGATGTGAATAAACACACAGAAGTAAATGCTCGTATGCACACTGTAAAAAAATATTTTTCGAAGCTGTAAATGTGATTATCATTTGATTAGTATAGTGTTTTAAATCAACACTTGCAATGTGTAGTTTACTATCAGTTTGTGAGTGAAAATTGTTTGGTGGTAAATCCCGCAACAGATGTGCAGGTGAAGTTCAGAGTCTTGTGTGGTATAAAGTTCAAGAGCTTCCTGAACTCCTATAGGAGTGAACAGTATAGCTCGGCTCCATCTTTGAATTCAAATGATATTCAAATCCCCTCCATTTGTCTCTGTTTGTATCTGGTGTGTGAGGGGTAGAAGCGTTAGCACTCGACATGACGAGAAACACACACTCACTCCATCACACCATCAGCTCCATCTGAAAGTCTTCTGTTCATCTGTAGAATTGCACACATTAGTTTGTCACACCGCTGATGCTGTAACATTTCCATTTGCCCACTATTATTAATGTTTTGTTCATAAATCGAATTACTTACAGCACTTTGGTTTCAACTTCTGTTGATTTGAAATAATTGAACACTTGTGTTTCATCATTATAATGATTTAATGAGAGGAAGCAAACACTTCGGTGTCATTAGTGGTTTTCATTTGATCGGTGGTTCCTGCTGAACGGCTGTCACTCAAAACTAAATAAAGGATGTGTGTGTGTGTGTGTGTGAGCGATCACGGCCTGGAGAGATCCATCATGAGTCTGTGCTGATCTAATCTCTGCTTGTGTTTCAGGAGCTCCAGTTCAGTTCGACCCCACGTTCAGCGGCCCCATTCACAACAGGTGTGTGTGTGTGTGTGTGTGTGTGTGTGTGTGTGTGTGTGTGTGTGTGTGTGTGTGTGTGTGTGTGTGTGTGTGTGTGTGTGTGTGTGTGTGTGTGTGTGTGTGTGTGTGTGTTGAGCAAACATCTACATGACGAATCATATTTCCATTAAAAACAGCCTGTAAAGGCCTAATGATATCTTTTGTGACGTTAGTTTTAGCTCTGAGTTCTGAAATTATTTTATTTTTATAATAATTCGCATTATATATGTATTAGAATAAATTACAAAGTAATTAAATACAGAATAATTACATTCTGTAATCATGCTAAATTTATAATATTTTTTTTTACTTTTATAATTTTTTAGAATAAACTAGGCTGCCAAAAAATACAGATGAATTAAATTACATTTTATATGTGTATCTATATTTATAATAATTGTCATTATATATTTTTTTACTTTTATATATATATTTTAGAATAAATTAAGCAGCAAACAAATATATATATATATATATATATATATGTGTGTGTGTATGTATTAATATATAATATATTTAATATATATTAGAATAAATTATTTTAAAAAAATTATACATAAAAAATATATAATTTCATTAGATTATTTTACATTCACATTATTTAATAAATGCATTTTGTAATTTATATTGCTTATAATTCTCTCTCTCTCTCTCTCTCTATATATATATATATATATATATACATACATACATACATACATACATACATACATACATACATAATGTAAAACAATTCCAATTAAATTATAAATGTTTAATTTATATATATTTATAGTTGTAGGCCTATTGGACACTTTAACACTATTAATAATAATATCATATATTTAATATATTTATTATATATATTAGAATAATTTATTTTAAAAAAATTACAATTAAAAATGTACAATTTAATTAGATTTTTTACTTTTTTAATAAATGCATTTTGTAATCTGTATTTATTTTTGATAATTCTCATGATATATTTTTTACTTTTATATTTTTAGAATAAATTAGGCAGCAGATAAATACAGAATTGCAATTGTCCTATATTTATAATTTCATTAGATTTGTTTTACATTTACATTTTTAATAGTTTTTATTTATTCTGTATTTCTTATCATTCTCATGAGGTATTTTCCATAATAAATTAGGCAACAATGAAAAGAATTTTTCAATTTAACCATTAAGCATTATTATTTTTTGTCATACATTATTACAGTTATGATAACTTAATGTGTAATTGTTATGAAAAACATGCCAAAAAATCATAATGAAATTGTACAAATAATGTGTTGTTGATGTGTAATGTGTGTGTGTGTGTGTGTAGGAGCTGTACAGACATCATATGCTGCGCTCTGTTCATGACTGTGATCGTGGGTTATATGGTGGTGGGCATTCTGGGTAAGTTGAGTTTGAGCTGTGGTTGTGTCTTCTCTCATCTCTGTGAACGCACACACAGACTCGCTGTGGATTGACGCGTGTTTACTCTCACCTGAAAGCGTTATGGAAATCTACCTCGATCTGCCTCTCCTTAATGTGTAGTATGTAAATGCTGGAGAGCGCAGGGGCTTATGGGTAACACAATGTGACTGTTTATTTAGCTCTCTGTGTAAACTCTCTATATAAAACGGAGTATAATTGATGAAGGCAGATCTTAAAAGCAAACGTAAAACATCATTTTTAATGTTATTTAATGTCATTTGAGAACAGAATGTGGAATTGTAGTTTCAATTTGAATGTAAGTGACCTTTAGTTGACCCGTGTGGAAGAACACTTCATTTCCCAGAATGCATTCTTGGAATTGCGCGACAGTTTGTTGTTGCCAGTTCAATTCAAATTCCAACTCAAAAGGGAACCAATTCAAATTTTGCACTTGATAAAATATAACCATACATTTTATTTTATTTTTAAAATATTATTTTATTATTTAAAATAAAATATGTTATTATATTTTATTTAGTGCTGTCAAATCCTTCTTCATGTATATATTTAAGAAATATTTGCATGTATATACTGTATATATATTTGTATAATTTATATATGTATATATATATAAATATTTTATATATAAATATATATATTTTTCTTAAGTATAAACATGCATGTGTGTGTATTTATGTATACATAATAATTATACACAGTACACACATATATCATGTAAACACAAACTTTTATTTTGGATGCGATTAATTGTGATAATTGATTTGACAGCACTAAATAAAATATAATAATATTTAAATAATAATAATAATAATAATAATAAAATACTATTTTAAAAATAATAATATTTTAAAAAATAATAATAATAAAATACTATTTAAAAAAATAAAATATTTAATTATATAAAATTAAATATTTTATTATAATATAATATATTTTCATTTTATTTCATTTAGTTTTATTTTATTTTATTATAATGAAATATAATACAAAAATTGACAAAATATAATTTTTATATAATTAATATAATATAATTTGCACAAATAAGACAAAAGGACCCACTTTAAATGCTGCATTAGATTACACTGATATTTAATGCACGTGCTTTGATATTCTGCTAAGCTGGACTCTTACTCTTGACATCAGTGTGTGTGTGTGTGTGTGTGTGTGTGTGAGAGCTCATTAACTCTCTGTGAAGACCTGCGATCACACTCCAGCTAATGAAGGCCAAACCAAACACTAATTACAGTCTAACGACTCTTCATTACAGTCACAGTGATGTTACACGCTTCAGGGCTGTTGTTATGGACCACATGAAGTCATCCGATAGTGTCACTGCGGATTTCTGAATATCACTGAATATTAATTGTAATATATTCAGTAATATTATGGATTTAACTGCCCTGACACTAACAGATGAGAACAAAACATGTGTCAAACTGATTAAAGGACTCCAGGAGTGAATGAATACACATCTATATATATATAGTGTTTCTTGAGTAAAGAAAACACTGCACTTATTCAAAGAAACAGTTCTTTATTTACCATTGCATTGCAAACAAGCAGAGACGCTCCGAACTGTGTGTGGCACTTCATTCATGATTGAGGAGGGGCGGAGCTATGAGGTTTGACTGACAGCTTGAGGAGTTTATGTTTTGTTCTCATCTGATAGTGTCAGTGCGGATTTCTGAATATCACTGAATATTAATTGTAATATATTCAGTAATATTATGGATTTAACTGCCCTGACACTAACAGATGAGAACAAAACATGTGTCAAACTGATTTTAAGACTCCAGCAGTGAATGAACACACATTTATTGGCTCTTCTGCTACTAACATGTGTGTATTTGATTCCTTAGCGTGGCTGTACGGAGACCCTCGACATGTTCTGAATCCCAGAAACTCCACGGGAATGTTCTGCGGGATCGGAGCGAACAAGTGAGATTTTCCGTCAGTCGTTCTAGGATCTTCTGGGCTTGATTTGTGCTTGTCTGATGCTCATGTCTGTCTCTCAGGGATAAACCCAGCGTCATGTATTTTGACATCCTCAAATGTGCCTTGGCGACCAACATCATGGCTGCGGCTCTGCAGGGTCTCCAGTGTCCCACCACACAGGTACCAGAGAGATCGGTTACTGCTTTATAACGCGCCCTGAGCTCCACTTATAATGTTACGTCTGTCATAATTTGTCCGTTTTCGACTCTGTTTTTGACCTTTTGGTTTGAACACTCCATTTAATAGGGGCTTGTCTCCTTTAAGACTTCACCTGTGGGTCCAATATTGCATCAATATAATCATTTTATAAAATCTATACGTTGAGCAGCACAAAAACTAGATATACACTCACCTAAAGGATTATTAGGAACACCTGTTCAATTTCTCATTAATGCAATTATCTAATCAACCAATCACATGGCAGTTGCTTCAATGCATTTAGGGGTGTGGTCCTGGTCAAGACAATCTCCTGAACTCCAAACTGAATGTCAGAATGGGAAAGAAAGATGATTTAAGCAATTTTGAGCGTGGCATGGTTGTTGGTGCCAGACGGGCCGGTCTGAGTATTTCACAATCTGCTCAGTTACTGGGATTTTCACGCACAACCATTTCTAGGGTTTACAAAGAATGGTGTGAAAAGGGAAAAACATCCAGTATGCGGCAGTCCTGTGGGAGAAAATGCCAGTTGATGCTCGAGGTCAGAGGAGAATGGGCCGACTGATTCAAGCTGATAGAAGAGCAACTTTGACTGAAATAACCACTCGTTACAACCGAGGTATGCAGCAAAGCATTTGTGAAGCCACAACACACACAACCTTGAGGCGGATGGGCTACAACAGCAGAAGACCCCACCGGGTACCACTCATCTCCACTACAAATAGGAAAAAGAGGCGACAATTTGCACAAGCTCACCAAAATTGGACAGTTGAAGACTGGAAAAATGTTGCCTGGTCTGATGAGTCTGGATTTCTGTTGAGACATTCAGATGGTAGAGTCAGAATTTGGCGTAAACAGAATGAGAACATGGATCCATCATGCCTTGTTACCACTGTGCAGGCTGGTGGTGGTGGTGTAATGGTGTGGGGGATGTTTTCTTAGCACACTTTAGGCCCCTTAGAGCAAATTGGGCATCGTTTAAATGCCACGGCCTACCTGAGCATTGTTTCTGACCATGTCCATCCCTTTATGACCACCATGTCCCCATCCTCTGATGGCTACTTCCAGCAGGATAATGCACCGTCACAAAGCTCCAATCATTTGGTTTCTTGAACATGACAATGAGTTCACTGAACTAAAATGGCCCCCACAGTCACCAGATCTCAACCCAATAGAGCATCTTTGGGATGTGGTGGAACGGGAGCTTCGTGTCCTGGATGTGCATCCCACAAATCTCCATCAACTGCAAGATGCTCTCCTATCAATATGGGCCAACATTTCTAAAGAATGCTTTCAGCAGCTTGTTGAATCAATGCCACGTAGAATTAAGGCAGTTCTGAAGGCGAAAGGGGGTCAAACACAGTATTAGTATGTGTTCCTAATAATCCTTTAGGTGAGTGTATATGATATTATTTGAAAGATTAGAACCTCAGCTTTCTTGAACCCAATCACTTTTGCATTTGTTACATAGAAGAAGATAATATGGTCTGAATTCAACCCCCCCGCATATGACTTGAGAAAATCATATGATGAATATCAAATTTCATATTTATATCTCACAAACTCACTAAAAATAGACAAATCATAGATCAAATGAAAGCTCTCACCCTCAATAATTAATTTCACCGATCCAACACTTTACAGTAACGTTATTATCAAAAGAATCACGAAGATGGAAATGACTCCTTTGAACAAGCAAACACACAAGTCATATTCCTGTTTCGGATCACTACCTCATTGTGGAGCTACTAGCCTCAAACGCTATATCAGCTCGTTCCTTAGGTTGTTTTCTTCAAAATGAGACCATTTTCACATGTCTGTGAGCAAGCATGGCCAAACCACACTGTGATACGTCACCGATGTCCAGATCAAAACATGCGACGCAGACAAATACTCTTATTATCCTTAGTTTTGATCGTCTTTGTTAGCCGTCATTTTTGATGACGTCATCACGTATTGCGTCATACGTCAAAAAAGCAGAGTATCTCAGCTCTCTATAGACACGTCGATCATGCTTCTAGACCAATCAGAGCCCGAGATCTCCCTTTACAGCGTTGAGGAGGCGGAGCCATCTTTTCGATTTCCCAGCGGCTGCTGTCAATCAATGCAGATGAGGAGGAGTTATTAGATAATTTGCACAGATTCATCTCAATAACTTTTTTTTGGAAGGAGATATCAAGAAAATTCCTCCCCCCCCCTGTTTACTATCACCTAGTGGAATCAACAGAAACTTTCTGAAGGGAAGAATACCAAACAAAATCAAAATTACAGATTTTCAAATAACAAATTAATTAAAAAATAAATCAAAATATGACTTTTTATATATATTTATCATAGAATTGTGAATAAATACAATAGAATATATGCAATATGCCACCATTGTGTTAAAATTTTGAGTGTTTTCTGTAAAATGAGACAATTTTTATCAATTTACTCCAATGTATGTGGGTAGGGCGCTCTTTTAAATTCAGATATGCCTAATTCTCTAAAATAATTCTGAATATGCTGCAGAGTTGAAGTGGTTTTAAGACTTCAGTGTAGATGCTCACTGCTATGATTGGGCAGCATATTTGCATATTAAATAATATGTGAGGGTTGCTGTGATTCGTGGAAAGTGTGGATTACAGTGTTATGTTTACATTCAGCCTATCACATTGAACTATATCATCGTTGTCGGGCGGAAACCTCATATTTCCAAAAACGCGACTTTTCAGGAAATGGGAAAAAACGCTGTATTTATTAAGTAATTAAACGCTGCGTTGTGTTATTGTGGCTTTATATATGGCCAGACACTTGCATGTCATTGTATTATTAACATGTTACCAAAATCAAGCTCAAATGGAGTTACGTGGTTTTTGACCAGTGATGTCGGAGATTTGTGTTTTGTCCATCATTGTCCGCATTACATTTTCATCAACTTACAGGTTATAAAGTTTACTGTAGCTATGAGGGCATTTATATATATATATATTTATATAGTGTTTCTTGAGTAAAGAAAACACTGCACTTTTTCAAAGAAACAGTTCTTTATTTACCATTGCATTGCAAACAAGCAGAGACGCTCCGAACTGTGTGTGGCACTTCATTCATGATTGAGGAGGGGCGGAGCTATGAGGTTTGACTGACAGCTTGAGGAGCCAATGCAATTACGAGGTTTAATCACAAGCACTTTTTAATGCTTTTCATTGGTAAAATATTTGCAAAACCCACAGACAGACGTAAAGGGTGGAAAATAGTTATGTAAAATGAGATACAAGGTTTCCACCCGACAGTGTTTATATATATATATATTTATGTAACATAAACATTTCCTTTGCATTGAGTTTAACTTGATGTACTAAAATAACTAAAACACTGAAACTAAAATAAAAATATATAAAAACAATATAGACATTAGAACACATAAACTAATCAAAATGACAAAAACACACTCAAATTACTAAAATTAAATGAAAATACAAAATAGAAAAATAAAAGTGAACTTCTAATAAAGAAAGAGCTATAATAGTGTCTCAATGATACTACAGCTACAGCACTGGCTCATCGAAGAGCTGCTGAAGAATTGAATGAACTGGAAACGCCTGACCTTTGAAAGAGCGACATCTGAGCGATAACCTTTCATGAATCGTGATATCTGTGTTGAATGTGTGTGTGTGTGTGTGTGACAGTAATTGTTTGTTTTGCTGCTGTAGGTGTGTGTGAAGTCGTGTCCGTCAGAGTTCTGGGCTTTGTCTCCTCTCGCCTACTTACCGAACGCAAAACCAGCCAATTATTTCCAACAGGACTTCTGCGTCCCTTCCTTCCAGCTGCAAGGAACTAACTTGGTAAGTGTGTGTGTGAGTGTGTGAGTGTGTGAGTGTGTGAGTGTGTGAGTGTGTGAGTGTGTGTGTGTGTGTGTGTGTGTAAGTGAGTGTGTGTGTGTGAGTGTGAGTGTGTGTGTGTGTGTGTGTGTGTGTGTGAGTGAGTGAGTGAACGAGTGAGTGAGTGAGTTTGTGTGTGTGTGTGTGTGTGTGTGAGAATGTGCGTGTGTCAGTGAGTGAGCGAGTGAGTGAGTGTGTGTGTGTGTGTGTGTGTGGGTGTGTGTGTGTGCGTGCGTGAGTGTATATGTGAGTGTGTGTAAGCATGTCTGTGTGTGTGTGTGTGTGTGTGTGTGAGTGTGTGAGTGAGTGAGTGAGTAAGTAAGTAAGTGTGTGTGTGTGTGTGTGTGGGGGGGGGGGGGGTCTGAGTGTGTGTGTGTGTGTGTGGGTCTGAGTGTGTGTGTGTGGGTCTGAGTGTGTGTGAGTGTGTGTGAATGAGTGAGTGTGTGACAGTGAGTGAGTATGTTTTTGTGTCTGAGTGTGTATGAATCAGTGTGTGTGTGTGTGTGTGAGTGTGTGTCTATCTGTGTGTTTGAGTGTGTGTGTTTGAGTGTGTGTGTGTGTGTGTGTGAGTGAGTGTGTGTCTATCTGTGTGTTTGAGTGTGTGTGTGTGTGTGTGTGTGTGTGTGTGTGTGTGTGTGTGTGTGTGTGTGTGTGTGTGTGTGTGTGTGTGTGTGTGTGTGTGTGTGTGTGTGTGTGTGTGTGTGTGTGTTGAGTGTTTGAGTGTGAGTGTGTGTGTGTGAGTGTGTGTTTGTCTGTGTCAAAAATCATAAATTTTGACAATATACACTCGCTTATAAAGAAAAATGTGAACAATGTGTTTATTTTCTTACATGTTTTAATGTATCTTTCTCTCAGACGACTATGGACATTATAAATAAAGAGTTGTGTCCTAATTTCTACACACCCACATCCTCTGGTGAGTGACCGAAGATGAAGACACTGAGAACCACATCATTGCTTCTTGTTAATATCCTCACTCATCCGTCTCTCTCTGTGTGTGTGTGTGTGTGTGTGTGTGTGTGTATGTCTCTAGTGTTGGGACGGTGTTTGCCCAGTCTCGGAGGAAATGCGTTTAATCCCAGTAACATTCCTGACAACTTCAGTCTTCCAGGATTGACTAAAAATCAGACTGTGGCAGCGATCATGAACGCTACAGGGTAAATACACACACATGCATATGCACACACACACAAACACACACTCCACACACAAACGTGTAAAAACATTATTACATTGTAAAAAACATATAACATTGTATTAACTAATACAAATATTATAATAGTATATAAATAATAGTTAACACACATTATTCTCAGTGAATCAGGATTTGTGTGCATGAAATGTTTTAATTCATCTTGTGCTCATCACATGCTCTAGATCTCAGCATCAGTCACACACACTTCATCTGTCTCATATATTCAAGATTATTAATGAGTTCAGACTGTATCGATTTATATACAGACACTACTAGAAAACCGGGTTTAGAAACAAAAACTAATGATTTTCTTCATTCATAAGTAGTTTTTACAGTGAGGACGGAGGTTTGTGTCCACTTGAGGAGTGTAGTTGAATATGTTGAGTATAGTGTGTGTGTGTGTCGTTTACTGACGCGTATCTCTCTCGTTGCCAGTGCTGGAGGGGCTTCAAAGTGAGTGATGGACAGAGAGTGTCCGTGTGTGTGTGTGTCATCTTGATCATCTGTGTGTGTGTGTGTGTGGGTCTCATCCTGATCATCTGTCTGTGTGTAGGGTGGAGGACATGTGGCTGTAGTGCTTTTAGAGCTTTAGTCTGTGTGTGTGTGTGTGTGTGTGTGTGTGTGTGTGTGTGTGTGTGTGTGTGTGTGTGTGTGTGTGGGCATGTTTTTGTGAAATATCAGGACACAAATGTGTATAATGACATGGGGATGACAAGGAGAGGGTGAAATATGAGGACGTTCCCCATGTCCTCACTTTTCAAAATGCTTATAAATCACAGAATGAGGTTTTTTTCACAGAAAGTGAACTGCACAGTCTCCTGTGATGGGTAGGTTTAGGGGCAGTGTGTGTGTGTGTGTGTGTGTGTGTGTGTGTGTGTGTGTGTGTGTGTGTGTGTGTGTGTGTGTGTGTGTGATGGGTAGGTTTAGGGGCAGTGTGTGTGTGTGTGTGTGTGTGTGTGTGTGTGTGTGTGTGTGTGTGTGTGTGTGTGTGTGTGTGTGTGTGTGTGTGTGTGTGTGTGTGTGTGTGTGTGTGTGTGTGTGTGTGTGTGTGTGTGTGTGTGTGATGGGTAGGTTTAGGGGCAGTGTAAGGGGATAGAAAATACGGTTTGTACGGTATAAAAACCATTACGCCTATGGAATGTCCCCACATTTCACAAAAACAAACGTGAGTGTGTGTGTGTGTGTGTGTGTGTGTGTGTCTGTGTGTGTGTGTGTGTGTGTGTGTGTGTGTGTCTGTAGGGTGGAGGATGTGTAGCTGTAGTGGTTTTAGAGCTTTAGTCTGTGTGTGTGTGTGTGTGTGTGTGTGTGTGTATGGTGGAGGATGTGTAGCTGTAGTGGTTTTATAGTGTGTGTGTGTGTGTGTGTGTGTGTGTGTGTGTGTGTGTGTGTGTGTGTGTAGGGTGGAGGATGTGTAGCTGTAGTGGTTTTATAGTGTGTGTGTGTGTGTGTGTGTGTGTGTGTGTGTAGGGTGGAGGATGTGTAGCTGTAGTGGTTTTATAGTGTGTGTGTGTGTGTGTGTGTGTGTGTAGGGTGGAGGATGTGTAGCTGTAGTGGTTTTAGAGCTTTAGTCTGTGTGTGTGTGTGTGTGTGTGTGTGTGTGTGTGTATGGTGGAGGATGTGTAGCTGTAGTGGTTTTATAGTGTGTGTGTGTGTGTGTGTGTGTGTGTGTAGGGTGGAGGATGTGTAGCTGTAGTGGTTTTAGTGTGTGTGTGTGTCTGCTTCTCTCAGAGCTTCATTTGTGAGTTTTGACAAATGCTTTGTAAAGTGTCCCCAGCTGTTGTGTCCGGCGGGCGGTGTGTGTGTGTGTGTGTGTGTCCTGTCGCTGGTCTGATGCTGATTGTGTGTTCACAGTGACCTGACCAACGGATTCAACGCCAAAGACGTGGGCCTGCGGATCTTCGAGGACTTCGCCAAGTCGTGGCAGTGGATCGTAGCGTGAGTCCAGATGTTGTGTCATTCACACTGATCGAGTCCATCGGTCAAACATTCATCGCCTTCAACAGATCCTCTTAGAGAAAAACACTTTATTTAAATAAATGCACTAATATCAATGCAGTAGTTTGATATTTTGTTAATAATGCACTGAAATTCATACTTGTATATGTATTGGGTATATGTACTTATGAGTTTCAACAACATGCAGATGCATAATTTTATTATAATATAAATAAATAAAAAATATATATATAATATTATTTTTATTAATAATAATTTATATTTTCATGATTATATATATATATATAATAAACAATAAAGTATTTATTTTATTAATATTATTATTTTATTAAAAGATTAATAAACATATACAGTATAGTTTTATTAATAATAAGTTATATATATATAATATATATATTTTTTATAATTATATATAATTTTAGGATCTAGTATTTAGATACTATTATAGTTTTTATTAATATTTTGAATCAGTTTTCATTTTATTCTTTTGCATTTACATTTTAAATTTAGTCCAAGTTTTATTAATTATGTTGCTTGTTTTTGATTTATATATATAATATTTTTAAATATGTCTATATCGTTTTATTTGAGTTATTTTAGTACATAAATGAGAAATTAAATAAAAAATGTTTTTATTTCAGTTAATATTTATTACATTTCAAGTAGTTTTTTGTTTTAGTTTCAGGGTTTTATTTATATATTTATATAATGGAGATATAAAATAATATTATTTAAATGTTTATATATATATATGCGTACATAAATACAAATACGTTATAATACATATGTATACAATTTAATTATTATTATATTTACATTTTAATTTATTATTATCTATTATAATAATATATTATTTATGTAATTAATGTATAGATTTGTATATTTTTATATGTAATTAAACACAGAATTTAGAACAAACATTTGACTTTCTAGCTGTTTGTAAAGTTTTGTGTGGAGTGTATTTATTTATAAATATTTAAAATATTTGGAGTGGCGTGCAAATTCTGAAATGTTATATCCTAATGATAAAGTTCTCCAGTGTTTGTTCCATCATGTGTGACGTAAGTGTGTGTGTGTGTGTGTCAGGGGTCTGGTCATTGCGATGGCGGTCAGCATTCTGTTCCTCCTGCTGCTGCGCTTCACTGCGCCCGTCCTGGTCTGGATTCTCATCGTCGGCGTTTTGGCGGTCGGAGCCTTTGGTGAGCTCCACTTTCTGATCTCGTTACACAGCGATGACATCAGCACATGTCTCACACACTCATGTGCGCTGAGAGACTGTGACTGAACTGAAGATTAATGAGTAATGTCAGACGTGCTGACACACTGTAAAAAAAAAAATGTAAGGTTGTACAAAAAAAAATCAAACTAACTTTTTCTTGTTGACTCAACTTTTGTAAATATCAGTTAAGGTCCTTTCACACTGCACGCGTGATTTTGACGCACGAATAATTCGCGCGATGGTTTTATTTTTTGATCATCTGTTTGTGTAATGAGAGCTTTCACACCGAACGCGAATGTGCTGTGGCGAAAAAACAATGTTTATTTTTTTCGTTTCGATGTCGATTTTTTTTAACACTCGCAGCGACAGAAAAGGCTTAAACCAATCACATACAAGGAAACAAAGGTGACGAAATGTCCAGTTGATGTCACTAGCCATTCAATCAACATTAACCTTTGCCAGGTATCGCATTTCTCACGAGATTACAGCTGTAGTTGTGTTTACGGCTGTACAGATGCAGCTGTGTTTGCCCACTGTAGGCTTCGATATTATAATCAATACATAGATTTTTTTTTTTAATCTAATTGTGTCCGCGACTATGGAAAGTGAATGTGTTTCCGTCAGTACGACTGTGGCACTTAAATATTTACATTGTGACTCAACTGGAAACACAGCAGCTCCGGATCGAGCCGTTCCTTTAGAGTGTGTGTGTGTGTGTGTGTGTGTGTGTGTGTGTGTGTGTGTGTGTGTGTGTGTGTGTGTGTGTGTGTGTGTGTGTGTGTGTGTGTGTGTGTGTGTGTGTGTGTGTGTCGTCAGATGCGCTGCTACCGTCTCTGTCTGGAGGAGCTCCTCAAATTGTCCCACGGACATTTGAAAGTGTGTGCGGAACCGGCCATGATAAAGTTTTAGCTCCTGTAGAAGATTAGCATCCTCCTCTTCAGACTCTCTGATCTTTAAGACTGGCTGCACCCAAAACCTTCTTCTCTGTCTTTTAAAGAAAATGAAAAGCTCGTCTCCACTGAATGATTACGTGTCCGTGTTTCTCAGCTGTCGGCGCGAATGTTGGAGTTCTGAAACATCGCAAACTCGCGTCGCGGCTGGTGTGAATGGTTTTAACGCAAACTATTCGCACACAAAATATTAGCTTTTTCCGCTTCGCTTTTTCGTTACGCGTCCGGTGTGAAAGGGCCTTTATACGAACTGAAAATAAGTCGTCTGTGACAAAAAAAATTTAGTTGAGTCAACTTGATATTATTTGTTTTCTGGAGAGGTGCAACTATTCTGTAGCAAATATTTTGTAGTTGAGCCAATTCAACAAAAGTTGTCCATTGGAAACAGAAGTTCTTAAGAATGAACAGGTTCAGATGTAGAATTTTTAGTATTGAAAATCATTTGGTTTCATTGAGTTGGGCAGTTTGACTCTTGGTGTGAGTTTGTGGCCTTTGCAACAGTGTTTAGCAAAACACATCATTTGTTGCTAAGAAAGAAACCAAGATGATCAAGTTTTCAGCCTCATAAACTCTAATAAATCAATAATCTTATTTCTGACCAATATTTTACCAGCAAAACTTTGTTGCAGCAGATCAGACATTCTGAATTTAAAATACTTTACGGGGAAAGAAAGTATTTTGCCACACACAGACATCAAGAATCAGCTTATGAATCTCAACAATGGTGATATGCTTCATGCCGCAATGCATGCTGGGAGCCAACAAAGCATTAAAATCATGGCTCCCAGCATGCATTGCGGCATGAAGCATGTCACCATTGTTGAGATTCATATGCTGATTCTTGATGTCTGTGTGTTCCCACAATGTTTTTAAAAAAAATCTAAATTCTGTTGGTCAATATAATATATTATTCACAAATAATCACTTTTGATCAGGAATAAAGTAGTAAACTACTCCACTGTATAATGCTGTTATCTAGATCACCTGATCATTAGCATTCTTATTATTATTATTATTCCGCCATTGGAGTCTATGGCAGCCCATAGAACCACTTGCGGGAAAGTTATGAAATTTGGCACACAGATAGAGGATAGTCCCAACTGTCACTATAGCAAATTTGGAGTCTCTAACTCAATCTCTCTAGCGCCACCACCTGTCCACAGTTGCACTCATGTTTATGCTAATAACTTTTGAACCAAAAGGGCTAGAAACAAAATCAGATTCCTTGGCTCATGACAATTCGATTGCATCCTATGACGCAATTTTCCATCATTAACATTTTCCCGCCATTTTTAATTAACCTAATTGCTCTAATTTTCACCAAAATTTAACCAGAACATCTTCAGACCATGCTGACAAAAAGTTCGAGTTAATTCGTTAAATCGTTTTCGATAAACGCGGCAACAAATTTTACGTAGCGGTTGCGAAAATACACTTATATCTCCGCAACGCTTTATTGTATTCAAACCAAACTTGGGACATGTCATCACGAGCATGACCTGAGGCGACCTGCAGCGTTTCGGCGCAGCGCCACCTGCTGGTCCGAAGATACGAAAAATGGCTATTTTTGCTTATAACTTATGAAGTGTTTGTCCAAAAATCATAAAAGTGGTCTTGTTAGCCCAGTCGACTGATATCCAATTTTACCATATCAGCCATTTTGGCTGTCGGCCATTTTGAATTATGTGCTAAAATGCTGTATTTTATGAACACATGAACGGATTGTTACAAAACTCGATATGGGTCATCATCACGATGCCATGAAGGAGCCTGAGAAGTTTTGAAACAGCGCCACCTAGTGGATAATTATTTTTTTCAAATGCTTATAACTTTGGCTGTGGTTGACTTATTTTCTTGGGAGTAACTGTTTTTGTCTCCTGAATCCTTGCCGATTCCAATGATACCAGATTTGCCAGATTTCGGTGTATGGTTTGTGCATCGCGGTAATTTAGCGCTTTAAAAATGTTAGCGGATATCTGCAAAACTGCTAGTCCAATCAAGAAGAAACCAGCGTCAGAAGTTCGGAAACATAGGTCGATAGCTTAACATCAATACCCTAATGTGAAAATATTGATAGTAAGGGGGAGTAAAATCCAATCAAAGTCAGGTCTCAGTCATTTTTTACGTGTTTTTTCATATAAATGTCTATAACTCTAAAACTAAATTAGATATTTTCACCAAAATTGACGGCTTTCTTTGTAACAAATTAAGTGTTTTGTTAAACACTGTTACAAAAACCGCAAACTCACATAAAATGGCAAGAGTCAAACTGCCCAACTCAAGGAAACACTGATCCACATAATGGCGACCAAACATTTTCAATAAAAAATCTACATCTGAACCTGTTAATTCTTAAGAACTTCTATTTCCAATAGACACAAAATGTTGAATTGGCTCAACTACAAAATATGTGTTACAGAATGGTTGCATCTCTCCAGAAAACAAATAATGTCAAGTTGACTCAACTAAAAAAAAAAGTTTTGTGTGTGTCACAGACTTATTTTCAGTTCGTACAACTGTTATTTACAAAAGTTGAGTCAACAAGAAAAAGCTAGGGGAAATTAGCACTAAGATTTTTTTTTGTTGTACGAGATTTTTACAGTGTGGTTTTTTGCTGAACCAACACAACAAAATCAGTCTTTTCAACTTTTTTCAAGTGGTGTTTTTTACAGTGCAGAAGCATGTTGGGCCGGTCCGACTATCTGATGATGATGTGTGTTCTCTCTCTCTCTCTCTCTCTCTCTCTCTCTCTCTCTCTCTCTCTCTCTCTCTCTCTCTCTGTGTGTGTGTGTGTGTGTGGTCAGGGATCTGGTACTGTTATAATGAGTACATGTCTCTGGTCAGCTCCAGCCTGACCTTCAGTAACGTGGGCTTCAGCTCTAATGTCCAGGTGTATCTGCAGGTGCGGGACACATGGCTGGCCTTCTGTGAGTCCTGCACACACACTACACACTTTACAGATCATATCTCACTTCAGGTTCTCTTTCAACTTTAATGTGCTGTCACGTGATAACCTTTTACATTTCATTTATACTACATTACATTTCAATTAAATAGAATTTAATCTGAATGTAACTTCATCTCTCAGCTCGAATTCTCATTTAATTTTAATATTCTTAGTTTGCATGACATACTTTTAATTTTTTTTATTAAATTTAAATAAAATTCTATTGAAATATAATTGAAATACTTGAGCTATATCTGTTAATTCTAATGTGCTTCATTTGCACAACAATTGTATTTAATGTATACTTTATTAAATTAAAATGAAAGAGAATTGAATCTAAATGTAACTTCATCTGTTTGATTTCTGTTTGAATTCTAATGTGCTTCTTTCACATATCTTTTTCAAATTTTATTTATACTACATTAAATTGATATTAAATAGAATTTAATCTAAATATGATTGAAAAACTCTAACTTCATCTCTCAGCTCAATTTCTCTTTGAATTTTAATATTCTTAATTCACATGACAAACTTTTTTTTATTTAATTTATTTTAAATTTGATTAGAATTTAATTTAAATGTAATTGAAATACTAGAGCTATTTCTGTTTTAATTCTAATGCGCTTCATTCACATGGCAACTTTATTTAATTTATATTAAATTAAACT
>NC_137104.1:53465337-53537837 GCF_949357685.1 Gobio gobio | reverse complement strand
GAATCTGCTGTTGGTGTGTGAAGCCGTGCTGGATGTGTGTGTGTGTGTGTGTGTTCATGAATCTGCTGCTGGTGTGTGTGTGTGTGTGTGTGTGTGTGTGTGTGTGTTCATGAATCTGCTGCTGGTGTGTGTGTGTGTGTGTGTGTGTGTGTGTGTGTGTGTGTGTGTGTGTGTGTGTTGATGAATCTGCTGCTGGTGTGTGTGTGTGTGTGTTGATGAATCTGCTGTTGTGGGTCAGGTATCACGTGGGCTCTCTGGCGTTCGGTGCTCTGATCCTCACGCTGGTGCAGATCGTCCGCATCATCCTGGAGTATCTGGACCACAAGTTCAAAGGTCAGTCAGAGCTTCATTCCTGCATCTGACCCAGTGTTTCCTTGAGATATCATAAATCATATCTCGTTTCTGAAGAATCTGTCGTGTCTGGATTCACGAATGTTTGTGCTGGAAAACAAGAGCGGCCATTTTGTGGAGTTTAATGAGATCAAGAGCATCAGAACTGATGAGGATCTGTTTTCATTCATTTTGTGTTATTCATATATGATCAAAGTTTACTTGAATTATCGTTTTATTTTTATATATTCAGTTTTAAGTTTAATTTAATCTATACACTCTAAAAAAAAGGTTCTATATGGCACCAAAAATGGTTCTTGGCTCGTAATCATTGGGGAACCTTTTTTAGTGCTATATAGCACCTTAGTCAAGGAACCAGTGAAGAACCAGAATTGGTGCTATATAGCACTAAAAAAGGTTCCCCTATGATTACGAGCCAAGAACCATTTTTGGTGCCATATAGAACCTTTTTTTTTTTTTAGAGTGTAGTCATTTTGTTATATATTAGCATTTAGGTTTATTTTTTAATGTGATTTAATTTTAGTTTAGTTTTAGTGTTATTTATATATTTTTGTGATTAATATTTAGTTTTTTTATTTAATTTAATTTTAGTTTAATGTTTTTAGTTATTATTATTTTTAAATATTATTATTTAGGCTAACTTTTTTTATTTTGGTTTAGTTTTAGTATTATTTAGTATTATTTATACAATGTTATGCTTGTTATTAATATTTGAAATACCTTTTTTATATTTTCATTTCATGTTTTAATTTTAATTGAATCTAGTAATTTTGTTATATAATTTGTTTTTAAATATTAGTATTTAGGTTTATTTTAAATATTTATTTTTAATTTAATTTTACTTTAGTCTAGTATTATTTTATGTTTTTATATGTTATTATATTTTTATTATTAATTGAATAATGTTTTATTTTTATATTTTCAGTTTTATTTATATATATATATATATTAGAATGATCTTTTATTTTTATTTTTTATTATAATATAGTAATTTTGTTATAGCCTTTTATTGTTGTTTTTTAAATATTAAATAGTTTTTATGTAATTTTTTAGTTTGAACTTTTTTCTTTAATTTTAGTTTAGTTTTAGTATTATTTATATAGTTCTTCATTAATATCTTTTTTTAATATATTTTCAGTATTATTTTTTATTTAATCTATAGCCTTTTTGTTATATTAATATTATTATTAAGGGTATTTTTATTTAGGTTTTTAAATTTAATTTAATATAAAGTTTAGTTTAGTTTAGTTTAGAGTTTTTATTTATTTCCAGTTAGTTATTTCAGTGCCTCAACTTAGTGTGTGTGTGTATGTGTGTGTGTGTGTGTGTGTGTGTGTGTGTGTGTGTGTGTGTGTGTGTGTGTGTGTGTGTGTGCGTATGTGTGTGTGTGTGTGTGTGTGTGTGTGTGTGTGTGTGTGTGTGTGTGTGTGTGTGTGTGTGTGTGTGTGTGTGTGTGTGTGTGTGTGTGTGTGTGTGTGTGTGTGTGTGTGTGTGTGTGTGTGTGTGTGTGTGTGTGTGTGTGTGTGTGTGTGTGTGTGTGTGTGTGTGTGTGTGTGTGTGTGTGTGTGTGTGTGTGTGTGTGTGTGTGTGTGTGTGTGTGTGTGTGTGTGTGTGTGTGTGTGTGTGTGTGTGTGTGTGTGTGTGTGTGTGTGTGTGTTTAGAGGCCCAGAACCCGTGCACGCGGTTCCTCATGTGCTGTCTGAAGTGCTGCTTCTGGTGTCTGGAGAAATTCATCAAGTTCATCAACAGGAACGCTTACATCATGGTACGTCAACTCACACACACACACACACACCATCCGCTGGATGAAGAAACGAGTCTGTGTTTCTGTGGATTACAGATCGCCATCTACGGGAAGAACTTCTGTGTGTCTGCGAAGAACGCCTTCTCTCTGCTCATGAGGAACATCATACGGTGAGCTCAGGCCTCAGAGCAAAACACAGCACATATTAACATTAACATTTATTATTAAACACCTTATTTATTATTTATTAAATCGATTATTTACATCTTATGGAAGCCACATAGGAAAAATCATGCTTTGGTAAATGTCATAATAATGACATAAAAAGTTGAAATTGTAAAACCTGACATAAAATGCCATATTTATGACAAAATTGACAATCAAAATTATGACATACTAAGTCATATTTATGTGGTTTTATTAATAACAAAATAGTCGTCATAAGTCAATTGACAGTCAAAATTGATGCTATAATTATGCTATGTATAATTATGTTCAAAATTATGACATACCAATTATGACAAAAAAAATTATAATTATGACAAATCGAAATTGACATACTAAGTGAAAAATCAAAACGATGACAATTTTACTATTAATAAAAAGACAATTATGACAAGAAAAATTGACAGTTGAAATTATGACTTAAAAATTTAAAATTATGATAAAAAGTTGATAAAAAGAAATTGACATAAATCTAAATTATGACATACTATGTAAAAAAATTACATAAAATACCATATTTATGACAAAAAAATGGACAGTAAAAATGATCACTTAAAAAGTTATAATTTTGATAAAAAGTAAAACATTTGACATACCAAGTAAAATCCGAGTAAAAGTCATAATTATGACAGATTTAATTGCTTAAAAACTGTTGAAATTGTCCTAAAAATCTAAATGATGATGTAGAGCCCTGAAAATGTTTGAGTTTCAAGAGTAAAACTGTAGTAGAAAAAAAAGAAGAGACAAGAGAATGTCATAATATGTCACATTTGTATTGGTGTGCATTCATATGCAAACAAATGTTTGATGGACTTTGTGTTTTTTTATATATAATGTATTTTTATATATAATGTTTCTGAAAGGTTTAAAATGTGCATATGTGGAAAAAAAGTCATACAAGGACTGTTTTCTTGAGAACGTCATATTTGCGTTGAGAACTGTGGACTTTGACCTCTCAAGTTCAAAAGGGGAGAGAAGGAGAGAAGGAGAGAAGGAGAGGAGGAGAGAAGGAGAGAAGGAGAGAAGGAGAGGAGGAGAGAAGGAGAGAAGGAGAGAAGGAGAGAAGGAGAGAAGGAGAGAAGGAGAGAAGGAGAGAAGGAGAGGAAGCTCGTCGGAGGGGAACGAGTGTTCTTTTATTTTATTTTTTTTATTTTTTTTTATTCAAAAAGTGCACAGTTAACATGAGCATACACACATAAAAATAACATATTGTGCAGTTTCCAACATTGCAAGTTTTTTTTTTATTTTATTTTATTTTTTTTAACATAAACAAAAAATAAATAAAAGACTCACCACATATACAACCAGGGGAAGTACAGACTTACAAAAATATGTCAAATTGCTTACACACCTTCACAGTTTTTGTTGCCTTTTGATTAAGAGAATACTTTATCGTGTTGATATATTGCTTGACCTCAATGTTAAAAGCAATAAAAGATGTTTTGGAATGCGCAAACTTACATTTATGAATGTAAAATTTTGCCAAGAGAATAATGAGATTAATAATGAAAGTTTCATTAGGCCTAGACTTAGTTCTGTTGAGGTCATACAAGCCGAAAAGAACATCCTTCCAATACAACTTGAAATCTTTCTCATCTTCAGAACACAAATGAAGATATTTTAGTGTAAATCTGATGCTGAGAAAGGCTTCAGACAGGCCTCCATTGGCATTCAGTACATTTACACTCACAAGACGGATAAAAGGCACTTAAAACATTGTTACAAAGTCCATCTCACCACAGTGACTCTACAATAATCTTACGATGCGACGACAATAGTTTTTGTGCGCAAAAAAAATCAAAATAACACCTTTAATCAACTTGTTCTTGTCTTCCGTGTATGCCTCCACTACGCATGCGTGAGAATATGACGCAGATCCGGCGTTCGGACACATGACCAGAAGAGATTTGTTTACAAGCAGAGGAAGACGCGCGTATCGAAGCTGTTGGATTCTACATTGATCGTGCTTTAGGTCTCGGCGTAGAGCTCAAAATGGGGCTTAAGTGTGCATTTCATGGATTCCCGAGCCCCGGCGCTACGTCATATTCTCACGCATGCGTCGTGGAGACACACACAGAAGGCAATAACAAGCTGGATAAAGGTGTTATTTTGATTTTTTTTTGCGCACAAAAACTATTGTCGTCGCATCCTAAAATTATTGTAGAGTCACTGTGGTGAGATGGACTTTGTAACGATGTTTTAAGTGCCTTTGATGGGTCTTGGGAGTGTAAATGTACTGAATGCCAATGGAGGCCTATCTGAAGCCTTTCTCAGCATCAGATTTACACTAAAATATCTTCATTTGTGTCTGAAGATGAACGGAGGACTGACGGGTCTCGAACGACATAAGGGTGAGGAATTAATGACAGAATTTTCATTTTTGGGTGAACTAACCCTTTAATCGACATCCACTCAACATCGTCACGGGACACGACGGGGTTGCTGTTTATCATCCCGTCAGGAAGTGAGGATTAGAGGTTTCTATTCTGAAATTGGAATTTTGTGTTTCCTGGATTCGTGAGTACATTGGTTTTGCATCAAAAGAGCTCCAGCTAGCGCGCCATCGGTGTACTGAAAATCCCAGCTGGGTAAAATTCAAAGTGTTACCTTATTCCTTGTGTTTTTGTTTTGTTTTGGGGGAACAGTGATTATTAGAATTTATTGCTGTTGATTTTGTGACTTTGTGAATTTGATCATTCAAGAAGAAAAAAAAAATCACACAAAGACAAAATAGTTCAGAGGAAAATAAATAAATATATGTTTATTGATCTGGTATAATTTTGTGTGATTTCTGGTGAAAAAAAAAACACTTGCTATTTAATTTTTCCTGTGAAATATTTGTATTTCCATATTTAAATGTAAACACATTTTTTTTTATTTCCAAATAGAAAACCTAGGTTAAGATCTGAGATCTGGGTTATATTGATACTGTAACTGTAAGAGAAGTGTGCCTTTACTGGGGTAGCGGATAAAGTAAAGATCCCTTAGCCAGACAGCTATCGTGTGAGCCACGTTTATATTCTACCCGGCAGGAGGGCTACAATGACATGCTAAGTAAAACTGACATACAAAGTCAAAATTATGACAAAAAGATGAAATTGATAGTAAAACTGACATAAAAAGTCAAAATTATGACAAAAAGATGAAATTGACAGTAAAAGTATGATTTTAAAAGTCAAAATTATGACAAAAAGACGAAATTGACACAAGTCGAAATTATGTCAAAGTCACAATTATGACGCGTTGAAACTGACATAAAAAGCAGAAATTGATATACTAAGTTAAAACTATGAATGTTGTTTATGGTCTTATATAATTATGACACAAGTCGAAATTATTGCATAAAAAGACTAAATTGACAAGCCGAAATGCTGAAAAGAAGTTATAAAAACTATAACTATAATCGTGACATAAAGTCCTAACTGTGAGTGTACAGTGTGTGTTATTGTGCTGATGTGTGTGTGTGTGATCAGGACAGTGTGTGTTATTGTGCTGATGTGTGTGTGTGTGTGTGTGTGTGTGTGTGTGTGTGTGATCAGGACAGTGTGTGTTATTGTGCTGATGTGTGTGTGTGATCAGGACAGTGTGTGTTATTGTGCTTATGTGTGTGTTATTGTGCTGATGTGTGTGTGATCAGGACAGTGTGTGTTATTGTGCTGATGTGTGTGTGTGTGATCAGGACAGTGTGTGTTATTGTGCTGATGTGTGTGTGTGTGTGTGTGTGTGTGTGATCAGGACAGTGTGTGTTATTGTGCTGATGTGTGTGTGTGATCAGGACAGTGTGTGTTATTGTGCTTATGTGTGTGTTATTGTGCTGATGTGTGTGTGATCAGGACAGTGTGTGTTATTGTGCTGATGTGTGTGTTGTTGTGCTGATGTGTGTGTGTGTGTGTGATCAGGACAGTGTGTGTTATTGTGCTGATGTGTGTGTTGTTGTGCTCAGGGTGGTGGTGCTGGATAAAGTGACGGATCTGCTGCTGTTCTTCGGGAAGCTGCTGGTGGTCGGTGGAGTGGGTGAGTGTGTGTGAGAGAGAGTACAGACACACACACACACACACAAACGCGTGTCAGATCTCTGGAGCGTCAGCTGACCTCTCGTCTCTTCTCAGGTGTGCTGGCCTTCTTCTTCTTCTCTGGCGGGATTCAGACTCCAGGAACCACATTTCAGACGGCGGCTCTCAACTACTACTGGATGCCCATCATCGTGAGATTCACACACACACACACACACCTCAGTCCCGCTCACACGCTTCACAGACCCAAACCTGTAGTGCGGCGTCTATTCACGCTCTATAAACATTACGAGATTTATGATCAACCGCTGATTTACATTTAATCAAATGTTCAGCATTCAATATCTAACTGCTGCTATGATGTCATCTCATTTGCATACTGAACTCTGATTGGTCTGACATGTATTTAATATGGAATGAAGATCAAAAAGCAAAAGAAAGAAATAAGGAATCATATTTTGATCATCAGTGCTAAAACTGGAGATTGTTTTGCATGATCTGTTACAGTACTTTTTTACTTTACTAAAGCGTAAAACATCTGGAGGCAAAATAGCCCACATTTTTATGCAAAATGTGTTTTTTCTAAAAATCAAAAAAAGATTTCCTCAAAACTTCTTTTGGGGAATACAAATGTACTTTTATCAGTTTTTGTATTTGAATAAGTAAATGATGACAAAGTCAACTTATGTTAATGTCATGATATTTTACACACTAATTCAGAATTGACTTTAAAAGACGAAATTAATTCAAAATCGACAATTTCGACTTAGTATGTCATAATTTTGACTTTTTAATCCATTTATAGTTAAAAGTCGAAATGTACATACTAATTCAATATTATGACAGATCAAAATTGACAGTTTAGATTTTGTCATAAATCTTTTGTCATAAAAAGATGAAAGTATCATATACAAAATCATAATTTTGACATTTTATGTCTAAATTAGTCAAATTGAGGACAAATCAACATTTGCGTATTTAGTCAAAATTAACATAAAAAGGTAAAATGATCACACACTGTCATAATACTGTCACTGACATTTGTGTGTGTGTTTCATTTATTTATTTTATTTATTTTATTTATTTTATTTATTTTATTTATTTTATTTATTTTATTTATTTTATTTATTTTATTTATTTTATTTATTTTATTTATTTTATTTATTTTATTTAAATAGGTCATGAGTATGTAAATTTCGACTTGTGACCAAATTATACACAAGCCAAAATGACATCATTTCAACTTTTTAATGAATTCTTTAGTCATAATTTTGACTTTTTAAAAATAATTTTTTAGTCACGTCAAAATTTACACACCAAAATGTACATTTATTGATATTATATTTAATATGACTTAGTATGTCATAATTTTGACTGCCATGCACTTTTTGTCTTATGCCGTCCAAATTATGACAAGGTTGAATTTAAGTCATTACATAGTCATAATTTTGACTTTTAAATCCAATTTTAGTTAAATGTCACATAAGTCAACATAAGTCGAAATGTACATACTAATTCAAAATTATGACTTATTACATATATATATTATATTACATATAATTTCGACTTAGTAAGTCATAATTTAGACTTTGTCATGATTTTTTTTGTCATAATTTCGATGAAATTTTTTAAAGTAAAAAAGTCAAAATTATTTGAAATTCACATATTTAGTCAAAATTTACATAAAAAGGTAAAATGATCACATGCCAAGTCATAATTTTGACTTTTTAAGACATTTTGCATTTTAATTTAAATTTAAACAAGTCACGATTCAACATGATGATCAGATACCAAGTCATAAGTTTGACTTTTTGATCATTTTTTTATTTAAATAAGTCACGAGTCAACATGTCGAAATGTACATACTAATTTGAAATTATGACTTAAATCGAAATTGACATATGAAGTCAAAATTTACACACGTCAAAATTGACAGTTTAGACTTTGTCATAAATCTTTTGTCAAGGTAAAAAAGGTAAAATTATCATATAAGAAGTCATAATTTTTACATTTTATGTCTACGTTAAAATGATGACAAATCAACATTCACGTATTAAGTCAAACTTGACATGAAAAAAGGTAAAATTAACACATACTGTAATAATTTTGACTTTTTAATATTTTTTTTAAATTTAAATAAGTCATGAGTATGTACATTTCGACTTGTGACCAAATTATACACAAGCCAAAATGACATAATTTCAACTTTTTAATGAATTCTTTAGTCATAATTTTGACTTTTTTAAAATAATTTTTTAGTCACGTCAAAATCTACACACCAAAATTTATATTTATTGATATTATATTTAATATGACTTAGTATGTCATAATTTTGACTGCAATGCACTTTTTGTCTTATGCCGTCCAAATTATGACAAGGTTGAATTTAAGTCATTACACAGTCATAATTTTGACTTTTACTGTAAATCCATTTTTAGTTAAATGTCACACAAGTCAACATAAGTCGAAATGTACATACTAATTCAAAATTATGACTTGCGTCAAAATTGACGTAGGAAGTCAAAATTACATATAATTTTGATTTAGTAAGTCATAATTTAGACTTGTCATGAATTGTTTTGTCATAATTTCGATAAAAAATTGTAAAGTAAAAAAGTCGAAATTAGTTGAAATTCACATATTTAGTCAAAATTGACATAAAAAGGTAAAATGATCATCAGATACCAAGTCATAAGTTTGACTTTTTGATCAAAATTTTATTTAAATAAGTCACGAGTCAACATGTCGAAATGTACATACTAATTTAAAATTATGACTTAAATTGAAATTGACATATGAAGTCAAAATGCGTATTCATATGAATTTGTATATGATAATTTTTCCTTTTTATGACAAAAGATTCATGACAAAGTCTAAACTGTTAATTTTGACTTCATATGTCAATTTCGATTTAAGTCATAATTTCAAATTAGCATGTACATTTCGACATACTGACTCATGACTTATTCAATTTAAAAATAGATCAAAAAGTCAAAATTATGACTTGGTATGTGATCATTTTACCTTTTTATGTCAATTTTGACTAAATATGAATTTCAACTAATTTTGACTTTTTGAAAATTTAATTGAAATTATGACGAAAAAAATTCATGACAGTCTAAATTACGATGAAAAAATGTACGTGAATGTTGATTTGTCATCATTTTGACTCGTCATAATTTAGACATAAATGATGACTTCTTTAATACATTTTTTTTATTTTAAATAAGTCACGAGTATGTACATTTCGACTTGTGACCAAAATACACACAAGCCAAAATGACAATTTTAACTTTTTTTCAATATTTTTTTTGTCATTTCAAAATATACACACCAACATTTACATAATGACATAATTTCTTATATTTAAATTGACTTAGTATGTCATAATTTAGACTTTGTCATAAATTTTTCGTCAAAATTATAAGTTGAAAATCACGTATAAAGTCAAAATTGACAAAAAAGTTATAGTTATGACATACTTGTGATGATTGACCGTGTACTTTGAGTTTGTGATCAGCTGTAAAATGAGGTGTAGACTTTAATCAGGCGTGTGTTTTGAGAAGTGACGTGTGTGTGTGTGTGTGTGTGTGTTGACAGACGGTGGTGTTCGGTGCGTATCTGATCGCTCACGGCTTCTTCAGCGTCTATAACATGGGCGTGGACACACTCTTCCTGTGCTTCTGTGAGTCTCACACTCACTCACAGCATCATGACACTGCTTTATCATGCTATGATCATAACAGTGTGTGTGTGTGTGTGTGCAGTGGAGGATCTGGAGCGGAACGACGGCAGTGCAGAGAAACCCTACTTCATGTCCAAGAACCTGATGAAGATCCTCAACAAGAAGAACAAACAGCCCAAGACGGGCTGATAAAGATGAAGATGAAGATGAGGAGGGTCTTCATGCTCTCAAGCACCGTCACTTTCAAGATCCAGCCAATCCATGTAGACACTTTTAAACATCGCTATTCCCAAAATCACTTTTTTAAAACACGTTACCGAGGTCTGACTTTACTGGAGACTTGCCTGTGCACAAACGCCAGAAACCAAAGTCTGTGAGCCAAAGCCTTTATTAGCATTATTCTATGATTTGTATGTTTTCAGATGTGCACAGTGAAACTATATTGCACATATAATTGTCTCTCTGTGCTTCCAGAACTCCAGTGCCGTTCATAAAGCCACATTTTACACTTTTTAATAGAGAATCAAACACACACTATCTGATATATGAGCCAGAGGAAGCCTTGGGTTGTGCAGTTACTGTAGCTCATGTTTTTATATGATTTGTATTCGGTTGTGTGATTTAGTGTAAGCTGGAAATAAACAGAATATATTTATTTAAAGATATATAAACATATATGGATACATTTAATAAAAATGTTGTAAATTAATAAGTGCGTATTTTGTCATATTGTTTCATGATTGAATGTGAATGAACAGAACTGGATGTAAAGCATCATAACAACCAAATTATTAAAACAGACAATAACTATAGAAATACAACTGAATTAATTTTGGAATAAAACTGGAATAAATTACTGAAAATGGCCACTAAAATGAATTCTGTCTATGCAAGTAAATAGATGCACTACTGTGTGTGTGTGTGTGTGTGTGTCCGTGTCCATGTGTGTGTATCCATGTCCGTGTCCTGGTGTGTGTGTGTCCATATGTGTGTGTGTGTCCGTGTGTGTCTCCATGTGTGTGTGTCCATGTGTGTGTGGGTGTCCATGTGTCCGTCCATGTGTGTGTCCGTGTCCATGTGTGTGTGTCCCTGTGTGTGTCCATGTGTGTGTGTCCGTGTGTGTGTGTCCGTCCATGTGTGTGTGTCCATGTGTTCATATGTGTGTGTGTCCATGTGTATGTGTCCGTGTCCATGTGTGTGTATCCATGTGTGTGTGTGTGTGTGTCCATGTGTGTGTGTCCGTGTGTGCGTCCATATGTGTGTGTCTCCTGGTGTGTGTGTCCATGTGTGTGTCCGTGTGTATCCATGTCCGTGTCCTGGTGTGTGTGTGTCCGTGTGTGTCTCCATGTGTGTGTGTCCATGTGGGTGTCCATGTGTCCGTCCATGTGTGTGTGTCCGTGTCCATGTGTGTGTGTCCCTGTGTGTGTCCATGTGTGTGTGTGTCCGTGTGTGTGTCCTGGTGTGTGTGTCCGTGTGTGTGTGTATCCATGTGTGTGTCCGTGTGTGTGTGTCCGTCCATGTGTGTGTGTGTCCATGTGTTCATATGTGTGTGTGTCCATGTGTATGTGTCCGTGTCCATGTGTGTGTATCCATGTCCGTGTGTGTGTGCCCATGTGTGTGTGTGTCCATGTGTGTGTGTCCGTGTGTGCGTGTCCATATGTGTGTGTCTCCTGGTGTGTGTGTCCATGTGTGTGTCCGTGTGTGTATCCATGTCCGTGTCCTGGTGTGTGTGTGTGTGTGTGTCCGTGTGTGTCCATATGTGTGTGTGTCTCCATGTGTGTGTGTCCATGTGTGTGTGGGTGTCCATGTGTCCGTCCATGTGTGTGTGTCTGTGTGTGCGTGTCCTGGTGTGTGTGTCCGTGTGTGCGTGTCCTGGTGTGTGTGTGTGTGTCCGTGTCCTGGTGTGTGTGTGTCCGTGTGTGCGTGTCCTGGTGTGTGTCCGTGTGTATCCATGTCCGTGTCCTGGTGTGTGTGTGTCCATATGTGTGTGTGTGTCCGTGTGTGTCTCCATGTGTGTGTGTCCATGTGTGTGTGGGTGTCCATGTGTCCGTCCATGTGTGTGTCCGTGTCCATGCGTGTGTGTCCCTGTGTGTGTGTGTATCCATGTGTGTGTGTCCGTCCATGTGTGTGTGTGTGTGTGTCCATGTGTATGTGTCCGTGTCCATGTGTGTGTATCCATGTCCGTGTGTGTGTGCCCATGTGTGTGTGTGTGTGTCCATATGTGTGTGTCTCCTGGTGTGTGTGTCCGTGTGTATCCATGTCCGTGTCCTGGTGTGTGTGTGTCCATATGTGTGTGTGTCTCCATGTGTGTGTGTCCATGTGTCCGTCCATGTGTGTGTCCGTGTCCATGTGTGTGTGTGTGTCCATGTCCGTGTGTGTGTCCATGTGTGTGTTCTGGTCCGTGTGTGTGTCCATGTCCGTCCATGTGTGTGTGTGTCCATGTGTGTGTTCTGGTCCGTGTGTGTCCATATGTGTGTGTGTGTGTCTCCATGTGTGTGTTCTGGTCCGTGTCCGTCCATGTGTGTGTTCTGGTCCGTGTGTGTGTCCATATGTGTGTGTGTCTCCATGTGTGTGTTCTGGTCCGTGTGTGTCCATATGTGTGTGTGTGTCTCCATGTGTGTGTATCTATATGTGTGTGTCCGTGTCCCTGTGTGTGTGTCCGTGTGTGTGTCCATGCATGTGTGTGTGTCCGTGTGTTCATATGTGTGTGTGTCCATGTGTATGTGTCCGTGTCCATGTGTGTGTGTGTCCTGGTGTGTGTCCATATGTGTGTGTCTCCTGGTGTGTGTGTCCGTGTGTATCCATGTCCGTGTCCTGGTGTGTGTGTGTCCATATGTGTGTGTGTGTCCGTGTGTGTCTCCATGTGTGTGTGTCCATGTGTGTGTGGGTGTCCATGTGTCCGTCCATGTGTGTGTCCGTGTCCATGCGTGTGTGTCCCTGTGTGTGTGTGTATCCATGTGTGTGTGTCCGTCCATGTGTGTGTGTGTGTGTGTGTGTGTCCATGTGTTCATATGTGTGTGTGTCCATGTGTATGTGTCCGTGTCCATGTGTGTGTATCCATGTCCGTGTGTGTGTGCCCATGTGTGTGTGTGTGTGTCCATATGTGTGTGTCTCCTGGTGTGTGTGTCCGTGTGTATCCATGTCCGTGTCCTGGTGTGTGTGTGTCCATATGTGTGTGTGTCTCCATGTGTGTGTGTCCATGTGTGTGTGGGTGTCCATGTGTCCGTCCATGTGTGTGTCTGTGTCCATGTGTGTGTGTGTCCATGTCCGTGTGTGTGTCCATGTGTGTGTTCTGGTCCGTGTGTGTGTCCATGTCCGTCCATGTGTGTGTGTGTGTCCATGTGTGTGTTCTGGTCCGTGTGTGTCCATATGTGTGTGTGTGTCTCCATGTGTGTGTTCTGGTCCGTCCATGTGTGTGTTCTGGTCCGTGTGTGTGTCCATATGTGTGTGTGTCTCCATGTGTGTGTTCTGGTCCGTGTGTGTCCATATGTGTGTGTGTGTGTCTCCATGTGTGTGTATCTATATGTGTGTGTCCGTGTCCCTGTGTGTGTGTGTGTGTGTGTCCGTGTGTGTGTCCATGCATGTGTGTGTGTCCGTGTGTTCATATGTGTGTATGTCCATGTGTATGTGTCCGTGTCCATGTGTGTGTGTGTCCTGGTGTGTGTCCATATGTGTGTGTCTCCTGGTGTGTGTGTCCATGTGTATCCATGTCCGTGTGTCCTGGTGTGTGTGTGTGTGTCCATATGTGTGTGTGTCTCCATGTGTGTGTGGTTGTCCATGTGTGTGTGTCCATGTGTGTGTGTGGGTGTCCATGTGTCCGTGTATCCATGTCCGTGTGTGTGTCCATGTGTGTGTTCTGGTCCGTGTGTCTCCATGTGTGTGTTCTGGTCCGTGTGCGTGTTCTGGTCCGTGTCCGTCCATGTGTGTGTTCTGGTCCGTGTGTGTGCCCATGTGTGTGTGTCCGTGTGTGTGTCTCCATGTGTGTGTTCTGGTCCGTGTCCGTCCATGTGTGTGTGTTCTGGTCCGTGTGTGTGCCCATGTGTGTGTGTCCGTGTGTGTCTCCATGTGTGTGTGTGTCCGTGTGTGTATCTATATGTGTGTGTCCGTGTGTGTGTCCTGGTGTGTGTCTGCCCATGTGTGTGTGTCCGTGTGTGTCCTGAAGACTTCCTGCAACTCCAAACCAGCAGAACCAGTCTCTGACATCATCATTATAATCACCCACCCGTTAACAGCTCAAGGTGCAGATAAACTATAACTTACACTCTTCATAGCCACATCAGCTGACCTGAGCCCATTCTGACTTCAGGATTGACAATAGCTGGCACCAAGATGTTAGCAGCAGATCCTTTAAGTCCTGTAAGTTGCGAGGTGGGGCCTCCATGGATCAGACTTGTTTGTTCAGCTCATCCCACAGATGCTGGATTGGAGGCCGAGTCACTTACACATATATACATGCACACACAGACATAATATATAAACTACTTTAAAATAAATTACTATAAAAAATATCCACACCAGTTGTATTAAATGTTTATTTATCAAGTGCCCACGCCCACTTTTTTAAGTTTCTGCCCCATATGCACAATAATTATATGCAATTTAGCTCCCAAAAGATTTTTTATGGCAAAAAAGGCTTGTTACAAACATAATTAACCAATGATATGCAAAAAAAGAAAAAAGACAAACGAGCAATTTCAACTAAAGTCACCCAAAAGAAAGAATCAACGGATTCTGACCGTAAACCCCACCCACTTTTCTGCCGAGCAGCCAATCAACACGACAGTATTAAAAGTGGGCGTGACCAGATAAGCGGTCCAAACCGGCCAATCACTGTGCAGCAAGAGGAAATAACACAAATGTTGTTTTTTCACAGGATGTTTGTTACACCGACAAACAGTTAAAACCAACGGGATTACAGACCATCACCTCCCGGCTGTCAATCAACGTCACAGCCAATGACAGAAAGACGCTTAAAAACATCATGTACAATATCCATATATACACATACTCATAACTCATAATCAGGTGATTAATAAAAGGTGTGTTAGTGGTCATGTCTGCTTTACACAACAAACACACACCAAACTGTCGTGGAAACACTTCCTGAAGCTCCATCCGGGTCCGAACCGAGACTCGCGTGAGCGCCTGGTCCAGATTAGCTTATGACTAGTGTGCGTCTAAACTACATCTCCACTAACATGAACATTGAAAACAACGGATGAATCTCACAAAAGCATGTTCAGGTCATATTTCACTCCAAAATAAACGGCTTAAGAACCTTTTAGGACGATTAAAGCTGCAGTCCGTAACTTTTTGCGCTGTGGCGGTTAATAAACAGAACGGTCTCGCGGAGGAACATTGCAGCCGGCGCTACTTCTCTCTGTTTATGTCTATGGCGAGTCACGCAGGGACTGCGCTCCTCCGCAACGGTTCCTACAAGACTGGGCTGAAATAATCCCAATATAAACGCTTATTATAAGTGTGCCATAATGATTAAGGGTAAGACAAAAACACGGTTTGGAAAACGGAGTCACGTTGTACATTCTCATTATATAATTATATTAAAAAAAGTTACGGACAGCAGCTTTAAAAACATTTAAATCATACATTTCGTTTTTGTGCTGTCCGAACGCACAGTGCCACGGCCAACTAAATCCATACATAAATATTCATATTTCTCTCATTTCAGAACGTCTTTGGCATGGAAATGAAAAGCTACAAAAAGTGGTGACCATGGTGAATGAGTCTGGGTCACAAAAATCACATTATTATGAACAATTACTTAACAATAAATTGAGACGATTCATTAAACATTTCCTCTCCTACTGATTCTTATTACCATAATGCCAAAAAATATTTATATTAGGGCTGTCAACTGATTATTCACATCCTGAATAAACGTTTGTGTTTATATGTGTGTGTGCTGTGTATAATTATGTATTTTGGAATACACACACATACATATTTAAGAAATATTTGCAAGCATATATATTTATATCATTTCAATTATATATAAATATAAATATTTTATATATAAATATAACACATTTTTCTAAAAATATTTACATGTGTGTGTAGTCAAATATACATAATTATACAAAGCACACACACACATATTAAACTTTCATTTTGGATGCGATTACTACAGTAAAAACATCACGTTAAAGTAATGAGATTTTGGGGATGAATGTGTTTAATTGCAGGTTCATTGAAATATGATTTCTCACTGCATTCTGAGGTGAAACCAGATGTTTTGGTGAGATTCATCAGCGGCTGTAGTGTTTGATCTACTGACGGCGGTCATTAATACTGTCTCTCAACACTGATGTGTGTGTGTGTGTGTGTATATGGATATGAGACAGACAGGTAGTGAGTTTATCTTCTGAAAGCACACACACGAGACAGTGTCCTCGCTCACACGCTCAGCATCCAGAAGAAGAAGAAGATGGCCAGGAAGAGGAAGAGCGAGTCCTGCCAGTTGTTGCCGTTGTTGGCATTGCCGTTGCCTTGATGGTCGCCTCCATGATGAGGATCTGAACACACACACACAGATGAAGTCACGGCTTTAGAAATGAACCAAACCTGACATGATCGGAAAACTTCTCATAATAATAAAACCTTAAATGGGTCATGACATGGATTTTTAACACTGTCACCCCCTTTTTGAGAATACACATGAAAATGCACTATCCAAACTTAAATGGGTGTAATTCAATGCTTTTGAATATCGACCTAACTTTGGTCTTGTTTTAAAGAAGACACTCGGCTTTCACTTCAGATTATTGCTGAAGTGAAAGCAATTCAAAATATGAAAGTATGAAAAAATTATGGAAGTTTAAATTTAAAATAAATTCAAAATACTGTACAAAATATTTTTTATTTTATATAAAATATGTATTTTACAAAAAAAAATTAATCTAAAATTACTATAAAATCAAAGCCATATGTCTAAGTTGTGTTCCAAATTTGAAGTTGATATCACTAAAATTGAAGTCCCCATGAAATTTTGTTTAGGCGCTGTACCAAAAATAGCCACCGGGTGTCATTGAAATTCCTTTGATTGTTTTTTGATGCATTTTCCTGTAAATTTCTGTCCAAATGTCACTTCCATCACAAAACGGTCACCAAATATGGACGCTTGAGACTCAGACCTTTCCTATGATATGCGTTTTGTCAAGATTAGAAAAGATTTTGTTTATAAAGTAGTTAAAATAAATGTTGTAATATGAAACATGACACCGCCCACTAGGGGAGGAGCCTGCTAGAAGAATTTAAAGTACCATTTCCATGGTAACGCAATGTCCAATTTCAAAATGGTTTTCACAGGATGAATTTTGAGTTCGTAAGCTTTCAAATGATACCTAATTTATGATAATTATGAAAATATATGATACGAAAAAAAGGCGATCAAAAAAAGAGTGCCAGGTGTCCCGCCAGGTGACAGTTAAGAGGTTAATATGTTCGTGGAGGTTCACTTGTAATGTTAATAAATATACTGTATATGTGGAAAAACAATTATTTTCAACTCTAATTTCTGACCCTCTTACTGAAATGATCTGTTTTTAAAAGGGATAGTTCACCCAAAAATACAAATTAGCCCATGATTTTCAAACGAGCACAATCAGAGTTATATTAAAAGATACCCTGGCTAATGCAAGCTTTATAATGGCAGTGAATGGGAGCCCAAAATTTGAAGCCCATAAAAGTGCATCCATCCATCATATAACTGCTCCACACGGCTCCAGGGGTTAATAAAGGCCTTCTGAAGCGAAAGATGCGTTTGTGTGAGAAAAATATCCATATTTAACACGTTATAAAGTAAAATATCTAGCTGTTCAGACGGATCGCCTTCTCTATTCAACTTATGAATAAAGTGTAGCGCCTCTCACAGTTCAAAACGCTTACACCAGATCATATTACACACATCTGAGTGTGTTGATGATGGGATGGCGTTACTCTGTGCGTTCTCTCGCCGGCTGCTATGACACTTGTTCACACTGCAGTGAGAGTAAAGCGTTTCTGCAGAATAAACCCGCAAACCGAGGGGAACGCAGATATGATGTCATCGACAGGCCACGCCCTCCCGGTTCCTCGGTTAAAATAGCATCTCACGATTTACAAATAGTTGGAAACATTTGGAATATTGTAAGTACTCAACTGAACATAATATATAACACTGGCCTAGTGGTTTTTGGATATTTCACTGAAAAAATGTTACATAGTGCAGCTTTAAATAAAAAAAAATAAAAATTTTAGGTTACAACTGCATCTGTCAGGGATGAAAAATGACTGACTTTATTACTGTTATTTTCAGAGCTTTTAATATTCTCTTATTATAAAAAGAACTTTATTAACATGTATTTATCTTTAACAAGTATCCTTTTAGTAAGAAGACCTCAGAAATGTGAAACCAGAATAAAAAATAAAAAAAGGTTTTTGCTCAAAATGGTGTTGTTCCCAAACTAAGGGAAAAAATAAACGTGTATCGGCCAAAATTAGAAAATTATCGGCATATCGGATAAAATCCACTATCGTGCATCCCTAACAGCGTCGGTCATTATAATGGCTTCTGTTTGCTTTTGACGTGACTCTCACATCCAGTGTAGGCAAATGTCAGCTCTTAAGCGACTGAACACCAGTGGGCGGGGCCTATGATGCGATGATGAATTACTATTCCACCGGAGGCAGACATATGCAAATATATTTGCCTGTGTGTTGTCACAGATCCCGCAAGGAGGATGTTTTAAACCCTGAACCTTGCTTTAAAGGGCATCTATTATGCAAAATTCACTTTTACATGGCGTTTGAACACAAATATGTGTGTCGTAAGTGTTTACACAACCACCATATAATGGTAAAAATCCACCACTCCTCTTTTATTTAATCTCCATAAATCATAAGCAGTGTCTCAGAACAAGCCGCTTGCAGAATCCTGATAGTGACGTCACATTTCACATGCCGCACAGTTTAATTGCAATAACACATGAAAGATAACTAGTCTAACGTTGGTTTAATAGCCTACTCATGGATGAACCGACATCCAGCTTTCTGTGCGAATGCGTCGGGTGTGTGTGCTCAAGTTGAGAGCGATAATGCTTTAAAACACATGCAGATGATAATATTTCATGACGATGAAGAACTGCAATGTCACATGAGCGTGTCTGCGATAGAGATGATCATCAAAACAATGTTTCAGTTTTCATTCGCGTGTTCACGAGCCGTGAAGGCTCCGCCCTCTGGGAAGGGGAAATGCAGCTCATTTGCATTTAAAGGAGACACACAGAAAACAGCTCATTTTTCTCAAACCCAAAATGGTATATTAAATGATCTGTCAGGAATTTTGATCTGGAACTTCACAGACACATTCTGGGGACACCTGAGACTTATATTACATCTTGTAAAAGGGGCATAATAGGTGCCCTTTAATGGTACAAAAACCTCTTACATGTGACCCTGGACCACAAAACCAGTCATAAGGGTCAATTTGTTTTAAATTGAGATGTATACATCATCTAAAAGCTGAATACATAAGTTTTCCATTGATTTATGGTTTGTTATGATTGGCGAGATACAACTATTTGAAAATCTGGAATCTGAGGGTGCAAAAAAAGATTTTGATACCGATTTAAAAAAAAACTATATATATATATATATATTATAAAAAAATATTGAGAAAATCGCCTTTAAAGTTGTCCAAGTGAAGTCCATAGCAATGCATATTACTACTAATAATACATTTGATATATTTACGGTAGGAAATTTACAAAATATCTTCATGGAACATGATCTTGATATCCTAGTGATTTTTGGCATACAAGAAAAATTTATAATTTTGACCCATACAATGTATAGTTGGCTATTGCCACAGATACACCCGTGAGATGCAGGACTGGGGTTGAGCTCCAGGGGTTCCCACATGTCAAAAGATCAAGGCAAATTTGATTTCTCATGTCATGATCCCTTTAATACTGAGCATATCATTAGAAGCACAGCAACACTGACCTGGTCTGTGAAAAGGGTCGTTGGCGTTAAAGACTGTGGTGAAAAAACCGAACGGAAAAGCACCGATTCCAAACGACATGTGAAAGCCTGTGTCGCCAAACCCCTGAAACTGAGACGAAAGAGAGAGAGAGATATGATCACGTTAATACATTCATAACCACACCATAATGATGTCAGGACAGACACTCACCCCTCTGCTCTCGGGCTCTGTCCTTTGACCCTGAGGTCGTGGTGGCGTTTTCAATCTGTAACACACACATAGTCATAATATTCAAATGACATCAAACACACACACACACACACATTCTCTCAAGCACAATACAAATAACCAATAGTTTCTTCTGCTCGACAGCTGATATTATTACAATCACATGCAATCAAAGACACATTCGAATAAAAGTAAAACAAACATTTATATCAGAAACACAAACTAATATTAATAAAATATTATTAATACTACCTACCACTGACTAATCGCTTCTCCATATGATTTATTTACTATTATAGTTTTTATTCATATATAGAATTAGCTTTTATTTTTATATTTTCCATTTTAATTTTAATGTTTTTATTATGTGGTTTTGACATTTTTATTAGTTAAAAAAAATTATTATATTAATAATTTCAGTGCTTCAAATAAAATTTCATCTAAGTATATGCACTATATCTATATTAGCCTATATATTCATTATATTCTACTGAACCTGTTACTGATGTCTTGATTATTTCATGCATGTTTAAATAAACCTGTCACTGTGTATAAGTGATTATATTTCAACAACGAATTGGAGAAAAACTATTTTATAATTAGATTTAGAAGTTATTGCAAAAACTGCCTTATGTGAAGTTTACATGTTTTCATACTGTTATATGAGTGTTGATTATTATACCTAAAAATAAATAGCAACTGAATTAAGGCTAATAGTTTGGGCTCTGTTGTTAAACTTTAATATTAATGTGCAAGTAAGGGCTCCCTATATAGTTTACAGCAATATCTTCAAAAAACTTTTAGTTATAATTTAATTCATTTAAGAACAGACACTTTTTTTGTCACTTTTATGTAGGGTTGGGTACCGAAATCCGGTTCCAATATGGCACCGGTACTTATATAACCGGTATGTACCGGACCGAATCAGAACGCAGATTTCGGTTCCTCATTTCGGTGCCAAAATTCAAACGTGCTTTCGCGCTTTGGCTGAGCCAGAGACAGACGCTCAGCGCTCGTCACATCACAACTCATGACAACTATTCAGTGTTTTCAACCACATCATGTTTATTCCAGGTTTCAGACATTTAAATGTTCATAAGTAACGTTAGGCTACTAGTAAAAAACACACACTGATGTCTATGAAAGCGGCAATGACAATCCTTTCAGACGGTTATAATTTGACTAACGTTACGTGTTTTATTCACATCAGATACATGCACATTATATTGTAACTATATAGTTTACTCTATTCTTCTTCCAGTTCACTGGTCACTTACTTTCATGTATTTTGTAAAACGAGAATGAACTCGGGTGTTGTAAATCCGACAGATCCGATTCTGAGGCGCAAACTAACATGGCGCCGCCCATTGCGCTTTATAGATCAACTAACACACATTCACTCACACATTTGAACATCAGATAGTTCGTGACACAGTTAAGAAGTTTGTGAATATTTTGAATAAAAAGAAAAAACGAAATAAACCCGATACAGCTGAGCTGTCAGCGCTATTGCGGCTGCTGTGTCATGTGAGAAACATGACGCGTCGTCATGGAAACATTAAGGCGATGCGTTCTAAAATATTTAGCCAGAGAATATGATCATATTTCAAAATAAAGCTGCAGCTCGAAGCTGGTTAGTAGCAGAGCAAGAACACAGACGACAGCTGTTATTACTGTAACTGTTATTTAGAGTTATATTAGGCTTGTTGTAGTTGGGTTAGGTGGCTTAGGTTTTACTGTGAATTTGTAAATAAGTCAATTATAATTTGTAAATAAGTAAATTGTGTTTTGTATTTATTTATATTCATACATTTAAGTATACATTAAACTTTTAATAAATGGTTCAATTTAAATAAAAAAATAAAAAGCCATTTAATGTCATCCACCTCGTTTTGTGGCCTTTTAAAAAAAAAAAGTATCGGTTCAGGCACCGTTTAGGCACCGGAACCGTTTTAAAAGTATCGGTTTGGCACCGGAATCGAAAAAAAACCAAACGATACCCAACCCTACTTTTATGTCATGTGACATTGTGGCAAACTACAGTTTGAAAGGCTAAGCACTGCTGATGTAATGATGTAGTGTTTGGGAGCAGTACCTGGGATCTTCCTGGCTGGTGCTGCCGCGGCCATACAGAGGAATGACTTTATCTCGACTGATTCCTGCTTTACACACGGGACACTGTTGCCTGCTGGGCCGCGTCTCCAGCCACTGAAACACACCACACTAGCTTTCAGAAAGACGTCTCTTTTGCTCACCAAGGCTGTGTTTATTTGATCAAACATACAGTAAAAATGTGAAATATTCCACCAGTGTAGATCAGCTGTTTTCCATGTGAATATATAGTAAAATTTAATTTATTCCTGTGATCAAAATATCATCATTACTCCAGTCTTCAGTGTCACATGACCCTTCACAAATCATTCTCATATGAGGATTAGAGATCAACACACATTTATGATTATGTTGAAAAGTATTGTTGTGGAAACCATCATACTATTATTTTTCAGGATTCTTTGATGAATAGAAAGTTCATAAGATCAGTGATTATGTGAAATATAATATTTTGTAACATTATAAATGTCTTTAGTGTCACTTCTGAACAATTTAATGCGTCCTTGAAGAATTATTTTTTTTTTTTTAAATATAGAAGTATAAAATAAGATTGTGACTGACTGTACATTATCCCTCATGACAGTTTATACAAGTATTATACATTTCACACACACACACACACACACACACACACACACACACACACACACACACACACACATGCACGCACGCACGCACACACACACGACACAGACACACACACACACACAGACACACACACACACACACACACACACACACACACACACACACACACACACACACACACACACACACACACACACACACACAGACACACACATGCACGCACGCACACAGACACACACACACACACACACAGACAGCCACACACACACACACACACACACACACACACACACACACACACACACACACACACACACACACACACACACACACACACACACACACACACACACACACACACACACACACACACACACACACACACACACACACACACACACACACACACACACATATACAAACACACAGACAGACAGACACACACATGCACGCACGCACACACACGACACAGACACACACACACACAGACAGCCACACACACAGAGACAGCCACACCCACACACACACACACACACACACACACAGACAGACAGACAGACACACACACACACACACACACACACACACAAACAGACACACACACACACACACGCACGCACGCACGCACGCACACAGACAGCCACACAGACAGCCACACAGACAGCCACACACACACACACACACACACACACAGAGACAGCCCCACACACACACACACACACACACACACACACACAGACAGACAGACACACACACACACACACACACACGCGCACTCACGCACACAAACAAACACTCACACACACACACACACACACACACACACACACTCACAAAAACACTCACACATACACACACAAATACACACACAAATACACACACAAATACACACACAAATACACACACAAATACACACACTCACTCACTCACTCACCTGATGAAGACAAGGCCAACTGCATGAGGAGCCGACATACCAAGAGAGAGAGAAGTAAAAAATGAGTTCATGCATTTGTGATTTTTAATATCCAATAGTATTCCTGTAGCTCAACCAGTAAAGCCTGCAGTGCAAGGCCATGTGTTCGATTCCCAGGGAATGCCTCAACCAATCAGAGGCAATGCATGCCACTTCAGATAAAAGCATCCGCCAAATGCATGAATGTAAAGGCTTATAGTTTACATTAAAACAATACTCTTTCCTCTGCCTCATCTGCATAAATCACATCTGTCGGCATATCTCAGAATTTATTTGGCACGAAAATTAAAAGCTACAATAAGCTGTGAATATAAAATATGGTGAATCTCATGAGTCACAAAATCACAAACGCATAATGAAAATTACAAGCATTTTAGAACTATTAATATTTCATGCACTGTGATGTGTTTTTCCATGAAAATTAATTAAACATATCCACTTTCCCAATTCAGAAATATTTAAAGAATATTGCTATATTATCATCACAGTAAAAAAGAGAGTTATAGTCATGAGATTTTAGGGGATAAATGTTTTTAATCATTATGAAAACAATTGCAAAATGCAGGTTAATTTAAATAATTTTACAAATATTTTATGAAATATGTCATAACTCACTCAATAGAGCGCATCAGTCGGTTCCGGAAGTAAAAACTCCACTCATTTTCTCCATAAGGAAATTGATTTTGAACATATAATATATAATCGATGTTGATGTTAATCGATGGCATTTGCTTCTGTTGAAGCTGTCAGTCTGCGTTATTTACAATATCATGTCCAACAGTGGAAAAACTACATTACCCATGATGCCGTTCAGAAAATTACACCAATCAGAGAGTTGAAATAAACATCTTGTTTTTATACATATATAATCAACATTTATAAATGAGTAGTTTTATATTCCTCCATGGTTTTTAATTGGATTGTGCCTTCGCAATGCATCATGGGATTGTAGTTCTTTCCCTCAGTAAAGCCGTTAAGTTCACAGTCTTGTACTTTTTTGCCTCAAATCAAAGTTTGTACTGCTATGACTCTCCTCATAGCTGGTTCATGGCTCAGAACTCTTTACCAAAGACTATTTAAAAATCCATATGGGAGAAATGAATGGGAAAAAACGCTTATTTTTTAGTGTACAGTACTCATATGGCTCATTGTGTGGGCTGAACCTGATGGGTTTGTTGCCTAAATATTCAATACCTAACAGACGTTTGTCATGCACACAAACACGATCCACGACATCTGCAAGACGAACGAAGGGTCGCATCCACACAAACAGAGGGTCAGCGTTACGTGTGCATCTATTCTTACTCCTCACTCCGGCCTCAATCCTCCCGTCCCGTCTAATCTCTCATTAACCTGATAATCACTAAACGCCGGCGAAGATCTCGTCCAACTCACACTGCAGAACACACACGTCTGAAGAGCTCAAGAAAACAACACGCTTTGATCAAATCAACTCCTCAAGCCATTGCAAAACTGAGACGGACACGCTAAACGTTACTTGGTTTCCTTTACCCTTATAGTTTCATATTTAATGCATTAATTTCTAATGATCAAAACTTCACGGATAAACCTTTCGAGTCCTTCTGTCGTCTGACTGATCGTTTAGACTCTTTTATCAAGTAAACGCAATAATAACTTTGATATTGTTAGTAATATTTAATCTGGACTGAAGGAGCTTTACTTGATCATCATTTATTAGAAAATATCAAATATTATCATCAAGTTTATTAGTTAATCTCTATTGTATAGCATTATATGAGCTTTGATCATAAAGCTAAGCATTTAAATATCATTTTACTAAGACATTATGGGCATTTTATGTCATATCTTTGCTCGATATTCTCATTATATCAGACTATATGATATAAAAGCATGAATGCATCAAATATGACACTCAACAAAACACACACATGCAAAATTTCTTGTCTAAAGGTTCAATAAATGGTCCCATTTTTAAATAAATAAATGGTAACACTTTATTTTAGTGTCCTTGTTACACGTCACATGTACTTACCATAGTAATAACAGTAAATTATGCATAATTACATGCTAACCCTGACCCTATAGTAAGAACATGTTAATTAATATTACACTGTAACAGTGACACCTTAAAATAAAGTGTAACCAAATAAATAAACGACTTAATTCATTAACTTGTGTGACTAGTATGTCATATGTCAGGTGTAATAATGTTATAACCTCTCAGATGAATGTCATGTGAGCTTCACACACTTAAACGAGATGAAAAATCATCTTATTGTAGTGCATGATGACAATAAACACTCAGAGATTCTTCCTGTCAATCAAATAATTGCCACAGCAAACAGTATTTAAGTTACACCAAGAATACCACAGCCCAAGAAGAAATACTGGGATTTTACTACTGCAAAATCATAGTATATTAATGCAGGGGCTCATGTTGACTTCATGTTCACTACAGTTTTACTATAGTAGTAACTGATGTCCTTATTGTGGTGATATTGTAATGCTCTATTCAGTGTCTCTCATGTGTAAGTTATTATGTCAGTGAAGGCATTGTAACAGTAACTAGTAACTATGGAAGTTTGATTGATTGGTGAATTAATGAGCTTTAATTTCAAACTGATTCTTGCCTGTCAACCTGTCAATCAGTCCCTGTTGTTCTCTGGCATGTTGTGCTAGTGTTAATAACAATAACAGCATAGATAGGTATGGTTACTATGGTAAAGGGTCTCGTTGTCATGCTTTGTGTGTGTGTGTGTGTGTTGTTTAGACTCCTACTGTTATGATATTGATGGTGATCGATTATCTATCGGTTGTACCAGAACAGGTGTCCGCAGAGGCTGATGACCGCGTCTCGGGCGGTGTCCAGGCATATGTTACACTCGAAAGTGGCCCGATCTCTGTCCCGCTCGCCTTCCGCGCTTCCTCCCGGTCCTGCTCCGCCTCCGCTGCCCGGGACCCCCGCTCCTCTGGCGGGCGCGCCGTCACTCGAGCTCCGCTGCTGCTCTGCGGCCTCCATCCTCTCGCGCTCGCACTCACTGCGCGTACACTCCTGCGTCTCGCGCTGGCGCGGACGTGACGTCATCATGCCAATCATCAGCCCTTCCCACTCCGCGAGAGCACTTCCGCTGGGATGCGATTTAAGGGGATAGTTCACCCAAAAATGAAAAATTACACCATGATTTACTCCCCCTCAACTCATCCTAGGTGTTTATATGACATTCTTCTTTCAGACGAACACAATCAGAGTCATATTAAAATAATATCCGGGCTTTATAATGGGAGTGAATGGAGGATGAGATTTTGAAGCCCAAACAAGTGCATCGATCCATCATGAAAGTGCTCCACACGGCTACGGGGGTGTTAATAAAGGCATAATGCATTTGTGTGAGAACAATATCCATATTTAACACATTATAAAGTAAAATATCTACTCAATTTACACCACTAGATGCCGCTGAAATTCACACACTGACCCTTTAAAGGGGCTATATGCAACTTTTTCCCCAAAATAAACGTAACAATAGCCTTTTTATTTGACCATTTATGACTCAAACATCTCCTGATGAGCATACTGACACCTTGTCCGCTCACAGTGGGTGCACCTATAAGCCTGTATCCTATTTTTCCTATTTTCTGGCGGGTCGTCTTTTCCCGCGCTGTCTGCGGATGTGACGTCACCACCGCTGCGAGAGCGAGCAGAAAACAAGAGCAGTTCTGTTTTTTGGCCACAGGTGTCAGTCGCGAGTTTAAATTTCAGAAAAACGCATATAGCCCCTTTAAGCAAGTTTGTTTAGTTAGCTGTATTAACAATATAGTATTTATTTTAGAGAACTGGTTACCATGATGCATTATTGTAAAGGTGGATAATTCTCTCGATTGTAAAATAAAATTATATAAGCAATATATACTTAAATCCGTGATAATTCAAAAACACATAGGCCTTGGAATTTTGATCGGTTCATTAAAACGAACCGTTTCGCTGCAATGAATCGGACTTTAAACGCTAGTACAGGGAAATCAAACCAATTCTCTCAAACTTATTTCTGACTGACAGATTTATCCTCCAGCATGTAGTATAACAAATAAAACAGTAGACTATATTATTGAGAATTATAAATAGCATGCTGGGTTTTTTTTTTGTCCCGTCAGCATAAGGAAATAATTATCTAGCTGCTAGGCTAATTAATATAAATTTAGGTGGTTAAAGTCCCCTTTTGAACCACATAATGAGTATAAAGAATAATGAGAATAAATCACTTTATGTTGACAAGACCAACCATTGTACAATGCTGGAAATAAAGATGCATTATGCTCATGTTCTGATATTCGCCTGCCTGAGCTGTGATCACATAAAGCTCATGTGGAGAGTGTTTTAATGACAGTCTGTTAAAGTGGATCATCGTTTGTTTGTGTGTAAATAACGATCATCAGTTTCCTGCTGGTTAAAAACACCCAAATCACACAGTAACACTGAAGCCTGTGATCTCAGTGGGGCCGCCAGCTCTCAAACACACACACACACACACACACACACACACACACACACACACACACACACACACACACACACACACACACACACACACACACACACACACACACACACACACACACACACACACACACACACACACACACACACACACACATTCAGAATCACAGTCATTTACTGCTGCTGTTGTCTGTTATTGACATTAAAAACTCAATCTGATCACATCTGCATGACAATATTTATTGATTTGATTCCTGTAAACACTGTCACACATGTGAAATAAACCCATTTATTGCTTTATGATAGACTGTAAATACATGATGCTAATTTTGGTTTTAGCAGGACACTACACAATATAGATGATTTCAAAGCTTCATACACAGAATAAAAATAAAAACTCTGCTGGTTACAGTAAATACAGTATCAATATGTTCCATTGATAAGCACTTGAATAACATGAGACAAATACACAAACCTCTTACTTAATACTGTCCTGTGGTTTGGTTCATCTCTGCTCGGATTGAGAGAAAACTTTACATCTACAGTAAAATCATTCAAACTGGCGCCTGTAGGCTACATGACAGGCAGAAAGATAACTCTACTGCATACTGTAAAATACTTTTACATTTACATTTATGCATTTGGCAGACGCTTTTATCCAAAGTGACTTACAGTGGCCTTATTACAGGGACAATCCCCCTGGAGCAACATGGAGTAAAATGCCTTGCTCAAGGACACACTGGTGGTGACCGCTGGGATCAAACCAGCAACCTTCTGTGTGTCAGTTCCATGGTTTAACCCACTCACACTTTTAGGAAAGACTAAGAAAAAGACAACCCCCCGGTTTCACAGACAAGGCTTAAGCTAGTCCCAGACTAAAATACATGTTTGAGCTGTTTTAACTGAAAGTGCAACTTACACTGACACATCTTAAATTACAGTAGCCTATATCAGTTCCATTCCATCCATCACACCAGTGATGACAAGTCTATAAAAACTACATGAATGTCCTGATTGAACTAAAGCCTAATTCTGGCTTAATCCAAGCCCTCTCTGTTGTCTGGCTATCATCAGCTCAATTTAAGATTGAGCATTGGTCAACCATTTAGACAACAAGAGGCGTGATCAACGGGCAATGACCCATAGATATACATAATAAAGGCTAGATGTCAACAAAATATGGACGTAGTGTCCATGACGTCACCCATAGGATTCTGAAGAGCAGCTTTGAAGCACAAAGTAAGGACGAGCTGGCAGAGTCTCTAACGTCATCACCGGCGGCCATCTTGTCACAGGCAAGCTTTCTGGCAGGCTCTGTGCTACCTGATGTAAGGCGAGTGATCTGCACGAACACAAATACTCTTATCTCGCTGGAATCTTGACGGATTTACAAATGGTTTGGTTTCTTACAAACATTATTAACGTGGCTATAATTCTGAATGCTTGAACATTTTGGTTATAATTATTCATAAGTATGCAGCATCATAACTACATCTCTGACGTTTATAACAAGCCAAACAGTTTGAAAATCAGTAGAAAATTGAGCAAGTTATGTTTTTTAAAAATTACATGTACCATTAAAACACAATGTTACGAGTGAGCGAGCTGACTGTGACAAGATGGCCGCCAGGTGCGGACGTCGACCTCCATTGGCCAGCAGCGCGGACGAGACATCTAGCCTTTATTATGTATATCTATGCAACGACCCATCACTTCTCTATCCGTCGTCGTGTTAAACCCACCAATAGCGCGCCAGGTGGATAAGCCAGTCTGTGATTGGTTCCCGCAAAAGTGTAACAGAAGCAGTAGAAATGAATGTACAGGTTTCCAGACTGAGCTGCAGAGCGAAATCAAAGGGTTCACCCAGTCTACCCTGTCTGTGTAACCGAGCTGATATATTTACAATTATTTATAGCACAAAAGGTTAATTGAAAAAAGATGCATTGAATACAAGATTATACAGGCAACATACAATATATACGATAAAGTATTTTAGACCATATTTCATTATAAAGTGCAACATTGAGAGTTTATTTATTACCCTGATGACTTTTCCTGAACTAGAAAACACTATTTCAACATTCCCTGATATGCACAGGGTTTCCATGACTCAGTATGAGTTAGTTACTAATCATATCACTATAACATTAAAGTAACACAGCTTACACTACGCTGAATAAACTTTCCTCAAAATCATCATGAAACGGAAGTTGAGATCGTCTTTTCTTCTCTTTTGTGCCGTGAATCCGAGAGAAACGCTTCTCAAACAAGAACAAATTTCGGGCGGGGCTTGATCTTCTGACTGGAGTCACTGCCGTCCTTCTGTCCTAAACTTAACAACACACAAACTGCTGATTTAGAGAGAAGTTCTCTTTTTAATACATCAATATCAAATAGAAACTACATTTAAGAAACTACATTTAACTACATAAAGTAAATTACTGACATAAATTATTATTGTTATTTATATTTAGTTGAAATGAACTGAAGCATTACTGAGGTTTGGCAGTGAGATGTCCTTAGATCTGCAGCGTCCTGAAACACAATAACAGCATTATAATGTCTTTATAATCAGCACAGATATTGTTATGCTTCACATAATAATGAAATGAATGAAAGCATGAATATGTTGTTTATCTGTAGTTGAACTGAAGCATTACTGAGGTTTGGCAGTGAGATGTCCTTAGATCTGCTGCGTCCTGAAACACAATAACAGCATTATAATATATATATATATATATTAAACAAATAATTGGAAGAGAAACTACCGATCTTACTTGGCAGTGGTAACAGCAGGGCATTCTGGGTAATGGTGTTCTGATCTGTGTCCATGGCTGAAAAAAAAATTACATCCAGTGTCTGTCTGACAAAAAATAAAAGCTCTTAAACACATTTGAACTCACCAAAGTTAGGCAGAGAGATGATTTTGGAGCCCATTGCACCTATAAAAGTCATGAAGGACACGTTCAGTGAGTGAGAAGAAGAATCAGCGTCAGATAATAAGAGATGAATTCAGATGTTCTGACCTCGAGCAGCTGCTGGAGTCACTTCAGTGTCACAAAGACTTTGAGTGTCAAGAAGATCCTCAGCTGAAAGAGACAAGAGAGAGAGAGAGAGAGAGAGAGAGAGAGAGAGAGAGAGGATCGATTCATGAAACACACCTGAACAACGTGTGTGTGTGTGTGTGTGTGTGTGTGTGTGTGTGTGTGTGTGTGTGAGTGTGTGAGTGTGTGTGTGTGTGTGTGTGTGTGTGTGTGTGTGTGTGTGTGTGTGTGTGTGTGTGTGTGTGTGTGTGTGTGTGTGTGTGTGTGTGTGTGTCAGTGAGTGTGAGTGTGTGTGTGTGTGTGTGTGTGTGTGTGTGTGTGTGTGTTCAGGACCTACTCTGAATCTCCTCCACACTGGGGTCTGTGGGGTTTTCATCATCTGAATCAGTTAAACCTGCAGATCTTTCTGCTCCTGATGGAGTTCAGAATGAAATGATGATTATTAAACATGTTCATGTATTTAGTCATGATCACAGTGAGGCTGGACAGTGACAGTAAAACACACATTTTTAAATGCAGTTTTAATTGTGGGGTTTTTAGCAATTCATACTCACTGATTTCCTCCAACAGTTCTGGTTCCATCTGTGTTTTATGAAGAGCTGCAGAATCACATGAAATAATAAATAACACAGAACTCAGATCTCCTCATCTCATCTCATTGACATACATGCATTTATCAGACGCTTTTATCCAAATCAATATATGATCTGTGTATTCAGTCTTAGGCTGTCAGTGATGTTACAGTGTTAATGTGTGTGAGATGATCACAGTGTGTTTTGAGTTCTTCACTGTCAGAGCAGGAAACCCTTCATGAGACACATGGACATGTGGTGTTTAACTTCTAGAAGAGTCAGACTCACCTGATAGCTGCACGAGTGATGGTGTCTTCAGTGTGTCCTGCGCTTCTGAAATGTTAAACATTAGCACACTCTCTCCTCTTCAGCACATATTTATGTCCTTTTAAGAGACTAAAATGATACTCACTTGGATGTTTAACATATTTGACCAGTACATAAGATGTGAGGACAATGAAGGGGAAAACCATCAAAACACAAGCTACATATACAATTTCTACATCCCACGCCCACAGTGAGACGCTGCCAGTCATACAATACTCAGTGCATACGCATCCCCCTCCACCTGTCACAGAACAATAATCCATTATTGATCAAGTTTCTGAAAAATTAAAAATCAATAACACAAAATTGTAACACTAATGGTCATTAGGATGGCGTCGCTGGAGCTCTTCAATACTTTTACTATTTTTCTTTTTTTTGTCATGTTCTAGGTAATTCTGTTCATCGAGTATTAGTTTAGTTTTACTGGTGCAAAATCAAATGTAGCCATAGAGCAAACCACAGGTCAGCCAAACAGCAGTAGCATTTATTACCTCGGTCAGAAGCATCACAACACACGCGATCGCCTGTCTGGTGCTCCACCACACACTCATACTGAGATCTTTCAGACGGCAGGATCTCCAGGCTCTTCATCAGCTGAAAGGATCCGTCTGCGTTCGGTCTGATTCCCTCTGAGTTCAGCTGCTCATCAGGTAACGCCGTCTGATGGTGTCTGATCTCCATCTGCACATGTTTAGGGTAGAAGCCTGTGGCCAAACACACCAGCAGCTGCTTGACTGAAGATCCAGACGCTTTTACAAAAAAGTAAGCTTCAAAACGAGCTGTAAAACAAACAGACATTATTAATTTAAATAATACACCAGCATGAAAGAATGCATTCAGCAGAATCTAATGCAAACTCACATCTCATGATGATCTTTCCCTCTCGCTGAAGGTCAGTGAATCTGGTTAACGTCTTCACACATTTCCTCTCCAGGCTGGAAACTGATTCTCTGTCCCATGTGACGTTATGGTCAAGGACTAAAGGCTTCCAGTGCATTGAGAGGTCAAAGGTCAAGGTCTGGCCATCATAGGCGTATTCATCAGTGCCATGAAGAAACATCACTGAACCATCAGAGCGACGCTCAACAGCACAGCCGTGCCTCCACTGAACAACATGAAGATCTGAAGAAACACAGAGATCATTTGACCAAATATTTTGAAACGCCCATCAGATGCACAAGAGAAAAGGGTAACACTTTAAAATAATGATCCGTCATTAATAGGAGTAATAATGAGTAGGACTACACAAGCTAAACTAATCAGTAAGTAATATCGAATTTAGGAGATAGTACCTTGTTAAGTAAGCAATACTTACTGAATGAGATTAGCCTCATTAATAACTATTAACCAACTGACAAGTTATAAAGAACATTATTGTGTGTCAGAGACGTAATCAATCATCTTTTTTACTCTGAATAAATTCATAAAATGCATCCCTAGTTACTCAAGTGTTACCTAGTCAATATGCAGGAACTACTAGTGATCTGGACCATTATTTTAAAGTGAATTTTTTTTTCACTTTAAAATAATGCTCCAGATCACAAGTAGTTCCTGCTGACTAGATAACACTTGAGTAACTAGTGATGCATTTTATGACCACATTGAGAGTAAAAAAAGACAATTTCTCACATCTCAGATATGTAATGTTGACTAGTGATTAATTAGTCATTCTTTATCATTTGTACTAGGGCTGCACAATATATTGAAATTATCGAAATATCGCAAATGTACATATCGCGATATGTATATCGCAAGGGCACTCAATATCTGAATGATTTTAATAGGCTACTTCAACATTGTGAAAAGTGTGTGTTTTAGGTCGATGCATATAGCAGAGAATAGACTGAGCACACGACTGTTACTTATGTGACTTGCTTGACGTTAAAAAGAGTTATTAAACGTAATAACTTGCGTAAAACAACTCCTTACAGTCTCGCGCTGTCTGACACACACACACACACACACCAAAACGTGCGCACAAGCCGTTATTTTTTCCGTGTCTTGTTACACACTCGAACTGTAAAATACACACAGTTGTGTCAAAATGGCTGTCTTGATGAGTATTCATGTAAACACAGTCGGTTATGCTTTAAAGAGCACCTATCATGGAATTTTGAAATTTACCTTTCATGTAGTGTGTAACATAGATCTAAGTGAACAAAAACATCCTGTGATAGCTTGAAATATGACAGTGCACCGTATATATAGTTATTTTCTTTCAAAAGTAAGAGTCGACTCGGAGTCATTTTTAAGAATCGTTAGAAGACCGAAGCTTTTTCTCTGACTAGTTGACGTCAACTTGTCAATTTATTTGAATACGATACGCCCACTTATTGCGCTCCAAGACGCCAGTGAAAGCTACAAAACATCATGGCGACGAGACGCCAGTGAAAACTAGAAAACATCATGGCCACGAGACGCTGTGTTCTGAAGTGCGACTCAAAAGCAAACTTTTTTCATCTGCCCAAGGATGAGCATTTGAAGACTAGGTGGCTTGAAGACAAACCATACATCGTCGCGATTGAGTGTTTATTATTAGTCGTCAAATGTATGTTTCGCGATCTCAGGAAGCTTTTATTATGGACTTTTATTATGGCACATGTTTCTTCTTCGTCTGTCTGTACCATATATGGATTATATGTGCACAGAGCGCCCTCCGGCTGCCAGTATGAATTGAAAACAACACACAAGAGACTCAATCGCTCATGATTAGGCTATTTCTGCCCATTTTGAGGAAGTATTGAATAAAAAATACTCCGTTTAGAAATTTGACACAGACATATGAGAATCTATCAATATGTCTCCTCATCTGCACACTTTTGAACTAAAAGCCCTGAGGGATGTTGATTTGTCGCGAGTCTTCGTGAGGAGTTTTTTTTATGAATGATCAGCTGAGGCTCATATTACAATCAAACAGTACCGACGCGGTTTTCATATTCATAACTCCTGACACATATTAACAAATTACTGTCATTATAAGACTTTGATGGGCGTTCCGTTTCCGAAAATATCTGCACAGACTATACCAATCACAACTGACTGGGTCATCTGACCAATCAGCGCAGATTAGCGTCACGTAAAGGCGGGGTTTTGAAAAGTGAATCACTAAAGGAATCATTTGAGAATCGCTGTCAAAACAGGTAAAAATAAATGCATATTATAAGAAAACTAAAGTCTTTTTTGTCATTGCATGCATGCAAAACTGTTGTTGGGGACTTCTAAAACAATATTTGGAACATTTTAAATGCCATGATAGGTGCTCTTTAAGTGAAAGATATCAGTTGGGGAAAGAAATTGATTTTACACACGTAAAGCAATATCGTATCGCATATCGAACATTGCATTATTTAACAAGCATATCGCACAGCCCTAAATGGTACCTATTAGTTCTTAGTGATGCCAATCCCATTCAGTAATTATTGATTACCTAATAAGGAACTACTGTATCTTAGTCCTAAATTTGATATTACTTACTGATTAGTTCAGCTTGTTTCTATATTAGTTAGCCGTAGTAGCAGAAGTGTTAGTCCTGCATTACTTCCTGCATAGTTACCTATTAATGACGGACCATTATTCTAAAGCAGGGGTCTCAAACTTGCGGCCCGCAGGATGATATTTTGTGGCCCCCTACTTGACATTAAAGTTTAGTGCGGCCCACGCGTTGCTCTGAAAAGCACCTTTTTGCTGAGTCGTTGTGTGTGCATCGCTTGCCGCCTCCTTTATGTGTGTGTGTGTGTGTGTGTGAGAGAGAGAGAGTTAGCTCGCCCCTCCCTCGTGCAGTATAATTGGTTGACACTGCGTGATTGACAGGAACAGACGAACGAAGCTGATCAGACAGTTGAAACAAATGTGGTCTAACAGCGCTTGTCAATGTCAAAATGATTGAGATGGCCAATCAAATCAAAGTAGGCGGGGTTAGCGTTCTCTTTTGGCTCGTGGACACTGCTCAGTCTTCACACACAGACGAGTGCGTCAATCTATCGCTTAATGCCGTTGCTGAGAGACTCTATTCTTTCCGGTGAAATCCCATAACAAAATGCAAACGTGTCCATGGTCTTATTATACAATCATTGATGAACATCTTTGATTTTAATGAAGAAAAACTATATGAGGGCGGATTAGAACCCGGAACCTTTGACACGGTTGACAAAAATTCTACCACCAGACCACTGGAGGATTCAAAACTTTTTGCGGATCTGTGTATTTATTCACTCATGCGAAGAATATCGGGACTAATGATATGTTTTACACAAATTAATACAAATATTGTTTACAAATAGTCCCAAAAAGATTATTTCCCTACTAGAATTAGACCTAGAATTTCGCTCACTGTTCTGTATGACCTGGTTACGGCCTTGCTGTGAATTAGTCTATTATTTAAAATAAAATTAAAATCATTTATTATGTCATATTGCATGATTTAATTTCTATAGGCTATATTTAGTTCAAATTCAGAGGAACAGTTCATGTTCAGAAGAAACATTCATGTTGGAGAACTGTTAATAATAAAGATTGAGAAGATTGGATCAGTTGTGCTACTTTTTTTTTTGGAATACTTGAAACACTTTTTATGTGTTAATACTTGATGCGGCCCAGTCTGACCCAGAGTCTACCTCCAGCGGCCCCCAGGTAAAATGAGTTTGAGACCCCTGTTCTAAAGTGTTACTGAGAAAAGTACATTGTTCTCATGAGGAAATGAAATTTGCTCAGATGATCATACTCACCGGTGTCCCGTGTGCTGTTCTGGTTCCTCTTGAGCTCCATCAGTGTTTTAAGGTTGATTTGAAGCCACTGTTGTTTATAATGCAGATCATCTCTTTCATTAAAGAGTCTCTCAGATTCCTCACACACCGGAGTCATGAAATCTGCTTTATTCACACTCTCACACAAACTCATCTGTATGTCATTGAGTTCCACTGAGCTGTTGAATTCATAAATGTCTCCAGATTTTGATATGACACTGTACATGTAATGTAGAGAGAGGATTTCTGGAATGATGAAGAAAGAAGAACATGTCATGCATCATTTGTTACAGGCATAAGCTATGTCCAAAGTTTAAACCAGGGTCAAACCTGAAAACAATGAGGCCACAATCATATTTCTGTATCTTGGCTGTGTTTCCCGTACAACGGCGTAACTGCTTAACGGTGAAGAAAACAACTAGCTAGTTCCCAGAAACCGTATTGTCACAAATTGGCCATTCAACCACGTTGCTAGATGTTTTGCTACAAATTACGGACATTATTTCTAATTTTTCTCAGTTATTTTGCTCTATTTTCAGATTCAATCATATGCTAAAGAGCAATCTTGCTTCCAGGATAGACCCTAGAATATCATGCACTTTCCCAATTGATAATAACTTTTCTTCAATGAATAATAAATAGTAAAAAGGTTTTGTTAGGGAGATGTTTTTCAAAGTTCTGCACTGATTTTTTTGGACAAATCTGCGGAATTATGCAGAATGGTTTTAAATGTGTTAAAAAGATCTCACAGAATTCCGTGAAATGAACACGGGTCCCTTAACTCAAAATCCGTGGTAGTTTCACGGAATCGCCGAAAATTCCGTGATGGGTCCACGGAAGTGATTCCTATATAAGTCAATGACAGTAAACTGACGCGTTGGGCATGGTTATCGTCATGAAACTATGATTTTTGCCATTATGACATGGAGTGTGATTCTCGATTTAATCAGCCAGCGTAATTTTATTTATTTTTACAGTATTTAGACACGTATTGAACACGTAACCCAATCCCTTCCCTAAACCTACCCATTTGTGTATTATAAAAAACAGGATATAACAGGCAGATACGACTGCAGGCACAATTTATTCCAAAAGTACAAATATTCCAAGTGTTCCGAGGCCAAACGATTAATTTGTGTGAAGCGATCAGCAGCGTCGAGTCCATCCGCCGAAGATCAAAAATACATTTCAAATTTTACCGCCGGAAGAAACGTTACGTCAGCTTTCACAGCATTGGCTGTCGTATGTCTCGTGACCAATTGCGTCATTACGTAGGCTTTGATTGTAAAATGCCATTGGCTCTCGTGTGTCTCGTGACAGATTGCGTCACGCTGAAGAGTCGTGTGTATTATTTGAATCAGATATGAATGAGTGTGTTGTGTTCACGGAGCGGCGGGATCATCATTTTAGCGAATAAAACATTAAGATCAACTCAGTTCTTTACATGAAGACATCGTGTGACTTCAAAAGACTTGGAATGCAACATGAGTTAATACTTTATACTGTTTTTGGTCAGTTTTTGCAATAAATACCTGTGACTGTACTTGTATTTACCTGTTATGTGTTTTATATTGTTGAGAGTGGGTAGGTTTGGGGTAGGAGTGGAGTAAGTTGCTCCAAAATATAAAAGTAGCTTATAAATATTCATAAAATCATGTCTGCTTTTTACTGTCATTGACTTGCATAGGAATCACTTCCATGGACCCATTACGGAATTTGCGGCGATTCCGTGAAACTGTCACGGATTCTGAGTTAAGGGATCCGTGTTCATTTCACGGAATTCTGTGAGATCAGGTTGTAAAAAGATCTAAGAGTAATGGAACTGAAAACATTAAATATCCAATATTTACATCTTAACATTTATTTAAAGGTGCAGTGTAAATTTTAGCAGCATCTAGTGGTGATGTTGTGAATTGCACCTGCTCACCCCTCCCTCTCGAAACACATAGAGAAGCTACGGTGGCTGACACAGGACAAACATGTGAGACAGCAGAGTGTGACTAGCACTCTGTAGAGCAGTTTGTCCCTTTAGGGCTACTATAGAAACATGGCGGTGCAAAATGGCGGCTTCACTGTAAGGGACCCGCGGTGTGTGTGTAGATAGAAACGGCTCATTCTAAGATAATAAAAACATTATGTAAGGACTTTGTACACCACTGAACACATTGTTATGTATATTATATTGCATTTCTGTCCATAGATCCTCAAATACTACACACTGCACCTATAAGGTTTACAGTATACAAATAGAACAACTTGTTTTTTAAACAAAGCTCTTATAGTACATCCACTAAAACACAAAGAAAATACTGCTTTGTAAAATCAAACACACTGGAAAGGGAACATCAAGATTGATAATTACATTACACATTACCAAACTTCTCAGAACGGATTCTTTGAGCCTTCATATGAATCTTTCCAGTCTAATACAGACACATCTGCATGTGAGAATATGTCAAAAAAGAAACTAAAAAGTGTTCTTACCACCCCGAGAGGAAGATATAGCTGAAATCAGAAGGAGAACTTTGATTGAAGCCATTCCTGATCTGTGGGTCTCAGTGTGAAACTGTAAAACCATGTACTTACAGACTTACAAATGTGAAAATAAAAACGACGCTGTTCAGGGTTGCCATGTCTGTGTAACAAAACCAGCCCAACGACCATATCCAAATGTCAAAAATCTCAAATGTTTTACAGTCACCATATACGCAATGGGAAGTGATGGGTCATCACGCACACAGGAAAAGAGAAATTTCATAAACGTCACGTATCAAATAGGCACAAGAATTAAACAGGAACAATTTCCAGTCCAGACTAGGTTTTTTTTACCACAGTGGCAAGCAGTGTGTCATGATGAAACTGAAAACACATTCAACATTGTCTGCAAATGTATAAGCTGACACCTGAATGATAAGCTTTGAAGAAGCTTGACTATTTCTTCCCACAGACAATTTTGACTAAAGAGGGCTGAGAATGTTTCAAGGCGCTGAGAGATAAAGAAAATAATCTATCACTCACAAAAGCACAGTTTTATCATTGGTTGAATGTTAAATATTTCAAAAATATTTCAATACAAGCATTTCAGTCAAATAGGCTACAGTTTGTGCACTATGTAAAAATGGAAGCCGGTGATGGCTGGACACTGGTCAGGGGCTGGAGCCATCACCGGACGCTGGTCATACTTGGGCAAGACAGGGACTAGAGTGAGGAAGGGGAACCCCACAATGATTACTGCTCCAGGGAAAGCACGGCCGGTGTGGTGGGCACAGTTCTCTGGGACAGCAGACTCTGGGACGGCCTCTGTGGCTGAGAGAATGGGCGGCTCTGGGGTGGCTTCCTTGGCCAAGGCTGACTCTGGGGACTTCAGGGCTTGAGCCGACGAAACCAGGAGGGATGTGTGTGTGGCCCAGAGCGTGGCGTCAATGGCTTCCGTGGCCGTATCACGGCTGCTCTAGGATGGCCTCCGGGCCAGCAGGGGACTCTGGGACAGCCTCAGTGCCGGCAGCAGGTTCTGGGGGACAAACTGGTTCTGAGTCAGAAGAAGACCTGTATGTATTCCAGGCACACATATCCAAACCTGAGACCACCGAAGTCGAGTCCTCCTGGACCACCAGACCTGAGACCACCAGAATTGGGTCCTCCTGGACCACCAGACCTGAGACCACCGAAGTCAGGTCCTCCTGGACCACCAGACTTGAGACCACCAGAATTGGGTCCTCCTGGACCACCGGAATTGGGTCCTCCTGGACCACCAGACCTGAGACCACCAAAGTCGGGTCATCCTGGACCACCGGACCTGAGACCACCAAAGTCGGGTCATCCTGGACCACTAGACCTGAGACCACCAAAGTCAGGTCATCCTGGACCACCGGACCTGAGACCACCGAAGTCAGGTCATCCTGGACCACCGGACTTGAGAGCACCAGAATTGGGTCCTCCAGGACCACCAGACCTGAGACTACCGAAGTCAGGTCATCCTGGACCACTGGACTTGAGAGCACCAGAATTGAGTCCTTCTGGACCATCAGGCCTAAGACTACCGAAGTCAGGTCATCCTGGACCACCAGACTGGAGACCACCAGAATTGGGTCCTCATGGACCACCAGACCTGAGACCACCAGAATTGGGTCCTACTGGACCACCAGACCTGAGACTACGGAAGTCAGGTCATCCTGGACCACTGGACTTGAGAGCACCAGAATTGGGTCCTCCTGGACCACCAGACCTGAGACTACCGAAATCAGGTCATCCTGGACCACTGGACTTGAGACCACCGAAGTCAGGTCATCCTGGACCAACAGACTTGAGACCACCGAAGTCAGGTCATCCTGGACCACCAGACCTGAGACCACCGAAGTCAGGTCCTCCTGGACCACCAGACCTGAGACCACCAAAGTCGGGCCCTCCTGGACCACCAGACCTGAGACCACCGAAGTCAGGCCATCCTGGACCACCAGACCTGAGACTACCGAAGTCAGGTCATCCTGGACCACTGGACTTGAGACCACTGAAGTCAGGTCCTCCTGGACCACCAGACCTGAGACCACCAAAGTCGGGCCCTCCTGAGACCACCAGACCTTGAGAGTGCAAAATACATTTTTTGCCAATGGAGGCCTTTCTGAGCCATCGGATTTAACAAAAATATCTTCATTTGTGTTCAGAAGACGTCTTACGGGTGTCGAATGACATGAGGGTAAGTAATTAATGACAGAATTTTCATTTTTGGGTGAACTAACCCTTTAATGTTTTTATTAAAGTGTCCCTATTAATGTTATTTTAAAGGCTCCTGGTTTTGTGTTTGGCGTCTCCTACAACAGGTTCACATGCATCAAAAGTCAAAAAACACTTTAATTTTCTCATAATATCCATTGCACATCACCGCATAATTAAATGATTCTCAAACGACTCTATGGATGAATCAGTCTCTCTAAATCCCTCCTTTCCATGAGCCTTCCACGACTTACAGGTGCTGGTCATATAATTAGAATATCATCAAAAAGTTTATTTATTTCACTAATTCCATTCAAAAAGTGAAATGTGTATATTATATTAATTCATTACACACAGACTGATATATTTCAAATGTTTATTTCTTTTAATTTTGATGATTATAACTGACAACTAATGAAAATCCCAAATTCAGTATCTCAGAAAATTTGAATATTACTTAAGACCAATACAAAGAAAGGATATTTTGAAATCTTGGCCAACTGAACACATGAAAAGTATGAGCATGTCCAGCACTCAATACTTAGTTGGGGCTCCTTTTGCCTGAATTACTGCAGCGATGCGGCGTGGCATGAGGAGATCAGTCTGTGGCTCTGCTCAGGTGTTATGAGAGTCCAGGTCGCTCTGCTAATGGTCTTCAGCTCTTCTGCAGTGTTGGGTCTGGCATATCACATCTTCCTCTTCACAATACCCCAGAGATTTGCTATGGAGTTAAGGTCAGGCGAGTTTGCTGGCCAATTAAGCCAATTTTAAGGTCCTTAAAAAAAAGGTACTGGTTGCTTTGGCACTGTGTGCAGGTGCCATGTCCTGTTGGAAAATGAAATCTGCATCTCCATAAAGTTGGTCAGCAGCAGGAAGCATGAAGTGCTCTAAAACGTCCTGGTATACGGCTGCGTTGACCTTGGACCTCAGAAAACACAGTGGACCAACACCAGCAGATGACATGGCACCCCAAACCATCACTGACTATGGAAACTCTACACTGGACCTCAAGCAACGTGGATTGTGTGCCTCTCCTCTCTTCCTCCAGACTCTGGGACCCTGATTTCCAAAGGAAATGCAAAATTTACTTTCATCAGAGAACATAACTTTGGACCATTCAGCAGCTGTCCAGTCCTTTTTGTCTTTAGCCCAGGCGAGACGCTTCTGACGCTGTCTGTTGTTCAAGAGTGGCTTGACGCAAGGAGTGCGACAGCTGAAACCCATGTCTTGCATACGTCTGTGTGTAGAGGTTCTTGAAGCACTGACTCCAGCTGCAGTCCGCTCTTTGTGAATCTCCTCCATTTTTGAATGGGTTGTTTCACAATCCTCTCTAGGGTGCGGTTATCCCTATTGCTTGTACACTTTTTTCTACCACATATTTTCCTCCCCTTCGCCTCTCTATTAATGTGCTTGGACAGCCAGCCTCTTTTGCAATGACCTTTTGTGTCTCGCCCTCCTTGTGCAAGGTGTCAATGGTCGTCTTTTGGACAACTGTCAGGTCAGTTTCTTCCCCATGATTGTGTGGCCTACAGAGCTAGACTGAGAGACCATTTAAAGGCCTTTGCAGGTGTTTTGAGTGTATTAGCTGATTAGAGTGTGGCACCAGGTGTCTTCAATATTCAACCTTTTCACAATATTCAAATTTTCTGAGATACTGAATTTGGGATTTTCCTTAGTTGTCAGTTATAATCATCAAAATGTGTGTAATGAATTAATATAATATAAAAGTTTCACTTTTTGAATGGAATTAGTGAAATAAATCAACTCTTTGATGATATTCTAATTATATGACCAGCACCTGTATATAGTGATAACCAATTTCAAAACACTGATTCATGAAGCTTCGGAGCATATCGAATCAGCGAGTCGAATCATGAATCAGATCGCGTGTCAAACAGCTAAACTGCTGAAATCACGTGACTTTGGTGCTCCAAACCACTGAATCGACTCGCTGATTCAATACACTCCGAAGCTTCATGAAGCATTGTTTTGAAATTGGTTATCACTATTTAAGTCGTTATTTAGTTTTTTTTGGCGCACCAAAAATATTATCGTTGCTTAATGATATTAATATTGAACCACTGTACTCACATGGACTGATTTAAATATGTTTTTAGTACATTAATGGATCTTGAGAATGTAAATTGCTTTGGTCTCTATGGAGGATTTCAACAAAAATATCTTCATTTGTGTTCCGAAGATGAACAACGGTCTTACAGGTCTGGAACGACACGAAGGTGAGGAATAAATGACATTGTTTTCATTTTTGGGTGAACTAACCCTTTAAGTTTCTTACTCCTTCGTCTTTACTCAAAGTAGAAAGAACGACAGACGATCTGCATTAATAAACACAGTTTTAGGTAATACTGCAGCCCACAGCTGATGAGCAGAAGTATCTCAGAAAGACAGTCATAACGTGAGTTAGACAGAGACCTACACAATATAAAACACAAAATTCATATTTTGTACACCCAGAAGGAAATACATCAATAATTAATCATACTTACAGGTTGTGATTCTAAGGAGCAAGCTGGTCCAAATAAACTGGTACTGACCCGTCTTTCAAGGGAACCATTTTACGCATATTGTGTTGAACTCGCTGAGATTGGAGAACACAGATTGAAGGGAACACAGCAAAAGTTTGGGATTATTCAGCTGTGGTATGGTGGAAAAGATTAATTTGAACCACAAATTCTCCACAGCCTCATCCTTTGGAAGTGAAAATAAAGCTAAACACAGAACGTAGGCGCGCGTTATGCAAATTGTGACGTGTGGACTTCACGAAAACAGATTCGAGTTCCAAACGACTCGTTAAAGCGGTTCAGAGTCGACTCTTTCTTTTGAGATCAAATAACTTTATTAATGATGCACAACTTTGCAGACTGTTTACATTCACATTCACTGCATGAAAGGTCATTTTCAAACATCCGTAATGGGGCACTTTAAATAAGAATACACATTTATTTATTTTAAACTATATAAATTGAATCGAGTGTTTCCACATGTGCACTGACGCTGTCTGTACAGCAGTGGGCAGCATTGTGTTATTTACCATCATCTCCATGTGACTGTCCAACATTCCCAAACACTTCCATCCAAAGATCGCCCTATTATCCAGATTAGTTACATGAACTGGCGCGTGATTACAGTGCTCATGGGACTTTAGTTTGGCTCAGGGCTCAACCTTAATTACATCTGCTTAATCTGAATCTCACACTTCAATAAACCAAATCCAAAATAATCAGACCACAACCTTCACTGCGCCGAGACTTTGGACTGTACAAACTTCAACAGATAATAAGGATGTGGTTTTAACCGGATATCTGTCTGTTTTTACTTCCTTCTAGTTCCTTTCTTTCACTTGATGACCTGCTTTTCATAAAATCACATAATAAAACACTTTCAATGGTGCAACGGAATGAAGAAAACATTATGGTTTGCTCTCATTATCAGCTAAATCTAATATTTACAGTCATTGTTTGTTCACTATTTGTTGAGAGTCATTCTTTATTCAATTGTTGATATGGATTATTGTATATTAACCCTTAAGCAAACACATGTACTGTACAGATTCATCCAAATGTTGGTGCTAAAAAGAATTATTTATTTATGTTTCGTTGGCATTTCTGGGATTTCATTGGGAAAAATCGGAAAATAAATACTATCCAAGCAGTTCTGAGAGACATGAGATCTGGAGACTTTGCGTATGTTCTCCATTTCATCTCATTGCTGTCTATGAGAAATAAACAATGATATCTGTGTCATCTGATGTCAGAAACATGTGAGCGGTTCATCGGTAGACGCAAGGTTTATGACGTATGATAAGAATTACAAGATTTGGATGAAGGTGAACTTTGTTCATTTTTACACAAGAGGCCAAAAATAATGTCTGCCATGCAAATGTAGCTTACAGAGGGTGTTTTATTAAATATCTCACTGTTAGATGATTATCATTATATATACACAGATCAGATCAGGTAACCTGATCTAATATTGTGTTGGTCCCCCTTTTGCTGACCCGTCGAGGCATGGACTCCACTAGACCCCTGAAGCTGTGCTGTGGTATCTGGCACCAAGATGTTAGCAGCAGATCCTTTAAGTCCTGTAAGTTACGAGGCGGGGCCTCCATGGATCGGACTTGTTTGTTCAGCACATCCCACAGATGCTCGATTGGATTGAGATCTGGGGAATTTGGAGGCAGAGTCAACGCCTCAAACTCGTTGTTGTGCTCCTCAAACCATTCCTGAAGCATTTGTGCTTTGTGGCGGCGCATTCTCTGCTGAAAGAGCCACAGCCAGCAGGGAATACCGTTTCCATGAGAGGCTGGACATGGTCTCAACAATGCTTAGATAGGTAGGACGTGTCAAAGTAACATCCACATGGATGGAGGACCCAAGGTTTCCCAGCAGAACATTGCCCAAAGCATCACTGCCTCCGCCGCCACGCCTTCTTCCCATAATGCACCTGGTGCCATGTGTTCCCCAGGTAAGCCACACACACACACCCGGCCATCCACGTGATCATCAGACCAATCTGGCCCTTGTCAAACTCGCTCAAATCCTTACGCTTGCCCATTTCTCCTGCTTCTAACACAACAACTTTGAGGACAAAATGTTCACTTGCTGCCTAATATATCCCACCCACTAACAGGAGATGAAGAGATCATCAGTGTTATTCACTTCACCTGTTATTCCTGATTGGTGTGTGTATATATATATATATATATATATATATACACACACATATCCATCCATATGTCCATTCATCCATCCATATTTTGTGTTTCTCTTTTAAATATACTGTATATTTTAACTGCAGTCTCCTGAGGTTTGCAGATGACACACTGTATTTAAAATATTCCTGGTGAGTAAAGGTTATTTGAACCTGTAATTGTCCTGCGGTTCTGCTGAGCTCGTCTTGAGGTTTTGGGGTGTGGTTCTCATCAATAGTGCCAGATAAACCCCGTGAACCTGCTATTTAGAGTTTGACCTGAAGACAACATCACCAGCGACATGTCACGACACACACACACACACACACACACACACACACACACACACACACACACACACACACACACACACACACACACACACACACACACACACACACACACACAAACAATGCTGTGTAGACTCCCCGTGGCTTGAAATGACAAATATGACATTTAGCATGTGTTTGGATTTATTTACAGGTTTTATTATTATAAAACATAACACTGCAAAGATCCAAATGTACAAAAAGCTCCATTAACATATCATAAAACTAGTCCATAATCATTTACTACAGTCTTATAAATCTATGATGCGTCTTGACATGATTTAAATTAAAAAATTTAAAAATGCATTTATACCAGTGAATGATGACATCAATTCTAATTCATAAACTAGCAGAATTTAGTCATAAGTGTAACATTATATACTATTACGCATCAAAAGTGTATTTGGCTGATACTTAAAAATATTACAATGCAAAAATGAAGTACAGACATACTCTATATTTACTAATAAAAATGCAGCATTTCAATTCAAAGACGGTAGCTACATTAAAGGCGGAATATCTCATCCGTGAATTTATGATTCATATGCAAAATTAATCTGTAAAATATGCAAAAGTTTTCTTTGCTTTAAGGTGCACATGAGTTGATTTCGCAGGCTTAATGTAATTTAAAAATACTAAAAATATTTTGGAAACACTTCACAATAAGGTGTGTTAACATTAGTTAACATAAACCAACAATGAAAAATACTTATGAAGCATTAATTATTGTACTAATACAACTGAGTATCATCAGCACAACAGTGGAAACTATGCATTTTTTCTAATAATATTACCAAGAGTTTATATTGAATGTATATAATAGCAGATGGCCTAGAAGCAGTGTTAATAATTTTGACAGCAAATTTTAATTCAGTTTTAATAATAGTCTTTTGACTAAAACGCCAGTTAGTTTGTCACCTGAATTGTTTTTAGTTTTAGTCGAAATATCATAAGATTTTAATTTTTGAAGATTTGAGATTTGAAGTTTGGTTAAATTGTAATGCATTAATTGAGCATTTAAGCATTACATAACCGACTTTTTGACATAATTGTGTTTTTGACTGTTTAAACGCAAACATACACGAAAGAGAATAATTCACTTTTTTTTTTTAAACATCTATATAGTTTTTTATAATGTTGTATTTATGTTTTAGTTAGTATATCAGGTTAAGCTAAAGCTTCAGATACGTTTTTTTATTTCAGTTAACATTTATTTAATTTCAAATAATTAATATTTTTAATGTTTTTAGTTACTGTTGTCTATTATAATACTTATTAGTCTTTCCTCCTGATTATGAATTAAATGGGAATTAAATTAAATACAGTTTATTGTGTAACCAAAAACGTATAAATAAATACATCGGGACTCTTATTTTGAAATGCCTTTGAGTTGCATTTGCTCATTCAAGTTCAATTGAGGGAGAGAAAATGTGCGTTGTTACAACCGTCTAAAACATACAACTATATAAACATGGTAAAGTAAACATTGTCATTATTCCCCAGCATTAGTTCATAAACATTATCTGTCATAAAAGTGTGTTATTGATTGATTGAGCCGCTCTGAAGGGCTGTCGCGTGAGCCTGTAGAAGCTCAACAGCGCCGTGTTTTCCCGCCGTTAGATCCGCACGTTACAATTCAAATGTGCGCATCCGTTACACAATATGCTAATTCTGACTGGATGTCTTCCCTAATCGTCCCTTCCTAACATTTTCCTCTCGTTTTTATTTATTGATGAAAATGACTAGATCCTCATAGTTTAGTCATCCAAAGATGGTTTTAATTTAGTTATAGTCAGTGAAAAAAGGTTCTTGAAGAATTGAACAGACCCTTGGCACTCCAGTATTTACTGACCTTAACTCGGATAATTCCCTGTTTAAATAAACAAACTGCTAACCTCCTGATAACCATTAGTTAACATGAACTAACTATACTTATAAAGCATTAATTCATTATTGTAGGCTACTGATACCTTATTAAAATCAAAAGTTGTATGTGTTAATATTATTTAATGAACCTAAGCTAGCTAATATGAACTAATAATGAACAGTTGTATCATTATTTCTCTATTTGTTAGTTAATCTTAGTTAATGTATTATCTAATGATACTAATGAGACCTTATTATGAAGTGTTACCAATATCCCACATGAAAACACATACTAAATTGCACATATTTATTACGTTCCAGTAGTTTCCGTGGACAGATGTATAGGAATAAGCCACATTTAGAACCTATTCAGAGCCCTATCTGGTCTTCATAAAAGGACAACAGTAATAAAATGCCCCAGCCGCTCAAAAGTCCCATATTTTGCAGGAGAAATATCAGCCAGGGTCTTTTACTGTCCACGTGAACCATCGAGGGAAGCTACACAAGGAAACGGAGAGAACAGGGGTTGTGTGAGTATCTGCTAACACTGAAATAATGCATTAGAGAGATTGAACTTCACTGTAAAGGCCTGTTCACACCGGGACGATTTTCGCACGCGTTTATCGCCGACGTTTAACGCCTCGGGACTAAACAATGGGCGCCAATGTGAGTGTTCACACCGACGCGCAAAACGCCAGGCGTAAAAGCGTCATTTTTAAAAAAACGCCTCGGGTTCGTTTTTTTATTTTGACGCGGCGCGTAAAAAACTGTCCGACCAATGAGATTGCCGCTTTTGTTCACGTGCCTGGAGCTGCTGAAGCGACAGTAAAACACGACTTGGTGGCGCTCGAGCACAAAACGGTCTTGCCGAGCACACATTGATACGACGAAGAAGTAGTAAGTAGACAAAGAAGAAGATGAACTGCTAATGCTGCTTGCCAGTTAGCAAAAAGTGTGTGAATGGTTTTGTCCATATACATAATATGTCTATGGTTTTGGCAAGCACGTAAATACTGTCTCTCTTCTCCTTCTGTGTGACAAGCGAGTGTCAGAAGCGTAAAGTGCCGCAGCACCATCTTGTGTACCGGGAGCGCATCTACTGAATGTGCACGTTCACTCGGCGCATCGCCAGTGGAAATCGCTTGGGTGTGAACACTCAAGACGCGCCGAAAAACGGAACGAAAAACGCTGGCGATAAGCGCGCGCGATATTCGTCCCGGTGTGTACAGGCCTTAAGAGTCACAAAACATGGTGCTTTCAATGACTTGTCTGATGAACATGCTGAGAAGTTTGAAAACTGTCCACAGTTGTGTGAAGAGCAAACATCTGAGACTGAAGATCACAACCTACCATATCAGCCAGGCCAACATACAGGAAGAGGCCAGCGGTGACTGCCGAAATCCACTCTTTAGCCACCGTTTCAGTGGAGACGGACAGTGCGATGTACAGCCCGATGAAGGAGGTGAGAGAGCTGCCCACGTTCAGCAGAAGAGCCCGTTTCACCGACACGCCGCAGTTCAACAGGATCGCAAAATCACCTGAGAGCAGAGATGAAGCACACTCAGAAAACACCTTAACCTCTAACAGCTTTTCACTGGGGCAGAACCCTTAAAGGGACACCTTTGTTTGTACCTTATTTACCAGTACAAATTCATACTAGTACCTAAGGGTACATATAACTACTCTAAAGTACTAAAATGACAATTGATGACAAATGACAAATACTAAAAAAAATTACAATTGAAAGCGCCGAAAAAATCTGGTAAAGGATCCACTCCGTACTAACTAGATCTATAACAAGTGTAAAGTTTGTACACAAACTTTGAAGTTGGCTTGAAAAAGCCTTGTTTGAAAGTTTGAGAAAACTTTGACAGTTTTGAAGTTTGAATTGAAGTTTGAATTGAAATTGAAGTTTGGGACAGCAAGGGAACACACGTTTCTTGCATGATTTACCATTGCTAGCATGTTTTAGCATGAATTAACATGTTTGATACAGTTTTTGTCATGTTGCTAGCATGAATTAGCATGTTTGATAATGTTTTTTCATGTTGCTAGAATGATTTAGCATGAATTGGCATGTTTGATAACATGTTTTTTCATGTTGCTAGCATGAATTAGCATGTTTGATAACATGTTTTTTCATGTTGCTAGCATGATTTAGCATGAATTAACATTTTTGATGAAGCACTCTTCTACCTTCTACCTTTAAGGGTATAACAGCTTTTCACTCGGGCAGAACCCTTAAAGGGACACCTTTGTTAGTACCTTATTTACCAGTAGGCTATACTAGTACCTTAAAGGGATAGTTCACCCGAAAATGAAAATTAGCCTGTGATTTACTCACCCTCAAGACATCCTAGGTGTGTATGACATTGTTCTTCATTAAAAATGTCCTGGCTCTTCAAAGCTTTATAATGGCAGTGAATGGTTGTGTCGTTTGAAGTCCAATAAAGTGCATCTATGCATCATATAACTGCTCCACACGGCTCCGGGGGGTTAATAAAGGCCTTCTGAGGTGAAGTGGTGCGTTTGTGTAAGAAAAATATCCATATTTAAAAGTTTATTGATTAAAATAACTAGCTTCCAGCAGTCAGTGCTACGCGAGTCAACTTGTGCTAAAAGAGTAACCCTTGACCCTTGAACCCTTGACGCATGCGTATTGACGAATGCAGAAGTGCAGAGGATAGAGCAAAACAAAACACCGCTCATGAATTAGAGTCTAAAACAAGATTTTTAAAAGAGAAATGGCAGAAGATGAATTAGCATGTTTGATAACATTCTTTTTTCATGTTGCTAGCATGATTTAACATGTTTGATAATGGTTTTTCATGTTGCTAGCATGATTTAACATCAATTAGCATGTTTGATAGTGTTTTTTCATGTTGGTAGCATGTTTTAGCATGAATTAGCATTAGTAGAGCAATAGTAAAGCAAATCATACAATCAGATCTGAAAGTAAGACGACCATCAACACTCAAGGAAACCACTAACGGAATACAATTATTTAAAAAAAATAGAACAAAAAAGCATTTTAAACTAAATAAAACATTAAATCAATAACTCCAATCATGTATACATCTGTTGAATTAAAGGAACACGCCGACTTTTTGGGACTTTAGCTTATTCACGTATCCCCCAGAGTTAGATAAGTCCATACATCCCATTCTCATCACCGTGCCATAACTCTGTCTGACACACCCACCACTAGCCTAGCTTAGCACAAAGACTGGAGGTAAATGGCTCCAGCTAGCCTAGCTTAGCACAAAGACTGGAGGTAAACGGCTCCAGCTAGCCTAGCTTAGCACAAAGACTGGAGGTAAACGGCTCCAGCTAGCCTAGCTTAGCACAAAGACTGGAGGTAAACGGCTCCAGCTAGCCTAGCTTAGCACAAAGACTGGAGGTAAACGGCTCCAGCTAGCCTACTGCTCAATAAGTGACAAAATAACACCAACATTTTCCTATTTACATGTTGTGATGTGTGTAGTTACATCGTGTACTAAGACCGACGGAAAATGAAAAGTTGTGATTTTCTAGGCTGATATGGCAGGAACTATATTCTCATTCCTGCGTAATGATCAAGAGCTGTGAGCCGTCCCATGAGTGCAGCGGCGCAATGATATTACACAGCGCCTGAAAATAGGCTAACATCCATCAACATAACCAACGTGACAACCTGCTTACACAGAGAGCGCTGGGGACTATTTTCAGGCGCTGTGTAATATCACAGCCGTTTACCTCCAGTCTTTGTGCTAAGCTAGGCTAGCTGGAGCCGTTTACCTCCAGTCTTTGTGCTAAGCTAGGCTAGCTGGAGCTGTTTACCGCCAGTTTTTGTGCTAAGCTAGGCTAGCTGGAGCCGTTTACCTCCAGTCTTTGTAATAAGCTAGGCTAGCTGGAGCCGTTTACCTCCAGTCTTTGTGCTAAGCTAGGCTAGCTGGAGCCATTTACCTCCAGTCTTTGTGCTAAGCTAGGCTAGCTGGAGCCGTTTACCTCCAGTCTTTGTGCTAAGCTAGGCTAGCTGGAGCCGTTTACCTCCAGTCTTTGTGCTAAGCTAGGCTAGCTGGAGCCGTTTACCTCCAGTCTTTGTGCTAAGCTAGGCTAGCTGGAGCCATTTACCTCCAGTCTTTGTGCTAAGCTAGGCTAGCTGGAGCCGTTTACCTCCAGTCTTTGTGCTAAGCTAGGCTAGCTGGAGCCATTTACCTCCAGTCTTTGTGCTAAGCTAGGCTAGCTGGAGCCGTTTACCTCCAGTCTTTGTGCTAAGCTAGGCTAGCTGGAGCCATTTACCTCCAGTCTTTGTGCTAAGCTAGGCTAGCTGGAGCCGTTTACCTCCAGTCTTTGTGCTAAGCTAGGCTAGCGGTGGGTGTGTCAGACAGAGTTATGGCACGGAGATGAGAATGGTGGGTATGGACTTATCTAACTCTGGGGGATACGGTGAACAAGATAAAGTCCCAAAAAGTCGGCGTGTTCCTTTAAACATAAAAAAATATCTGAAAATTAATGTTTGACTAGCGTAGAGAGATACGTTTATTTCTCTGTCAGACAGGAGATTTTTCAATCCCTTCATTCTTTGCTGAATGTCCTGTGTGTGCAGAAAGGAGGAGGAAATTATAATCATGAAGGTGCGGTCATGACCTCGGGTGTCAATCGTATCTAATCTCCTTATCTTAGGACATTATGTGCTTCTCAACTGGACCATGGCACCATATTTTCCCATGGCCATTGAGCCACAACTCAATTCTTTAGAAATTTGACCTACAAATAAAAATGTGTATATATATACACCGATCAGGCATAACATTATGACAGGTGAAGTAAATAACACTGATGATCTCTTCATCTCCTGTTAGTGGGTGGGATATATTAGGCAGCAAGTGAACATTTAGTCCTCAGAGTTGATGTGTTAGAAGCAGAAAAAATGGGCAAGCGTAAGGATTTGAGCGAGTTTGACAAGGGCCAGATTGTGACGGCCGAGGCTCATTGATGCCCGTGTGGTCCGATCAAACAGACGAGCTACTGGAGCTCAAACTGCTCAAGAAGTTAATGCTGGTTCTGATAGAAAGGTGTCAGAATACACAGAGCATCTCAGTTTGTTGTGTATGGGGCGGCACAGCCGCTGACCAGTGCCCATGCTGACCCCTGACCCCGCCCAAAGCACAAACAGTGGCCCGTGAGCATCAGAACTGGACCACGGAGCAATGGAAGAAGGTGGCCTGGTCTGATGATCACGTGGATGGCCGGGTGTGTGTGTGTGGCTTACCTGGGGAACACATGGCACCAGGTGCACTATGGGAAGAAGGCGTGGCGGCAGAGGCAGTGATGCTTTGGCCAATGTTCTGCTGGGAAACCTTGGGTCCTCCATCATGTGGATGTGACTTTGACACGGCCTTTCATGGAAACGGTATTCCCTGCTGGCTGTGTCTCTTTCAGCAGAGAATGCGCCGCCACAAAGCACAAATGCTTCAGGAATGGTTTGAGGAGCACAACAACGAGTTTAAGGCGTTGACTCTGCCTCCAAATTCCCCAGATCTCAATCCAATCGAGCATCTGTGGGATGTGCTGAACAAACAAGTCCGATCCGATCCTCGCAACTTACAGGACTTAAAGGATCTGCTGCTAACATCTTGGTGCCAGATACCACAGCACACCTTCAGGGGTCTAGTGGAGTCCATCAGAGACGGGTCAGCAAAAGGGGGACCAACACAATATTAGGAAGGTGGTCATAATGTTATGCCTGATCGGTGTACACTGTCCGGACAAAAATAAAAATTAGCTGTTCGGACCTAAATAGGCAAATGCTTAAGAGTCTATAACTGGATCATTATTGCAGTGATTATAATCATGTATTCATCCGTATGGAGCACTTTTATAATGGATAGATGCACTTTTTTTTGTGCTTCAAAATCTCATCCTCCATTCACTGCCATTATAAAGCTTGGAAGAGCCAGGACATTTTCTAATATGACTCTGATTGTGTTCGTCTGAAAGAAGAATGTCATACACCTAGGGTGAGCTGAGGGTGAGTAAATCATGGGGTTGTTTTCACTTTTGGGTGAACTATCCCTTTAAATTCATTGGAAGTCTTTGGGATGTGCCGGAGGAGACTTTACAGAGCTCTAATATGACACATAGAGCCGCTCACCTAGCTCATGCGGCAGCTCGTGGCAGAGCACAGCCAGAGACGTGGCCAGACCGGACCGCCACGAGATCGAAAACGCTGCGCCCAGAGCCAAACCGTCGGCAAAGTTATGGATGCCGTCTCCGATGGTGATCATATAGGGAAGCAAACGCTGCTCTGAAGGAGAAGAGAAGACGAGTGTTACACCACATGAACCCTTTAGCCGTGGCCTGAGGTTATCGCTGTGCAGAACATCAGTGTGTCATTAACAGTGTTGGGGAAAGTTACTTTGAAAAGTAATGCATTACAGTATTGCGTTACTCCCTTAAAAAGTAACTAATTGAGTTACTTAGTTACTTTTTAAGAAAAGTAATGTGTTACGTTACTTTTGCGTTACTTTTTCTCACCTGGGCTGGGCTTGTTTTTGTTTTTGTTTATAACAAAAAAGTTATATTTTTGTGCAACGGTAAAGACCTCTTCATACCAAAATTGAAATAATAAGCCCCAGGCTGAGGTAAAAATGCAGATTGACGCGTGAACAGTAGAGGGCGCAGCTCTGGATAATGGGAGAATAGGATGCAGGAGAAAAAGGTTTTACCAATAAAAACAAAACATCTAGTAATTTTCATCATCAAAGGTCAGCAGCAAGACATTGGTAAATTAAATATAAAGGTAGATTATGCATAAAAATAGTTGTTTTATTTAACATTTAATTATTGGAGGTTTGCATAGTACTCTAATTTTGCATTTGACTGATTTTAATCATTTTGAGGAGTACAGAATCTTTACTGTGCAAGTGAGATGAATAAATACTCACATTTAGTCTGGAACTACAATAACCATCATGTTCACACACACACACACACACACACACACACACACACACACACACACACACACACACACACACACACACACACACACACACACACACACACATATGTCTCTGCACTTATTTTTCTCAACATGGGGGCAGGAGAGCTGTCAGTCAAATTAATGTGAAAAAGTAACTCAGATATTTTGTTGTAAATTTGAAAAGTAATGCGTTACTTTACTAGTTACTTGGAAAAAGTAATATTATTACGTAACTCAAGTTACTTGTAATGCGTTTCCCCAACACTGGTCCTTAATGCTGAGTGTTCTCACCTCTTCTAGAGCCAACCGGGTCCAGGAAGGACTTCTCTGTTTTCTCAGACTCCACCTATAATGATAATAATACAATATTAATTAATAGCTCATCTCTCAGAACCAACACACATACTCGAGTAGAGACTACAGAGAATATTTAAGCAGAACACAATCAGCTTTACTTCTTCTGACAAGCTCTGAACAGGGCTATTATTATTAACTAAAACTAAAACCTTTTCATTATTTGAAATAAAATATAAAACATTCAACTTATTTTATTTCTGCTGGTTTCCAAGGAAACATTTAGTTTAACTTAAATACAATTGAATAAAAACAACAAACACTACAGGTCAAAACTTTGGATTAATTAAGAGTTTTTAACGAAAATGTTTTATGTTTTTGAAAGAGTCTCTTCTGCTTACAAAGACTGCATTTATTTAATCAAAAATACAGTAATATTGTGATAATATGATCAAAGCTGAATTTTTAAAACGTAAAAAATTATTCTAAACTTTTGAAAGGTAGTGTTGACACACAGACACACACACACTGACACACTCATACATGCACACAGACACACATACTGACACACACTGACACACAACACACAGAGACACACACACAGACACACACACACACACACACACACACACACTGGCACACAGAGGCACACACACTGACACACAGAGACACACACACACAGAGGCACACACACTGACACACAGAGACACACACACACACACACACACACACACACACACACACACACACACACACACACACACACACACACACACACTGACACACTTAGACATACACACAGACACACACACGCACACACTGACACACAACACAGAGACACAAACACAGACACACACACACACACACACACACTGACACACACACTGACACACAACACACACACACACACACACACACACACACACACACTGAGACACACACACACACACACACACACACACACACTGACACACACTGAGACACACACGCTGACACACACTGAGACACACACACAGATACAGACACACACACAGACACGCACACACAGAGACACACTGACAAACACACTGACACACACAGACATACACACACACACTGACACACAACACAGAGACACACACTGACACACACACACACACACACTGACACACACACACACACACACACACACACACACACACACACACACACACACACACACACACACACTGACAAACACAGAGGCACACACACTGACACACAACACACAGAGACACACACACTGACATATACACACTGAGACACACACACTGAGACACACGCTGACACACACTGAGACACACACACTGACACACACACAGATACAGACACACACACAGATACAGACACACACACAGATACAGACACACACACACACACACACACACACACTGACACACACAGGCACACACAGAGACACACACTAACACACACTGAGACACACACACACACACATGCACAAACACTAACACACACTGAGACACACACACACACACACTGACATACACAGACACACACGCACTGACACACACACACTGAGACACACACACACTGACACACACACACTGAGACACACACACTGACACACACACACACACACACACACACTGACACACACACACAGATACAGACACACACACACACTGACACACACGGGCACACACAGAGACACACACTAACACACACGCACTGACACACACACACACACACACACACACACACATAGACACATATATATCTATATTTAAGACAAATACAGCCATCAAAATGACAAAAACTAAAATTGAGAATGTAAATGGAAAACTAAAACAGCAGTCATCTTTAGACTTTAGCTTCATCAGTATTAGTTTATTGAGGAGTGTGTCGTCCGTGATTTCCGCACCAGATCGGCCTGTGAGCTGGAGTGCTTGTTCTGCTTCTCCCTCTGGAACACCTGCAGGACTCTGCCATGGTCGCAGTGGTGGACGTCGGACTCCTCCTGCCAACACAGGGAATGGATTGAGAACCGGATGGTGTAGGACGGGCTCAACTGACACGAAACACTCACTTCATCGTGACTGTGGTGATGTTGTCTGCGGGTGATGATGGAGAAGATGCTCTCCATCAGGTAGAACAAATACACGCCGGCGAGAAGCACCAGCAGTTTGTACACATAGTCGAGGTTTTCCTCTGCGTGGTCGTGTCCGTCTTCATGAACGTGGAGGCCTAAGAACTGCACAAGAGACGCAAAGCCATGAAAACACGGCCGGACAATGACATTAACGGCAATCGGAAACTGTGATTGTGCTTTGATTTCCCAGCAGGGCTGTACAGTAACTCCTGTCTGCACTCAATAAGCCAGGCCCGTTTCTTCTCACCAATCCGGTTATTTTCCACTCAGGGCGATGACATGGTATGACAGGGCTGCAGTTATGTTGACACGGATCTAAACGGATGAGGGAACGTGGGCGATGTCGGCGCTCGGGGGAAATAACGGGTGCCAGGCCGGCCGGCGAGACCCATTCTGCCCCGTTAAACCGGAAAACAGACGTTTCTGTGAGCTTCAGCCAGAGAGTCATCGCAGAACGCCATACGAGTTAAAGGGGACCTATTATGCAAAATTCACTTGAACATGAATGTGTGACGGCAGTGTGTGTTACACAACCACCATATAATGGTAAAAATCCACCAGTCCTCTTTTTTAAACCCCATAAATCCTAAGCAGTGTCTCAGAACAAGCCGTTTCTAGCAGAGTGACTCACATATGCTCAGGCTCCGCCCACAACTGCTGACAGACTCCACCCTATTAGCATAGACCCCGCCCACGACTGCTGACTGACTCCACCCTATTAGCATAGACCCCGCCCACGACTGCTGACTGACTCCACCCTATTAGCATAGACCCGCCCACGACTACTGACTGACTCCGCCGTATTAGCATAGACCACGACTGCTGACTGACTCCGCCGTATTAGCATAGACCACGCCCACGACTGCTGATAGACTCTGCCCTATTAGCATAGACCACGCCCACGACTGCTGACTGACTCCGCCGTATTAGCATAGACCCCGCCCACGACTGCTGACTGACTCTGCCCTATTAGCATAGACCCGCCCACGACTGCTGAATGACTCCGCCCTATTAGCATAGACCACGCCCACGACTGCTGACTGACTCTGCCCTATTAGCATAGACCACGACTGCTGACTGACTCCGCCGTATTAGCATAGACCACGCCCACGACTGCTGATAGACTCTGCCCTATTAGCATAGACCACGCCCACGACTGCTGACTGACTCCGCCGTATTAGCATAGACCCCGCCCACGACTGCTGACTGACTCTGCCCTATTAGCATAGACCCGCCCACGACTGCTGAATGACTCTGCCCTATTAGCATAGACCACGCCCACGACTGCTGACAGACTCTGCCCTATTAGCATAGACCACGCCCACGACTGCTGACTGACTCCGCCGTATTAGCATAGACCACGCCCACAACTGCTGAATAACTCTGCCCTATTAGCATAGACCACGCCCACGACTGCTGACTGACTCCGCCCTATTAGCATAGACCCCGCCCACGACTGCTGACTGACTCCACCCTATTAGCATAGACCCCGCCCACGACTGCTGACTGACTCCACCCTATTAGCATAGACCCCGACCACGACTGCCTCCGCCCTATTAGCATAGACCCCGCCCACGACTGCTGACTGACTCTGCCCTATTAGCATAAACCACGACTGCTGACTGCTGATAGACTCTGCCCTATTAGCATAGACCCCGCCCACGACTGCTGATAGACTCTGCCCTATTAGCATAGACCACGCCCACGACTGCTGACTGACTCTGCCCTATTAGCATAGACCACGACTGCTGACTGACTCCGCCGTATTAGCATAGACCACGCCCACGACTGCTGATAGACTCTGCCCTATTAGCATAGACCACGCCCACGACTGCTGACTGACTCCGCCGTATTAGCATAGACCCCGCCCACGACTGCTGACTGACTCTGCCCTATTAGCATAGACCCGCCCACGACTGCTGAATGACTCTGCCCTATTAGCATAGACCACGCCCACGACTGCTGACTGACTCCGCCGTATTAGCATAGACCACGACTGCTGACAGACTCTGCCCTATTAGCATAGACCACGCCCACGACTGCTGACTGACTCCGCCGTATTAGCATAGACCACGCCCACAACTGCTGAATAACTCTGCCCTATTAGCATAGACCACGCCCACGACTGCTGACTGACTCCGCCCTATTAGCATAGACCCCACCCACGACTGCTGACTGACTCCACCCTATTAGCATAGACCCCGCCCACGACTGCTGACTGACTCCACCCTATTAGCATAGACCCCGACCACGACTGCTGACTGACTCCGCCCTATTAGAATAGACCCCGCCCACAACTTCTGACTGACTCCGCCCTATTAGCATAGACCCCGCCCACGACTGCTGACAGACTCCACCCTATTAGCATAGACCCCGCCCACGACTGCTGACAGACTCCGCCCTATTAGCATAGACCCCGCCCACGACTTCTGACTGACTCCGCCCTATTAGCATAGACCCCGCTCACAACTGCTGACTGAAGCTGAATTTATCATCATTACTCCAGTCTTCAGTGTCACATGATCCTTCACAAATCATTCTCATATGATGATTTGATGCTCAAGAAACATTTATGATTATTATCAATGTTGAAAACAGTTTCATATTTCTGTGGAAACTGATACATTTTATTTTTCCAGGATTCTTTGATGAATAGAAAGTTCTAAAGAACAGCGTTTATCTGAAATAGACTCTTTTGTAACATTATAAATATGACTTTTGATCAATTTAAAGCATCCTTGATGAGTAAGAAATAACTTCCTTCATCAACAACAACAACAACAACAAAAATCAGTGTCAAATCTTTAATAAAATATGACGATGTCATCATAAAAGCGTGAACACACATTCAAGAGAACGTGTGTTTCTGCATTCAGAGGCCCATCTGTTCCTTTCTATACTGCGCTCACACTTTCATCTCAACTTTGAGACGTTTTCCCAGCTGGTTTTGTAACATAAAGAGATGCAGAAAAGCCAGAAACGGTGTGTGTGTTTTGCTCACCGCGGGCAGCAGATGCAGCAGAGCGTCCCCCGTCAGCGAGCCCACGGCCAGGCTGATGCAGAACTGAATGCAGAGCTCGAACACCTGCGTACAGGCCGAGAACAGCAGCACCACGATGCCAAACATGGCCATCAGGCAGATGAGGAGGTTGGCCAGGGTGGCGTATCCGTACCCTGGGCACAAAGAGCGCGTGTATTCAGTGTGTATTCTCAGAGCTCACACTGCGCTTACTACACTTTTGCTCCTTTGAGGAACTAGATGTCACTTTAGATCACTGCGGATGCACGCTTTACTCATGTTTCTCTTTGGTCCTGCTGACAGATGCCAACAGTAAAAAGATGTATCGTCTTGTTAAATATAGATTTTCACAATAAATGCAATTCATACTTCCAAAAAATTTGACTTATACAGTCTTTTACTAAACAAACGTCTCGGTTACGTATGTAACCCTCGTTCCCTGAAGGAGGGAACGGAGACGTACGTCGGAACTGACCGACGAATTGGGATCTGATCTCAGAGACCAATCTACTTCGAGTGTATTAAAAACGAGCCAATGGAGATTGGCATGCGATCCACGCATTCCACGCACCGCCCCGCAGCGCGGGTATAAATAAGGAAGTGGAATGCTTGATCATTGCTTTTTTCTGCTGAGGAGCCGAACTAGTGACTCGGCCCCCTAGCGGAAGCACAGCACCTGGCGACGGGACGTACGTCTCCGTTCCCTCCTTCAGGGAACGAGGGTTACATACGTAACCGAGACGTTCCCTTTCAGTCGGTCACGTTCGACGTACGTCGGAACTGACCGACGAATTGGGATCCCTACCAAAACGCCAGGGCGCTGGCCCTTCCAGCGTCCTGCTTGAGCGCACTGGACCGTCTTAGATGGTACGGAAGTCAGGGCTCCAAGCAGGGAGGTCAGTCACTGCTGTTTCTGCAAGACCCACTCAGTGTGACTATTGGATAACGCTGGGAAAGCGTGCCCGTCTCGGGAGATGGTACGCTGCGGAGCCACGTCCTTCAGTAGAAGGCTAGGTGGCAGAATACACATAAGGACTAACCTGGCAGGGTAGTGCAACATATGGCAGTCTCTGGGGTGGTTCCAGCCTGGTCCCAGGGGGGAAAGAACACGCCCAGAGACGACAGAGCGGGCTCTGTCAAGGGAAAGACACGGGGCTAGCCGAGTAGGGTAGCTGGTACCGTGGAAGAATACACATATGGGGTAGCCGTGAGGGGACCGCTACATATGGAACCCAGCCTACACACACGTTTCACAAGCATACGGGTGCAGGTCTGGCGTCAGACGGCCGCAACGTCTGGCACCGCAGGGGTGACGGAGGAGCTCGACAGGGTTAGCCGTTTCCGGGGAACACAACTGGAGAAAAATAGACGCACGTATCCGGCCCAGAGGGCGGGAGTGGCGTTGCAAGCCGACACTTAGAACGGGCACTTAGCGCTACTGGCCACTGGGGGCGAGGATGCGGGAAGATACCGGCTCTACACGGAGGCTATAGAATCTAGCGAACGTGTTAGGTGTCGCCCAGCCCGCAGCTCTACATATATCTGTCAGCGAGGCGCCTTGAGCCAGCGCCCAGGAAGAAGCAACACTCCTTGTTGAGTGTGCTCGCAACCCGAACGGGCAAGGCACGTCTTGGGACTGGTAAGCCAAGACGATAGCATCCACTATCCAGTGGGCCAACCTCTGCTTGGAGACAGCCTTTCCCTTCTGCTGGCCTCCGTAACAGACGAAGAGTTGCTCTGAGGTCCGAAAGCTTTGAGTCCGGTCGACGTAAGCGCGGAGAGCGCGGACGGGACATAACAAAGCCTGGGCTGGGTCTGCCTCCTCCGAAGGCAGCGCTTGCAGGTTCACTACCTGGTCCCGGAAGGGAGTGGTAGGAACCTTGGGCACGTATCCAGGCCGGGGTCTCAGGACAACGTGAGAGTTGGCCGGCCCGAATTCTAGGCACGATTCGTTGACCGAAAGTGCATGCAGGTCCCCTACCCTCTTGATGGAGGCCAATGCCGTCAGAAGCACTGTCTTCATTGACAGGATTTTAAGCTCCACAGACTGCAAAGGCTCAAAGGGAGGGCTCTGAAGTGCTCTGAGCACTAGAGCTAAGTCCCAAGAGGGTAACGAGTTTGGACGAGGAGGATTTAGCCTCCTCGCACCTCTGAGGAACCTGACGATTAAGTCGTGCTTTCCTACGGACTTACCTTCGACTGCGTCGTGATACGCCGCTATTGCTGCGACGTACACTTTGAGGGTGGAGGGAGACAGCCTTCGCTCCAGCCCATCTTGCAGGAAAGAAAGCACGACACTAATCGAACACCTTCGGGGGTCTTCCCGGTGGGAAGAGCACCATTCAACGAACAGGTTCCACTTCAAAGCGTAGAGGCGCCTCGTAGAGGGGGCTCTAGCAGAAGAGATGGTGTCTACCACTGCCTATGGTAGACCACCTAGAACCTCCGCGTCCCGTCCAGGGACCAGACATGGAGTTTCCAGAGGTCTGGACGCGGGTGCCATAGAGTGCCCCGTCCCTGAGAAAGAAGGTCCCTCCTCAGGGGGATCGGCCAAGGAGGGGCTGTCGCGAGGAGAGTTAGTTCTGGGAACCAGGTCCGGTTGGGCCAGTAGGGCGCAACTAACAAGACCTGCTCCTCGTCCTCCCTGACCTTGCACAGGGTCTGTGCAAGAAGGCTCACTGGGGGAAACGCATATTTGCGCAGGTCCCGGGGCCAGCTGTGCGCCAGTGCATCCGTGCCGAGGGTGCCCCCGGTCAGGGAATAGTACCACTGGCAATGGGTCGAGTCCGGAGAGGCAAACAGGTCTACCTGTGCGGCTCCGAAGAGGTCCCATATCAGCTGGACCGCCTGGGGATGGAGTCGCCACTCCCCCGGAGGTGTCGACTGGCGAGAGAGCTCGTCGGCTGTCTGGTTCAGCGCACCTGGGATGTGAATGGCACGAAGCGACCTCAGATGCTTCTGACTCCAAAGGAGGAGGTGGCGGGCGAGTTGGAACATGCAACGGGAGCGTAGACCACCCTGACGGTTGATGTACGCAACGGCCGCAGTGCTGTCCGTACGGACCAGTACATGCTTGCCACGTAGCGGCCCCTTGAGGCGGCGCAGTGCCAAGTGTACCGCTAACAACTCAAGGCAATTGATATGCCAATGCAATTGAGGTCCCGTCCACAGACCTGAAACTGCATGCCCGTTGTACGTGGCCCCCCAGCCCGTGGAGGAGGCATCCGTGAAGAGCACAGCATGCCTGGACACTTGTTCTAAGGGCACTCCGGCCCGGAGAAACGAAGCGTCGGACCATGGGCTGAAAGTTTGGCGGCAGTAAGGAGTCACTGGGACCCGGTACTGGCCGCTCTGCCACGCCCACCTCGGGACTCGGCCATGGAGCCAGTGTTGAAGCGGTCTCATATGAAGCAATCCGAGCGGCGTTACCGCGGCTGCAGATGCCATATGCCCCAGGAGCCTCTGAAAAAATTTCAGTGGGACCGCCGTCCTGTTCTTGAACGAATTCAAGCAGTTCAACACTGACCGGACCCGCTCTTCCGTGAGGCGCGCAGTCTGGCTGACCGAATCCAGCTCCATACCGAGATAAGAGATCCTCTGCGTGGGACAGAGTTTGCTCTTCTCTCGGTTGACCCGAAGGCCCAACAGGCTGAGGTGACTGAGCACCATGTCCCTGTGTTCGCACAACTGTTCCCGAGACTGGGCGAGTATAAGCCAATCGTCGAGATAGTTGAGGACGCGAACGCCGCGTTCTCTGAGCGGAACAATGGCTGCCTCTGCGACTTTCGTGAAGACGCGAGGCGACAGGGACAGCCCGAAGGGCAAGACTTTGTACTGATATGCCTTCCCCTCGAACGCAAAACGTAGGAACGGTCTGTGTCGAGGAAGGATAGAGACATGAAAGTACGCGTCCTTCAGGTCGATCGCTGCAAACCAATCTTGGGGACGGATGCATTCGAAAATGCGTTTCTGCGTTAGCATCCGGAACGGGAGCTTGTGCAGGGCCCGATTCAGGATACGCAGGTCCAAGATTGGCCGTAACCCACCCCCTTTCTTGGGTACAATGAAGTAGGGGCTGTAGAACCCCGCCTTCATATCGGCTGGAGGAACCGGCTCGATCGCGTCCTTCGCCAGCAGGACATCGATCTCTGACCGCAAGACCTGGGCATCGCTGCTCCGCACGGAGGTGAAGAGGATGCCCCTGTACTTGGGAGGCCGGCGAGCGAACTGAATCGCGTAGCCGAGTCTGATGGTACGGATGAGCCAGCGAGACGGCCTGGGGAGCTGAAGCCAAGCCCCCAGAGACCGTACAAGCGGGACCAACGGCACCACAGACGTACCCGGGGTGGGGCAGCGAAGTGGAATAGACAGACCCGACTCGGGAGGCCCGGAGGCGGCCCGGAGTGTTGTCTGAATATTCCAGGGTGGGGCAGAGTGTGGGTGAGAAGGCCCGGGGGCGTTCTCGGTGCCCACACTGCTGCCCCCTGGCGAGGGGGAGAGGGGAGGAAAGGAGTGGCAAGGCCCGGGGGCGTCGCGCACTGCCAACCTGGCCCTCTTGGGGCCCAGGGAAAATAGAAACTGCTCTTTTATTGAGAAAGTGGGTGCCGCTGGACTCCGGAGAGCCAGCGGCAGAGATGTAACACCAGTCGGGGCCCCCCGGTCCTCCTCCGGGGGGTGGGAGAAGGATGCGGACATCATCTCCCTCAGAGCAGCTCCCGTCTTCCCTGGGCTGCCCGTCTCAGGGCCGCTTCCCCTTGCGCTTGCCGGCTGGTTTAGCGGAGCCCTGAGCGGGTTGGGCGCCTCCCTTACGTCCGGCACCCTGCTTTCCCGGTGGAGGCTGCTGCTTGGGTTTCGCAGGGGCGGAGGCGGACGCAGGGGGACGCCCTCGGCGACGAGCAGGCGGAGGTGCTGCCGACGACGACTGGGTGGAGGCAGCAGCGGGTCGTCGGGGCAGGATGTTTTTGATGGCCTCCGTCTGCTTCTGGGCCACCGAGAACTGCTGGGCGAAGCTCTCGATGGCGTCGCCGAAGAGGCCGGCCTGACAGACAGGGGCGTTGAGAAACCGGACCTTGTCGGAATCACGCATGTCTGCCAGGTTCAGCCACAGGTGGCGTTCCTGGACCACTAGTGTGGACATCGCCCGACCCAGGGAGCGTGCAGTGACTTTCGTCGCCCGGAGAGCGAGGTCAGTCGCCGCACGCAGTTCCTGCATAACACCCTGGTCGGAACTACCCTCGTGCAATTGCTTTAGCGCCTTGGCCTGGTGGACCTGCAGGAGCGCCATAGCATGCAGAGATGATGCGGCTTCCCCGCAGGCGGTGTAAGCCCTGCCCGTGAGACCGGACGAGAACTTACACGCCCGGGAGGGGAGACGCGGGGCACCCCGCCAGTCCGCAGCGGTCTTGGGACACAGTTGCATCGCCACAGACCGCTCGACTGAGGGGATTCCCACGTAGCCCTTAGCCGCACCACCATCGAGAGTAGTGAGGATGGAGGAGTCAGTCGACCGTGAGCGAGCGTTGTAAGGCGCTACCCACGATTTCGTGATCTCCTGATGCACTTCCGGGAAGAAAGGAACCGGGGCGGGGCGCTGAGAACCAGCACGGGCCGTCCCGAGAAACCAATCGTCCAACCGCGAGGGTTCGGGACACGGTGGAGGGTTCCACTCGAGCCCGACACTCGCGGCGGCCCGGGAAAGCATAGCCGTAAGCTCTGGGTCGGACTCGGGCAACGCTGTCACACCCGAAGGAGGCAGCGCAGCCGAATCTTCATCCTCAGAGCCCATTAGCTCGTCCCCCGATGCTGCAATCGACAGCATGTCCTCAGCCGGAGCCCCAAAAGAAACGCCTGGGACCTCCCGGGGGAGGCCAGCGCGCTCTTCTGGAAGCTCCACCGGCGCAGCGGAGGGGGGAGGGGCCAGAGGAGCCGTTTGACCCGTCGGGGAAGCCCTCACAGTAACCCTCAGGTCCCCACCAAGGCCATCAGCCAAAGTAGCAGCCCTCTGCTTTGCAGCGGGAGGACCACTAGATCGGGGGATGCGCAATGGTGCTCCGCCTCTTTCGAGGTAATGGAGTCTGGACCGTAAAACTGCGATGGTCATGTTCCCGCAATGGGAACATGAGTCATTCACGAACGCAGCCTCAGCGTGCTGAACGCCCAAACACGTGAGACAACGAACGTGACCGTCAGCTGGGGACAGATATCGACCGCATCCAGAAACACACGGTTTGAATGACATCTTGAAAAAGACGCAGGGTCAAACCGTGTTGCTCTTTTAGAAAGGAAACTGCTCTTTTAACGTGCTGAAGCACTCAGGGAGATGACCGCGGCACCACACAGTACAAAGGTGCAAGCCTGTGTGTGCACTCAGAATTAGGAAACGCCCAGCGAACCATACATACATATATATATATGTATATATATATGTATATATATATATGTATATATATATATATGTATATATATATATATATATACATATATATATATACATATATATATATATATATATATACATATATATATATACATATATACATATATACATATATACATATATATATATATATGTATATATATATATATGTATGTATATATATATATATATATATATATATATATATATATATATATATATATATATATATATATATATATATATATATATATATATATATATATATATCTTTATTTTATACATTTTTTAAATTATAATTTTCCCAGCACTAATATATATATATATTAGTGCTGGGGAAAATTAATCGTGATTAATCGCATCCAAAGTAAAAGTTTGTGTTTACATCGTATATGTGTGTGTACTGTGTATAATTATTATGTACATATAAATACACACACATGCATGTATATATTTAAGAAATATACTTTATATTTTTATTAAGAAAATTTATATTTATATTAGGGCTGTCAAAAGATTAATCGCGATTAATCTCATCCAAAATAAAAATTTGTGTTTACATAATATATGTGTGTGTACTGTGTATAATTATTATTTATATATAAAAACACACACAAGCATGTATATATTTAAGAAAATTGTATTATATTTATATATTAAATATTTCTATTTATATATAATATAAATTATATAAATGTATATACAGTATATACATGCAAATATTTCTTAAATATATACATGAATGTGTTTGTATTTATATATAAATAATAATTAACGGAGTACACACACATATATTATGTAAACACAAACTTTTATTTTGGATGCGATTATTCGCGATTAATCTTTTGACAGCCCTAATTAATATATAAGATAAATTATATATACAGTATATACATGCAAATATTTCTTAAATATGAATTTAAGAGTACACACACATATATTATGTAAACACAAACTTTTATTTCAGATGCGATTAATCACGATTCATTTTTCCCCAGCACTAATATATATATATATATATATATATATATATATATATATATATATATATATATATATATATATATATATATATATATATATATATGACTATTGTCATATATCTATTTTTATGACCATTTTGTTGTATTTTTTTGTTTTTGCATTGTGCATCATTTCTTACAATTAGGCACATTTTCTCCTAAAGTTAAATCCAGTTCAACAAGTACTATCATAATGCATAGTAGTGTCATTATAATTAACTAAAAATAAAATTAAAACCATAAAACATGCTTTCATTGCTTGAAATTAAATAATCATGAACAGAATTAAAGTATTAAAAATAATTTTATTTCATCATTTCCCATTTTGTTGAGTTTAGCTTGATGTTCTAAAATATCTAAAATAATTTTAAATTAATAAAAACTATATACATATTTAAAAAATAAAATAAAAACAGAATAAAAACAACCAAAAAAAAAAAAACCTAAAACAAACTAAAATAGTTAGAAAAAATATTAAAACTTTAAAATTATTTAAAAATATATAATTTAGTATTTTTTAAATATTTTTTTTATATTTTTAAAATTATATTTAAAAAATGTATAATACATTTTTTTTTTATTTAAAATAATTTAAAAATGTATAAAAACAAAAAATATTTAAATGATGCATCCTTTACATTAATATTAATGATTATCATTTTTGTTATAATATTATTTATATTATTATTATTATTAATTTATATTATTATTTTTAATGTGCTTATGTCATTAAAATAACAAAAAACAAAAAGGCCTTCCATCAAAAAAATGCTGGGTTGTTTTAAACCAATTTTGGGACAAATTTGGACAAACCCAACCATTGAGTTGCAACATTCAATAAAAAAAATTAAAGGTGCACTATGTAATATTTTTTCAGTAAAATATCCAAAAACCCACCGGCTGTGAGCTGAAGACCACATGTCCCAAGATTCTGCGCTCAAACGTGCCGTCATCAAACTACGCCTTTGTTTTGAACAGACAACCTCAAGCGGACAGAAACGTTACATAGTGCACCTTTAACCCAACGGCTGGGTTTGTCCATATTTGACCCAAATTTGGGTTGAAACAACCCATCATTTTTTAGAGTGTGATGTTCTTTAAGCAGAAGATAATTATTTTATTTTCATTTTTCGTGAGATATGATTGTTTATTAGCCTACATGTTTATTATTAGCCATGTTTATTTCATTAAGCAAGCTTTAATTTTACCATTACGTATTATTTTGGTGGTATATTATGAGTACACTAAAAATGCTAAGTTGTTTCAACCCAAATTTGGGTCAAATGGGGACAAACCAACATATTTGGGATAATAATAATAATTTGTTACATAGGCACTCAAAGCGCTTTACATAGAAGGGGGGAATCTCCTCAACCACCACCAATGTGGAACAGCAACCTGGATGATGCAACGGCAGCCATTTTGTGCCAGAACACCCACCACACACACCAGCTGATTGGTGGAGAGGAGACAGAGTGATGAAGCCAATCAGTATACAGGTGCTGGTCATATAATTAGAATATCATTTATTTCACTAATTCCATTCAAATAGTGAAACTTGTTTATTATATTCATTCATTACACACAGACTGATATATTTCAAATGTTTATTTCTTTTAATTTTGATGATTATAACTGACAACTAAGGAAAATTCCAAATTCAGTATCTCAGGTGTTATGAGAGTCCAGGTTGCTCTGCTAATGGCCTTCAGCTCTTCTGCAGTGTTGGGTCTGGCATATCGCATCTTCCTCTTCACAATACCCCATAGATTTGCTATGGAGTTAAGGTCAGGCGAGTTTGCTGGCCAATTAAGAACAGGGATACCAAGGTCCTTAAACCAGGCACTGGTTGCTGTGGCACTGTGTGCAGGTGCCATGTCCTGTTGGAAAATGAAATCTGCATAAAGTTGGTCAGCAGCAGGAAGCATGAAGTGCTCTAAAACTTCCTGGTATACGGCTGCGTTGACCTTGGACCTCAGAAAACACAGTGGACCAACACCAGCAGATGACATGGCACCCCAAACCATCACTGACTGTGGAAACTTTCAAGCAACGTGGATTGTGTGCCTCTCCTCTCTTCCTCCAGACTCTGGGACCCTGATTTCCAAAGGAAATGCAAAATTTACTTTCATCAGAGAACATAACTTTGGACCACTCAGCAGCTGTCCAGTTCTTTTTGTCTTTAGCCCAGTTGAGACGCTTCTGATGCTGTCTGTTGTTCAAGAGTGGCTTGACACAAGGAGTGCGACAGCTGAAACCCATGTCTTGCATACGTCTGTGTGTAGAGGTTCTTGAAGCACTGACTCCAGCTCCAGTCCACTCTTTGTGAATCTCCTCCACATTTTTGAATGGGTTGTTTCACAATCCTCTCTAGGGTGCGGTTATCCCTATTGCTTGTACACTTTTTTCTACCACATATTTATCTCCCCTTCGCCTCTCTATTAATGTGCTTGGACAGCCAGCCTGTTTTGCAATGACCTTTTGTGTCTCGCCCTCCTTGTGCAAGGTGTCAATGGTCGTCTTTTGGACAACTGTCAAGTCAGCAGTCTTCCCCATGATTGTTTAGCCTACAGAGCTAGACTGAGAGACCATTAAAAGGCCTTTGCAGGTGTTTTGAGTGTATTAGCTGATTAGAGTGTGGCACCAGGTGTCTTCAATATTCAACCTTTTATACTGAATTAGTTTAGTCAGTTATAATCATCAAACCTTAGTTGTCAGTTATAATCATCAAAATTAAAAGAAATAAACATTTGAAATATATCAGTCTGTGTGTAATGAATGAATATAATATACAAGTTTCACTTTTTGAATGGAATTAGTGAAATAAATCAACTTTTTGATGATATTCTAATTATATGACCAGCACCTGTATGGGTTGATACAATTGATCGATTAGGAGGCCATGATGGACAGGGGCCAATGGGCAAATTTGGCCAGGATGCCGGGGTTACACCCCTACTCTTTATCGAAGGACATCCTGGGATTATTAATGACCACAGAGAGTCAGGACCTCGGTTTAACGTCTCATCCGAGGGCTGAAATACAACCCAGCATTTGTATTGTATATTTCAAAAACAAAGCAGACTGTAGTAGCTGAAGGAGGTTTGTATGTTAATAGTGTATGAACAGGTCACTCACTCTCTGCGGTGCTGAGAGAATCAGGGGTCACCGGCGTCGGGCTGATCTCAGAACAGCCTCCGCTGAGGATCTGCTGGAGCAGAGCAGGACTGAGCTGTGTGAACTGATCTCTGGTCAGCCATGAGGAGTTCAGCTGGTGGATCCTCAACAGGTCTTCAGCGCTGAAGCAGGCCTGCGTGCACAGCATAATCCACACGGACACATGCAAATGTGAACATGCATAAAACATTCGCTGGCATCAATATTTAATTTCACACCGCAGCGGTGCCGTTGCTCTGATAATCACTGTGAAACACTCGTATTTACTATGAGCTGAAACATTAATTCCTCGGATGTCAGACGACGGGTCTTATGACAGCGTGTGAGCTTAAAGAAATGGGAAACATTCATCACGATTAAAAAGCAGCTCCAATCACATCATTTGGCTGTGATTATGACTGAAACACGCCGCGCGCCTCCACATCCATCACATCAGCGGCAAACACTGACAGGTCATGTGACAGGCCTTCAAATCATTCCTCACGTAGACACACGATCGCTCTCTTCGTCAAGAGCCACGGATAAATGATTAGATTCATGTGGCGTGCTAAGATTTCCCATGATGCCCCATATAACTGTGGCACGCACAGGGAAAAGCTAAGCATCTCTATGCTGCTGTAACAAACACAGAACCTGGGAAAGGAATTTGAATGATAGAAAAAGTTGAATTTTATTGAAATTGCAATACAGAGAAATTCAACACAGGTAATGCATTCTGGGAAATAACATATTCCTCCGTAAAAACAAAGTTGTTTGCATCATTGATTACCACAGGGTTTGATGGAGTTGATGATGTGTT
>NC_137104.1:53397837-53460337 GCF_949357685.1 Gobio gobio | reverse complement strand
TACTATTTACATTTTGTTTCAGTTTTATTTCAATAACTAAAATGTTTTTTAATAGTTGGTCTTTGCTAATGAGAGTCTGTGTCTGTGTCTGCATTGGTCAGTCAGTGTGCCGGACCATCAGCCGGTCATACCGTGAAGCGTGAGGTTTTCCGAGCCGAAGCGGCTGAAGATGTAATCCAGGAAGTACTCCTGCTCAGGAAGGTCATGTGCTCTCATGCAGTCTCCTCGCAGGGCGTGATAGAGGACGTTCCCCATCACAGCGTCCAGCTCCACGTGCACATGGTCTCCGTGAGGAGAGATGCTCTCTTCCAGGACGTCCTTCAGAGAGAGACAGGGCTGAAAGAGGAGATGCAATTAGCCTTGGCAATCATTTTACTGCGCGCTTGCACTAAACAACACGCGATACACACCTCATGTGTGTCGGGCTGGTAGTATTTCTCCATATCGTGAAACAGCTTCTCCAAACCCTCATATTCACTGATGTGAGGAGGATGGCTGGCGCTGGTGTTGTGATGGCCGCTGTGGCCTGAGATGGTTTGGAGGAAGTGATCGGTCTCGATGCCCCAGCGGCCCTCGCGGACGGCCCTGCAGGTCTCCAGCGGAGCGCTCAGGAACAAACACCATCCAGGGGCCGCGGTGAAGAAATCCTCCATCTGTAGGCCCTGTGAGCTGCTGTAGTTCCTCAACAACTGCTGCAGACCAGCCACTGTAAGACACTGAGAGACAGAGAGCGCTCAACATACACATCAGTGTTACGCTTTTCGAGAAATCATGATCGTATTTCATCAGTGGATTGAAGTGAGACTTACACCACACAAATCGGCACAATGCCAAATGATTTTGTGTCTTTATAACAGCAGAAACGACTTCAAATATATATATATACATACATACAGACATACAGAGTGTGTGTGTGTGTGTGTGAGTGTAGTTATATATATATATATATATATATATATATATATACAGTGTGTTTGTGGTTTTGTGTGTATGTGTGTGGTTATATATATACATACAGTGTGTGTGTGTGTGGTTTTATATATACATATATATATATACACATACAGTGTGTGTGTGTGTGTGTGTGTGTGTGTGGTTTTGTATGTGTGTGGTTATATATATACATACAGTGTGTGTGTGTGGTTTTATATATACATATATATATACACATACAGTGTGAGTGAGTGTGTGTGTGTGTGTGGTTTTGTATGTGTGTGGTTATATATATATATCTATACAGAGTGTGAGTTTGTGGTTTTGTGTGTGTGTGTTATATATATATATATATGTGTGTATAGTTATATATATATATATATGTGTGTGTGTATGTGTGTGGTTATATATATATACATACAGTGTGTGTGTGGTTTTTGTGTGTGTGTATATATATATATATATATATATATATATATATATATATATATATATATATATGTATATATATATATATATATATATATATATATATATATATATATATATATATATACACATACATACAGTGTGTGTGTGCTTGTGTGTGGTTATATATATATATACACATATAGTGTGTGTGTGTGTGTGTGTGTGTGTGTGTGCTTGTGTGTGGTTATATATATATATACACATATAGTGTGTGTGTGTGTGTGTGTGTGTGTGTGTGTGTGTGTGTGCTTGTGTGTGGTTATATATATATATACACATATAGTGTGTGTGTGTGTGTGTGTGTGTGTGTGTGTGCTTGTGTGTGGTTATATATATATACATACACATCAATGTTACGCTTTTCGAGAAATCACGGAAAGATGAGGACAAAAAAAAGTGACAGCGAGTGAAGCGGAGGCTTCCCGTTTCCTGGACACGTATTTCATCAGTGGACTGAAGTGAGACTTCCACCACACAAATCGGCACAATGCCAAATGATTTTGTGTCTTTATAACAGCAGAAATGACTTCAAATACTCTGTCATTTATGATCATACAGATAAGAGTAATGCTGCGTTCACACCAAATGCGAATAGAGCGTTTAGTTCAGGGGTGTCCAATCCTGATCCTGGAAGGCCACTGTCCTGCTGAGTTTAGCTCCAGCCCCAATTAAAGCTACACTGTAACTTTTTTAGTTTATTCTTAGCTAAAAACACTCAGTTCTTTCAAAAATATATGTGCTCATTAATGTATATTTACTTATTTCAAGTAATAAAGTATTCTCGTAAGTTTATAATATGCCATTGAAAATAAATACGGTAATGGGATCTAACGTTGGTCGCCATGTTGCCCCTCCATCTTGAAAGTACATCAGCCAAAGAGGGACATACCCATGAATTCAAGCTTCGCTTTTCGCGTTTTAACACTCGATGGCACCGTGTCCAATGTGGACGAGGTCGAACTGGAAGCCATGTTAATCTTGGACTAAATCGGCCACCGTAGGAGTTAAAACGAAATCGGAATTGAGAAGAAGAGAAACTAATATTCACTGGATGGTCATATACCTTTTCACCACTAGATGGGGGAAAATATCACACAGTGTAGCTTTAAACACACCTGATCCGAGTTTGGACACCTCTGGTCTAGTTGGACGCTTGAACATTTTGAATTCATATGCGCGTTTAAATTGAGCGTTTGAAGCGAATAGACGCGCGTTCAAGGCGCTCCAGGAGAAATATGTCATAAAACACCACTCTGCCTCTTTTCATTTTCATTAAAAATATATATTAAACATTAATAGCCACACACGTGGTCCAGGCAACTCCTACATTATCTTCACTTCATGTATATTTAAATATCCTTAAAAAATAAAGTTATGAAACTTCTCTTTGCCCTCAGTCAAAACGATTTGGCAGACAACAAATGATAGATTCATGACACCAAAGATCGGCCGTGAGATCTGCACAAGATGAATTATATCTCATGTTTAACCACTACAGGACATCAGAGCCAGCGGCAGACGGCAGAAGGACTGGCCGAGGATATTCTCTGGCTCATCTCACAGCAGTTATAGATTATAATGACAGAATATGCTAATCAATGACTTAAAGATCGCTAACTCATAAATTCATCATCCATCCATTCAGAAACGTCATGTTGTCTCTTCTTGAGTCTCTCCATCATTGTCACAACACAAGCTCTTGAAGCTCCGCCCTCTTCATGAAAGGGGGTGGGGATCAGCTGCTAATTTGCATTTAAAGGGACACACACAAAAAGTGACTAATTTAACATGCTATAAAAAATGATCTGTGGGGTATTTTGAGCTCAAACTTCACACACACACTCTGGGGACATCAGAGACTTATTTTGTAAAAAGGGGCATAATAGGATCCCTTTAAATTGTTTTATTCGATGTCAGAAACAAGCTTCCATAATGTGATAATGGAGTCTAGATAAAAGTTGTATTTATTGCAACTGTTTTGTATTTAAGGCAAAATCATTGTTTTTTTTTATCATGCACTGGTCAATTTTGAGATTTTAGGCTATTTTGCTTTCATAACTTCTGGTCTTCTTTCAGCTGGTGGAAATAAAACATCCAAAACACACAATTAAGTGTTTATTTTATTGCACTTTATCTATATCCATCTGTAGATTTTAATATAGGCCTATATCTTCAAAGGCCATGAGTTTCTCCACTTCAGCAGCTTCACAAACACCAAACTTTAGTTATATATCTATATTCTGAAGGGTTTTACAGACGGTTAGTTCATGTACCATTCACCCTATTATACGTTTTATACCTGAAAACATAATTTTCTGGCTGTTGACAGTATTTTCTGATTTATGGAGGGATAAAAAGTCGTGCTAACAAACTTTATACTTGAAAAGTTATAATAGAAAAGTTAATATTTAACCCACTGAAATATGTTTCAAAACATATTTTTGGGAAAACCACTAATCTCCTATTACATAAAAATAATCAATCTCCAAAGTAATAAAGTTCAATGTACAAAACATCACAGCTCCTACAGTAAAACCGTGGCTCACGATAACCACCACTTTGATTTTTTAAGTATTTTACTATAGCGGGGTAAAATACAGTAATACAGTAATACAATAATACAGTAATTATTATAGTATTAGTCTGAACAGATATCAAATATAAGTGCTGGTTTTTGTGTTTCACCACTACAGAAAACACGCAGACCTTTATGATTATCGATTAAATAAACTATCAACAGTTTTCAGTCAGTTTATCTTATAAAACCATGGGTTCACGGTTCATAATTTGCACTGTTGGTAGTATATTTCGTAACGCAGGTCTATCTCAGTAACTTAAAGGTTAAAAAGTCAAAAGTCCAGTTACACAAAAGCCTTTTTCTCTAGTAAGAGTTAGTTTCAAACACCTAGTGTTTTGATCTGAAAGGTTAAACTCTCAGTAAACCGGTTTTTATCCCCATAAATGTGACCCTGGACCACAAAACCAGTCATAAGGGTCAATTTTTAGATACAACTATTTGAAAATCTGGAATCTGAGGGTGCAAAAAAATCGAAATATTGAGAAAATCGCCTTTAAAGATGTCCAAATGAAGTCCTTAGCAATGCATATTACAACTAATACAACTTATATATATATATACGGTAGGAAATGTACAAAATATCCTCATGGAACACGATCTTTATTAATATTGTAATGCTTTTTTGGCATAAAAGAAAATTGAATAGTTTGACCCATACAATGTATTGTTGGCTATTGACTTATAACTGGTTTTGTGCTCCAGGGTCACAAATGTCAAGCTGGGGCAAGTTGTCACGTGATTTTATATCTTTTTAAGTTGTTTCATGAATTATTTTGCATTTCATAATTGTTTACAGACATTAAATGAACTTTCAGGTCTATGATGTGACACCAATAGCGGCCAACGGGTGTTGAATGAACGGTCTCTCATATTTTAAAAGCATTTGTCACACCACAGGACTAAATAAAAGGAGATTAAAATGGTGTAAAGCGTAAAAGACATCGTGTAACACACGTCCCCTTTAAGCATTTAACCTGTTCGATACTGTAAAGGTTTCTGATTCTTTATTTATTCTCCCCAAACATTCGTAACTTCTTTTTTCCCCCTAGCTTATATAACATAATTTAGTCAAATATTACTCTATAAAATTGTATTTCAGGCCTATATAACAGTAATTTACGCGACTATTCTTCAGTCAGGTGTAGCGCACGAGCCTTCAGCCGCCGCGGGCGCGCGCTGGACCTCGACCTCTCCAAAAGTGCGCAAATATATCCTACCTTTCCACACGACACACCGGAGCACTGCACACGGTTCTCCAGCCGCTCAAACACCGAGACAAGCGCATCTTCTGTGAGGAACTCTTCACCTGGAGCCAGCAGATCCACAACTTTCGCGTAAATCTCCTTTTTATCGGCTCGCGCGCCCGCGAACACGCCGAGGCAGGCGAAGCACAGAACTAGAACACCTCTAGTCTCCATAATCTGTGTGTTTGAGCCTGCTTTTCGGTATTAAGAGGGTCTTTCGGGTGAGACACAGGTCCGAGAGACTGCACACAAACACACTCAGAGCAGCTTTAGAGATCCTCACACCTGCTCAGGTACAGGCTCTTCTAGCCCTCTGATTGGCCGCTTCTCCTCCTGCTCTCAAACACGTCTCATGAAGGAGGGAAGCCTCTTCCGCTCACCTGCACTGGGGGCTGAGGGCTTCGGACAGGGGCTGCCCTGTCTACAGATCGCATTTCAGGACTTTCCAGCACTTGCCCTCAAGGAATAGTGCCAAATATGTGATATTTAATACACAAAAGGACCGAGAAGAGATGCAGGAGATTGAAAAACTGAACACCAATACACCTCCTCTGCTCTGAGGACAGGCCTAATGCTCACTGGATGTGAACTCCAATACACAGTGTTAGTTTGGCATTCACTCTGGATGTTTTCTTTCTCACACAAAGTTTATCCGGTGGATGTTCAGACATTGAGACAAGAGTGAACTAACCAGTCATTTTAACCAATGAAAAAGATTGGTGTTTCATCAGGTTGCCTATTTTGTGGTCATTAAAACTTCATAATGTGACAACTTGCCCCATGCAGTGTGTCAGTATCTCCATCAGCATGTGTTGCATGTACACAGAAATTAAAAATATGACAGGATAAGCACAATTTGAAGTCGCACAATGCTGATAAACACACACCTGTGACCTCGCATTATATGTTAATGCATGTTGCTTAGCAATAGTAAACATAGTAAACTTAATTGCTTTATTTGTTATTATCAGTGTAACTTATTTGGTGTCAATGCATCACTGCGTTATAAAAGGGCATTCATTACCATTGGTTTTAAGGTTTTGTTTAATTAAGAATATCCCTAAAACAAGAACAATTACTGTAATGCTTTATTGCACTTTCCCAGTGAAAAAAAATTAACAACAAAACATTTATATTTAACACATCACTGAATCATTTTAATGGGTTAAAGGCGCAGTGTGTAAGATTTTTGGATTTAAAATATCCCCCTGGGACCCAGGAAAAAAAAAGTTTTTTTTTATCTAGTATTTTTTCATGTCATTACATTGTTTAGAGCATAAGAAACATTTAGAAAAATTATATTTTATTCATATATTATGATATGTCCTCTGTAGTTGACACCAGGACTCAGTTGTTTAAAAAATAAAATGACATAAAATTGCATGCATAGACAAAAACAATGGGATTTATTTTTCATTCACCAATCAATTTTTAGGTTTCAGGATTTTTTTTTAACCAAACTTTGTTTAAAGATGATTCTGAACTATGTAATAAAAGATATAACGGAATTAATTGATTTTACTTTATGCAATATGCGGGTAAAATGACCATACTTGGATTTCCCCATTCAATACAATGTGTCTATACACTGCATCTAATTTGCATATTAATGTGTTCTTGGTGCAACATGTAATGAAAATAGAAGTGTAATAATGGGAGGAATAATTGGCAACATTTTCATAATAATATCTAATATTTCATATGAATATTGATATATAATTTCTTTCCCTATTCACTTGTCATGTCTCCAAAACGCCTGATAAAATGAACACTGGCGTCCACTACAGTGGACATTTATGAAATGTTTTGTAACAGAAAGTCATATTTTGATTAGAAACCCCATAACATTTTCCTGAGATGTTGATTCATAACAAACAATTTGAAAATTAATCCAATTTAAATTATAATTACAAATATGACCATATTTCCATAAGAGTGCTAAACATTAATGTCAGCCGTTTTTTAAAGACCAAGAAGAAGTTGTTGTCCTGGTGAAACCTCCAAACATTTGGTATCTGTGCAAAGCCCCGAATGTGCTCAGGACATCCAGACTGTGACATGTGACATGTATGATGTCAGAGAAATTCACTACAATGTAACGTCCACTACAGTGGACAAAAGTCTATTCCTGGGTCCCAGGAGGATATCCCAAAACCACTAGATCAATGTTATATATTTTGTTGGCTTGTGTACATTATCCCAAATGTTTCCAAGAATGTTTAAATCCAGAGAAATAGGCGATTTTAGCCAGGACACGCGTGTTGCCTATCAGTGACATCATAGCCGCGTTACCCTCCGGTGTTATTTAGTAGTAACCATGGAAACACTAGCGCCGCTTTAATATCTGATGTGTTTTATTAGACACTGTTTGGATCATTGATGGACAGAAACTGATGATTGTTCTCCAGCTCAACACAGTTAGTCTGATTGTGTTGTTGATTTACCGTCTGATATGATCTCTCACTGCAGTGTGAACAAGTGTCTCATAGTAGCGCCGAGCCAACGCACAGAGTAGCATTAGAACATCACTTTAACACACTCACATGTGTGTGATATGATAAAACAGCGCTGCGTTACCACAAACACACACATACACACACACACACGAGCGGAAGAAGAGGAAGCGCTCGCGGCAGAATAAAAGCTCCGCCCACTTAAGAGTCAAGACACGCCTTTGTTCTGAATAAGAGCGAACAATTACATATTGTGCCTTTAAATAGCACTAAGATTTTACAATAACAGGTCACCACATTTTACCATGTACTTGCTTAATAAAACATGAAACATAGTGACCAACATTACTACTGTTGAAGCATTTATTTTGCATAATACACACACACACACACACACACCTGGCGCGCCGCTTTCTGGGGACTCGCCATAGACATAATGGTTTTTATACTGTACAAACTGTATATTCCATCCCCTTACACTAACCCTACACCTAAACCTACCCATCACACACACACACACACACACACACACACACACACACACACACACACACACACACACACACACACACACACACACACACACACACACACACACACACACACACACACACACACACACACACACACACACACACACACACACACACACACACACACACACACACACACACACACATGTTTGTTTTTGTGAAATGTGAGGACATTCCATAGGCGTAATGGTTTTTATACCGTACAAACCGTATTTTCTATCCCCTTACACTGCCCCTGCCCCTAAACCTAGCCCTCACACACACACACACACACACACACACACTGCCCCTAAACCTACCCATCACAGGAGACTGTGCAGTTCACTTTCTGTGAAAAAAAACTCATTCTGTGTGATTTATAAGCATTTTGAAAAGTGAGGACATGGGGAATGTCCTCATATTTCACCCTCTTTTTGTAATACCCATGTCATTATACACATTTGTGTCCTGATATTTCACGAAAACATGCCCACACACACACACACACACACACACACACACACACACACACACACACACACACACACACACACACACACACACACACACACACACACACACACACACACACACACACACAGGGTCAAGGGTCACGCCAAACATCACTTGTCTCTTCATCAGACACATATCCTTCAAGAATGATTTTATGTTCAATATTAAAATAAGAATGAATGATAATCAAGTTATAACCATTTCCTACATTTGATAAATCAGTTCTCTATATTCAAGGAGTGATTTTGGATATTGAAGTGTTTTAGGTGCTGTGTGCTTTTGAATCCACATGATTCAGGAGCTGCTCTGAGTCTGTGTCGAGACGTTCTGGCAGGCGAATGTCCTGGTGTTTGACACTCCAGGGAGTGAAGAGAGCTCAGCGTGTGTTAACTGTGTCTTACTGAAGTGACCCCTGGGCTCATCTCGGTCACAGCTATGGGACTCTTTGGGGACTCAGAGAAATGTACCTCTGTGATACTTTTCTTTCTTTATAGAATAGAATAAAGTCACTTCTGAATTAGAGTTAGTATCAGCATGTTTTGGAAAAGTGCTTTGTTGATAGTTAGTTAAGATATTCCCGACCTTGAGGAAACTGGTATTCTCTGGAGTATTGTGTGTGTGTGTTGTATGATTTGTGCAGATCCAGTATTGGATATGGGCCTTCCTGCAGGCGATGCCAGACCTTTAGACGCTTTTCTGTGACCTCCGAGGTCACTGTGGACTAATCTGGGCCTGGGCGACATCAAGTCTACGCATTTTTAGAGATATATGCTCCTATCTGTCTACGTGTGGAAAGTTGCTTACGTTGCATGTTGTTAGAATCAATCAGAATCATTTCCACATGGCAGTAATGACGTGTCTAGACCTTGAAAACAGTAGAACTGTTCAGAGAATTGTATGTACGTGAGACGGAGGCGGGGAGACTGTTAGAGGGAGCGCGGCCTACAAACTCCTCTTGGGCTGGCTTCTGCTGATGAAACTGCAAACTATTCTTCTGTAAAATTTTCTTTAATTAATCTGACTCCTGGTCTTCATTTTTCACTACTGGTCCTGGGTCCAAAACTGTTACCCCAACAGGACATTCCATAGGCGTAATGGTTTTTATACCGTTCAAAACGTATTTTCTATCTCCTTACACTGCCCCTAAACCTACCCATCACACACACACACACACACACACACACACACACACACACACACACACACACACACACACACACACACACACACACACACACACACACACACACACACACACACACACACACACACACACACACACACACACACACACACACACACACACACACATGTTGGGTTTTCATGTTTTATGGGGACTTTCCATAGGCGTAATGGTTTTTATACTGTACATACTGTATATTCTATCCCCCTACACTGCCCCTAAACCTAAACCTACCCATCACAGGAGACATTCTGCAATTTTACATTTTCAAAAAACATCACTTAGTCTGATTTATGAGATGTTTTCCTCATGGGGACCTAAAAATGTCCCCACAAGGATGAGGATTTCGGATATTGCTATCTTTGTGGGGACATTTTGTCCCCATAACGTGATGATTACCAGTCCACACATACACACACACACACACACACACACACACACACACACACACACACACACACACACACACACACACACACACACACACACACACACACACACACACACACACACACACACACACACACACTGCCCCATGCCCCTAAACCTACCCATCACACACACACACACACACACACACACACACACACACACACACACACACACACACTGCCCCTGCCCCTAAACCTACCCATCACACACACACACACACACACACACACACACACACACACACACACACACACACACACACACACACACACACACACACACACACACACACACACACACACACACACACACACACACACACACACACACACACACACACACACACTGCCCCTAAACCTAACCCTCACAGGAGACTGTGCAGTTCACTTTCTGTGAAAAAAACCTTGTCCTGTATGATTTATAAGCATTTTGAAAAGTGAGGACATGGGGAACGTCCTCATATTTCTCCCTCTTTTTGTAATACCCATGTCATTATACATATTTGTGTCCTGATATTTCACAAAAACATGCCCACACACACACACTAACCCTACCCCTAAACCTACACACACACACACACACACACACACACACACACACACACACACACACACACACACACACACACACACACACACACACACACACACACACACACACACACACACACACACACACACACACACACACACACACACACACACACACACACACACACACACACACACACACACACACACACACACACACACACACACACACAAACACACACAGGGCTATTGCATACAAGTAATCCATTCCAAAAGTATCCATAGTAAAGTGTGTGGCTCTTCAGTGAACTTTCCTTCTGATCTGGGGTCAGACTCCTCTCATGTGATCCATCATCAGTCTGAGTCTGAGATCTGCTGGAGATGCTGTTTTCAGTGTTTGCTGAAGGACAGGTGAAGATCAGGCCTCCACAGCACAAAACAGTGTGTGAAGAGCGGGCGACAGGAAGAGGAAAACCACCAGACAATCAAACGGACTCATCGGGTTTCACTGAACTGAATGAGATCAGGTGAGCGTCTGGGAAACATGACATTTACCAAAAGATGAGGAAGAGGAAAAGTCCCACCTGTGTGCCGCACCTGTGGATGTTCAGGTGGGCTGAAGCTTTACGCTCAGGTGCTATCCATCTTCAAAAGAGAGAGAGAGAGAGAGAGAGAAAGCACTGTTATTGCATCTCACACTCTTCATCTTCATACGAGCTTTGTCCAGAGGAGGGCGTCCTTGTCCCTACTAACCAGCCCAGCATCTGTGAGGGATCTGCAAACAACAGTTCTGGAAAAAGAATTGAGTATGAGTGGATAAAACGTTTTACATTTCGCTTACGGGATGTGTGTTATCCTTTATGAACAGCAGGGGTCGTCCACATTATCACATTACGCTTCATTAGTTTTCTTGTCTCTCAATTAGCAAAGCTTCAGCGTTCTGGATTCACTGCAGCACTTATTGTGCAAAAAACAGAGCCACATTTCTTAATGATGGTTTTCTGCTTATTAATACATTTTAAAGATGCACTATTAGAATCAACAAATGTTTTTTTGCCTCGTCTCATCGCCATTGGTCGAGGTTGTGATTTTTGTGTTAGGTGAGTTTCTCTCATCAGGGAAATCAGATCACAAATGACTCTCCACATTAACATTTTACACGATGATATACTTTATTAAAAGGGAAAGGGTACATTTTTGGATGAATACACTTTCTTATGCACGCATTCATTTAAAGATTTATTTTTCTTTTTGCATGAAGTTATAGAAGTAAAACACTCTCTCCTACACATGCATATAAATATTAGCCAGTATCCGTACATGCATTAATGTGTGCATGCATGCAATTTTTGGTTTTGCATGTAAAAAAGACATCTTTGCATAAAATTATAAAACAATGACACATTTCCCCTATACATGCATATAAACTATAGTCTAAAATAAACATGCATTTATGAAGAAAAACACTTTTAAAGGAGTGATTTACCTTTTAATTAAGTTTTAGAAGTAAAACACTTTCTCCTACACATGCATGCATATAAATATTAGTCAGCATAAACCACCCGTTTATACACTCTAAAAATGCTGGGTTAAAAATAACCCAAGTTGGGTTGAAAATGGATTAACCCAGCAATTGTTTTAACCCAGCGGTTGGGTTAAATGTTTGCTTTAAACAACCCAATCGCTGGGTTAAAACAACCCAATTGCCGGGTTAGTCCATTTTCAACCCAACTTGGGTTATTTTTAACCCAGCATTTTTTTGAGTGTATCCGTGCATTAATGTGTGCATGGATGGACTTGTAAAAAATTTAGTTTTGCATGTAAAAAGAATAATATTTCATTAGTAATTCACCTTTAAATAAAGTTATAAAACAATTACACTTTTCTACAGTCTAAAAAATGTTGGGTTAAAACAACCAAAGTTGGGTTGAAAATGGACTTACCCAGTAATTGGGTTGTTTTAACCCAGTGGTTGGGTTAAATGTTTGCTTAAAACAACCCAACCGCTGGGTTAAAAACAACCCAATTGCTGGGTTAGTCCATTTTCAACCCAACTTGGGTTGTTTTTAACCCAGCATTTTTTAGAGTGTATACATGCATATAAACTAGCCTAAAATAAACATGCATAAAGCACTCATTTATATACATACATTAATGAATGCATGCATGAAAGAAAGGTTTTTTTTCACTTTGCATGCACTCTTAAAAAATGCTGGGTTAAATATAACCCAAGTTGGGTTGAAAATGGACTAACCCAGCAATTGGGTTGTTTTAAGCAAACATTTAACCCAACCACTGGGTTAAAACAACCCAATTGCTGTGTTAGTCCATTTTCAACCCAACTTGGGTTGTTTTTAAGCCAGAATTTATTTTAGAGTGTGCAAAAAGATAATTCACGATTAGGCCTGTCACGGTAACTACTTTTTGTTTCGCGATATATCGTCCCAGAAATAATTGCGATAAACAATATTATTTTCATTTTAAGACTATTTTATGCCACTGAATATATAATCCTACACTCTAAAAAATGCTGGGTTAAAAAGAACCCAAGTTGGGTTGAAAATGGACTAACCCAGCGATTGGGTTGTTTTAAGCAAACATTTAACCCAACCACTGGGTTAAAACAACCCAATTGCTCCCAGCTAGAGTGTAATATAATAATGCAAGTAGACCTACACACTTTCAAATGACAACCTTTTAATTCTTTAGACCATGGAAATTAAGGGTAAAAAATATATTATCCTAAATAAAATAAAAAAAATGTAATAAATAGTAAATAAACATTTTCCCTTGTGAAACGGCTTTAACCCATTTGTGCTCTGAATGGTTGTATGCATATAGTCATGTTAATAGTGTCCTATGTGAACATGTTCTGCATTTCTACTTTAAGTTTTTTGTTTTTTTTCTTGAAAATCGTATTTGAATGTGCGGCGACTATAGTTGCCGGTGGGCAAATGTGTTATATGCACCACTTCAATGTCAAATATGAATAGGAGGATGCTAAAATTTAGCATCTAACTCAAAATAACTGCTTTCAACAGATCAATCTTTATTCATAAACAAATGTATCAAGCAGATAGAGCAACCATTGACTACCATAGTATTTTTTCCCCTACTATGGTAGTCAATGGTTGCTCTCTCTGCTTTGGTACAAACATTCTTCACTCTATCTTCTTTTGTGTTCTGCAGAACAAAGAAACTCATACAGGTTTGGAACAACTTGAGGGTGAGTAAATGATGACAGAATTTTCATTTGTGGGTGAACTATCCCTTTATGCATGCATGCATTTATAAAAGATTTTTTTTTCTTTTGGCACATTACATTAAGTTTAAAGGGTTAGTTCACCCAAAAATGAAAATCCTGTCATTAATGACTTACCCTCATGTCGTTGATCTTCGGAACACAAATGAAGATATTTTAGTTGAAATCTGATGGCTCTGAAAGGCCTCCATTGGCACAATACACGGTTCACTCTCAAGACCCTTAAAAAGTGCTAAAGACGTTGTTACAAAGTCCATCTCACTACAGTGCTTCTACAATAACTTTATGCGAGAATAGTTTTTGTGCGCAAAAAAACCCTAAATAACGACTTATATAGTGATGACGATTTCAAAACACGGCATCATGAAGCTTTGAAGCGTTATGTTTCATAGTTTCATGTTTCAAAATATCTTCATTTGTCTTACGGGTGTCGAATGACATGAGGGTAAGTAATTAATGACAGAATTGTCACTTTTGGGTGAACTAACCCTTTAAAAGTATGGCATGTATTTGCAGTACCTTCCTGAATCTGCAGGGGTCCAAAGACAGAGGGAACGGGAATTGGGGCCTGAACCCACACTCACCTTTTTCAAAGCCATCGTGGTCCACGCTAACCACCGGTTCTTGTGGGGACTGTGACAAAGACTGTGGAAGTTCAAAGGTCACCGTCCCCAGATCCAGTCCGCAGAGACCCGCGACTTCAATATAATAAAACCTCCCAATATAACGTTCTGCTTACTGTAGCAACCTGCTGAGATTGGACAGAAGCCTGCAGGTAACAGCTTAATAAGACCTCGCCGCCACACACTACTGCCGTTTTTACACGGCTAATAATATAAGCGCAGTAGCCCCTGAGAGCAGAGAAATAGGCAGAGAAAGCCGACAAGCTGATATTAACCACCTTGCTTTATTACAAACAGCCTCCATTACTGCTAAAGATAGCCGATGCCGCGCTCCTGCAGGGTCTGGAGTGGAGCGGAGGGGGGAAAGGATGCGGCCGTTAGCCGGTAATTTAGGATGAGAGGGAGCGCTCATGATATTGATCTTAGCTGGGCTTTTGCTGAGCAGAGTGGAAAAAAAGAGAGTCGGAGAAGGTACATGCGAGCGATCCGATTGGCTCCGGGATCCATTATCTTACACACGGGCTGACTCGGCCGTCCTGTGACAGAGGCCCGGCTTCCATTGTTATGTTAAGTATACTTTATTAGCAGCTCGCAGTCTATTTAGGAACAATTCGCAGAGGGTTACAGTGCAGATGGGGACTTGTGCGGTGCGATTTGACACATTTCGTCATTGAATGCGCTCAACAAAGACGTGTAAAGATGGCTAGGCCTCATTGCACATATATGTGCACGAGAAAAACAAATGACAGCACATTAACGCAGGCGCAAATCAAAAGTAAATAAATATGAAATCTCTTCTATTGTGTCATGTCACACTGCAAATGAAGTTTAAAAATGACACTTTCTCCCCAAAATAATCCCCCCGTTTAAATGCATTATATGCACGCGCGCATTTGTAAAGAAACTGCACGTAATAATGAGTTTCTGAGGGTCTATTTGTGTTTAGCACACTCTCGCTTGTCTCGGCAGTTTATTATTTGCCGTGGCTTTGATTTTGCATTGTGTAAATGACAAGATTGATGGCGTGGGCTGATCCTGACAGACCCTCTCCGCTCGCGCACATGAGCTCGCCCTCCCTCCCCGTCCGTCTCCAGTTAATGATCTTCATATTAAGATCACTTTAGGACCCAGGAGTGGAGCGGGGCCCCGTCCCACATGGGGGCCGTCTTTGTGTCTGGATAGACACAAGGGAGACTGGAGACATTAACACCATCTCAAATCATGCAATGATCCCCGACACCCCCGAACACACACACACACACACACACACACACACACACACACACACACACACACACACACACACACACACACACACACACACACACACACACACACACACACACACACACACACACACACACACACACACACACACACACACACACACACACACACACACACACACACACACACACACACACAGATGCATGACAGTAACCAAACATGCACACACACTTTTCTGTTTATGTGCACATTTTCTGACCGTATTCATTTTTAGGATGAGTTTTTTTATACTGTCTATATCTCTGTAAAGTGTTTTCAATGACTGTTGTGCATGTAAATAAACATGCACGTGTTCTTTCTATTTTGCACACACACACACACACAGATCTGGCCAATCCCAAATGAAGCGTTAAATGAAGAAACATATAGTACGGCTCTCTGGGGACAGGAGGTCTCTTACACAAAAGGAGCGTCCTGGCTGAGACGGCGCTGTCATTAGCTCGTGTCTCCGCCTCAGCACTTCAGCAGCCAATTAAAGGTTACCCTCGATCTGCTGCACTGTCAGATGAGGCACATCTAAACCACACCCCTCCATGACACGGCCCCGCCCCTTTCAGACAGCAACAATGCTGCTGTTCAACAATGCCTCTTCCTTCATTTGAGGGAAAGTGCCATTGTGAAGCCTTGTTGTGGATGAGCCTGAGCCATATCTAGAGTCCGGATCTCAGAGATGCTCACTAGTTGCAATCTTAATTGTTTGAAGGGGTTATAGTCAACGCTCGCACATTTTGTCAGGAGGAAAAACCGTGTCATAGCAAAGACTTCCAATTCAACAAATAATTAAATAAACAAACAGCTTGATATATAATGCACTATAAGAATATTTATTGCATTAATTATGCCTTGTAATGCACCTTATATTGCATTGTATAATAATTATAATACTTCATTATTACACCTTTAGACAAACAATTTCAGATGTAATAAGGAATCTGCAAATATTATAAAGCATTTTCATTATAATTATATTTGTATGCATTAATTATGCCTTGTAATGCACCTTATATTGCACTGTATAATAATTATAATACCTCATAAACGCATTATAGGAATATATTAATGCATTAATTATGCATTGTAATGCACCTTATATTGCAATGTATAATAATTAAATAAATACTGTCATTAATGCATCATAATATCTTTTATGCATTAATTATGCCTTGTAATGCGCCTTATATTGCACTGTATAATAATTATAATACTTCATAAATGCATTATAGGAATATTTTAATGCATTAATTATGCCTTGAAATGCGCCTTATATTGCATTGTATAATAATTATAAATAGTCATTAATGCATTATAATAATATATTAATGCATTAATTATGCCTTGTAATGCGCCTTATATTGCATTGTATAATAATTAAATAAATACTGTCATTAATGCATTATAGGAATATTTTAATGCATTAATTATGCCTTGTAATGCGCCTTATATTGCATTGTATAATAATTATAAATAGTCATTAATGCATTATAATAATATATTAATGCATTAATTATGCCTTGTAATGCGCCTTATATTGCATTGTATAATAATTTCATTAATGCATAATAGGAATATTTTAATGCATTAATAATGCCTTGAAATGCACCGTATATTGCATTGTATAATACTTTCATTAATGCATTATAATAATATTTTAATGCATTAATTATGCCTTGAAATGCACCTTATATTGCATTGTATAATAATTATAATACTTAATTACACCTGTTTAAAGCAAAATACATTGAAACACATGACAAACAGGAAAAGGAATCTGCAAATATTATAATGCATTATAGCTTTGTTTACAATTATTTATGAAAAGCATTAAAACGTGCATTACAAATAATTACATAATGCACTATACAACTGAGAGCCAAGCATAGGCTATTCTGTAAGAAATACACATATGAAAATGTTACTTTTCATAAAGAGTAATGATGACGCAACACAATAATGTGACGTTAAGCCCAAATCATAAATGTAAACATTTACTGCTATGCAAGTTTGGTTTTATGCATTAAAACAATGCATTGTCAGCACAAAGGGGCATCTTCTGTGGTCATGTTTCTGTACTTATATTTCAGTCATTTATATAGTAGGTGGATTTGCAGAATGGTCATTTCAAAAGTAGGGTGGAAACACAAGCACAAGCTTGGCTAGTGTTCTGTTGTTGCTCCTGTAAAAACACAACGCAAAACAAAATGTGTGTGTTTCACTGATGCAAACACTCTGAACTAGAGATGCGAAAGCGAGCAGTCGACAAGCCCTTATCTGATGCGTGATGCATCTGGCATTTTCTTACATCACTTGCACAGATTATTTCCAGTTTCACAATATGAAACCGAGCAACAGCACGAAGCCAGCAGCTACAGTTCCTCTCAAGACTGATACTCGATTGCACTGAATTTGGATTGCAATATTTCATAAACTCCTAGCAAAAGCTAATGTCATATCAGCCATTAGACAACTTCCACACACTCCCTTTTACTGTTTTGAGCGCGTGCACACTCAAACTTGCCATCAATCTGTGAGGAGAATCACTGTTGTCTGTGTTTCCATGGGGCTCGTTGTCTGTTTAAGCCAAGATTTATGGCATCTAACTTCCCGATGATAGGTTTTATAGCATAACAAGTACTGTTGTCCCAATCAGCCGCGCGGATGATGGATCTGTTGTTGAGTGAGAGACAGTGCGACTGAACGAGGAACTCTGCTACTGGAATGATGAACCTCACAAAGCAAGATTGATGCTCTGCCCCGGACACCGTTTGAATTAACATCTCCTTCTCACTTGTTTACACGCTCTTCCCCTTTCCTTCCTGCTAACATTGGCTTTCTAATCAAATCAGATCAAATCAACAGTGCTTTACCGCTGTGATTGTCAAACTAGCGCCGGAGCATTCGTATGAATTAATTAGCATTAATATAATCGGCGGTAACAGTGATAACTGCATAAACATGAGACATGCTCATTATTTATACTGTATATGAATAAGGGGATGCTTGTAATATCAGAAATGTGATCGTCATCAAGCTTTATTGCACTAATGTGAGCTGATTTAGATGGCAGGATGGCTTTTTGAAATGACAGCCACGTACAGGTACACACACAGGTTCTGTTACCTGTTGAGTTCAGGCTGGTAATATCTGGAGATGAGCTCTGGTTTTTGGGCTGCAGCTCTTATTATGTGGTTAATACCCAGAAGACTGCAGGTTTGATACTCTGCGCTGCATGTTCTCTGTGCCTGATCTGCAGATATTTCATTTGTGAATTTGGCACATATAATAGTGGTGATTGCAAAGGAAAATATCATTGTAACTATTGCACACACTTGTGGTTAAAGATTGAAAAAATAACCACAAAAGAAACCACCTAGCAACCACCAAGAAAAGCATAGCAACCACAGAAATGCCCTACACACCACCCAAGTAACCACATAGTAACACCCTAGAAACCACCAAGAACACCCCAACAGCCACATAGCACCACCCTGCAAACCACCCATAATAGAGCAGCAACCACATAGCAACACCCAACAAATAACCCATAACACCCCAGTAACCGCATAGCAACACCCTACAAACAACCCATAACACCCTAGTAACCATATAGCAACACCTTAGAAACCACCAAGAACACCCCAGCAACCACATAACGCCCTACAAACCACCCATAACACCCCAGCAACCACATAACAACGCCCTACAAACCACTCATAACATCCCAGCAACCACATAGCAACACCTTAGAAACCACCAAGAACACCCCAGCAACCACATAGCAACACCCTAGAAACCACCAAGAACACCCCAGCAACCACATAGCAACACCCTAGAAACCACCAAGAACACCCCAGCAACCACATTGCAACACCTTAGAAACCACCAAGAACACCCCGGCAACCATATAGCAACACCCTAGAAACCACCAAGAACACCCCAGCAACCACATAGCAACACCTTAGAAACCACCAAGAACACCCCAGCAACCACATAACAATGCCCTACAAACCACCCATAACACCCCAGCAACCACATAACAATGCCCTACAAACCACTCATAACATCCCAGCAACCACATAGCAACACCTTAGAAACCACCAAGAACACCCCAGCAACCACATAGCAACACCCTAGAAACCACCAAGAACACCCCAGCAACCACATAGCAACACCCTAGAAACCACCAAGAACACCCCAGCAACCACATTGCAACACCTTAGAAACCACCAAGAACACCCCGGCAACCATATAGCAACACCCTAGAAACCACCAAGAACACCCCAGCAACCACATAGCAACACCTTAGAAACCACCAAGAACACCCCAGCAACCACATAGCAACACCTTAGAAACCACCAAGAACACCCCAGCAACCACATAACAATGCCCTACAAACCACCCATAACACCCCAGCAACCACATAACAATGCCCTACAAACCACCCATAACACCCCAGCAACCACATAACAATGCCCTACAAACCACCCATAACATCCCAGCAACCATATAGCAACACCTTAGAAACCACCAAGAACACCCCAGCAACCACATAGCAACACATTAGAGACCACACAGAACACCAAGGAAACCACATCTGCTAAATGATAAGTAATTAAGTCCAAACATTCTCAAAGTTTTCTCTTCCACAGCTTAAGAGAAATAACAGAGCTCTCGGTTAATTCAATCGTTATAACTTTACCTCAGACTAAAGTTCTCAAGAAAACAGACACAAATGACACGTTTTGACAGTGCGAGTAAAAAGCTCTCAAATGAATCGTTCACAGGAGAAACTTCTGAGAAGCAAAAGTCTTCATTTAATCTCAACAACTGAGCAATGAAAGAGATCTCAGTGGTTCCTCCATCCCATTGGGAACAGGACAGATGCCAGAGAGAAAGAAAGAGAAGTAGAGCAAAAGCTACAGGCAGATGTTATCTGGGAAAACGTCCCGCTCCACGCAGACTCCAGGGAAGCACATTCAGAAGGACCTGGTGAGATTACCAGTGTTTATTTGATTTATTTCCGGAGGTTAAAACTCCATGTGAAAGCTCCGGCTTCAATCAGCTCAACTAGTGCTGGGAGACAAACACTGTGCGTTTCTGCTCGGCCCCGCTCTCGGAAAAACAGAAAGAGGGAAAAACACTTTGCAAAAGACTAACCGGATTAACCGTCATGCTTTATTTTAGCTACGGAAATATCATAATCGCAAAAGAGCCGAACGCAAGGGCCGGACAAGTGCAGATGAAGATGTAAAAATACAGGCATCAGGAGAATATTGTCATAAAGACGCCACATGCGACTCATTTTTCCGAACACTTCAAAAGCTCCTGCCGTGGAATCAGCACAGCTTTGATCTGGAAGACTGTGGCCGCGTCCGATTGGCTTTGCTGGCACTCTGTGACGGAGCGGAAGACAGAAAGAGCGAGAGAGAGAGAGAGAGAGAGAGAGAGAGAGAGAGATAAACCGGCAGAGATGCAGAAAGGGGAAAGCAGGTCAGTGGACAGACGCCTCCAGGGAGAAGTGTGAGTGTGAGGGGTGCGAAGATTAGGAATGCCAGACTGACCACAGCAAGTGGAAGAGAACAGATGTCCAGGGTCCCACGGCTCCCAGGGGACTGAGACGGACACTGCACAGGAATCCCCCCAAAAAACACACACACACACACTTTGGACAGAGTCACCAGGGAAACATGCCCTGATGCCCCCTCCGGTTAAATCCTCTCTGGTTACAGGATGGATGCTAGTTTAAGTGCTGAGAGTCTCCAGTGGTCCTATTTCATAGCACCATTGCACGCTCAAAAAAACCACGGAGAACACCTTAGCAACGCCCAACAAACCACCCAAACCACCCAGCAACCACATAGCAATGCCAGACAAACAATCCAGAACACCGTAGCAATGGCCTAAAAACCATCCAGAACACCCTGGCAACCACATAGCAGAGCCTTAAAAAACCACCCATAACAATATTGCAACGCCCTACAAATCACCAATAAAACCACCCAGACCACCATAGTAACGCCCTACAAACCACCCAGAACACCATAGCAACGCCCTACAAACCACCCAGAACAACATAGCAACGCCCTACAAACCACCCAGAACACCATAGCAACACCCTACAAGCCCACCCAGAACACCATAGCAACACCCTACAAGCCCACCAAGAACACCATAGCAACGCCATACAAAACACCCAGAACAACATAGCAACGCCCTACAAACCACCCAGAACACCATAGCAACACCCTACAAGCCCACCCAGAACACCATAATAACGCCCTACAAACCACCCAGAACACCTTAGCAACACCCTAAAAGCCCACCTAGAACACCATAGCAACGCCCTACAAAACACCATAGCAACGCCTTACAAACCACCCAGAACACCATAGCAACACCCTACAAGCCCACCCAGAACACCATAACAACGCCCTACAAACCACCCAGAACACCATAGCAACACCCTACAAGCCCACCCAGAACACCATAACAACGCCCTACAAACCACCCAGAACACCATAGCAACGCCCTACAAACGACCCAGAACACCATTGCAACACCCTTCAGAACACCATAGCAACGCCCAACAAAACACCATAGCAACGCCCTACAAAACAACGCCCTACAGAACACCATAGCAAGGGCCTACAAACGACCCAGAACACCATTGCAACGCCCTACAGAACACCATAGCAACGCCCTACAAAACAACATAGCAACGCCCTACAAACCACCAAGAACACCATTGCAACGCCCTACAAAACACCATAGCAACGTCCTACAAACCACCAAGAACACCATAGCAACACCCTACAAAACACCATAGCAACGCGCTACAAACCACCAATAACACTATAGCAACACCCTACAAGCCCACCCAAAACACCATAGCAACACCCCAAAAAACGCCCAGAACACCATAGCAACGCCCTACAAACGACCCAGAACACCATAGCAATGTCCTACAGAACACCATAGCAATGCCCTACAAAACACCATAGCAACGTCCTACAAACCACCAAGAACACCATAGCAACGCCCTACAAAACACCATAGCAACGCCCTACAAACCACCAATAACACTATAGCAACACCCTACAAGCCCACCCAAAACACCATAGCAACACCCCAAAAAACGCCCAGAACACCATAGCAACGCCCTGCAAACGACCCAGAACACCATAGCAATGCCCTACAGAACACCATAGCAACGCCCTAAAGAACACCATAGCAACGCCCTACAAACCACCCAGAACACCATAGCAACGCCCTACAAATGACCCAGAACACCATTGCAACGCCCTACAGAACACCATAGCAACGCCCTACAAAACAACATAGCAACGCCCTACAAACCACCCAGAACACCATAGCAACGCCCTACAAACCACCCAGAACACCATAGCAACGCCCTACAAGCCCACCCAGAACACCATAGCAACGCCCTACAAGCCCACCCAGAACACCATAGCAACGCCTTACAAACCACCCAGAACACCATAGCAACGCCCTACAAACCACCCAGAACACCATAGCAACACCCTAAAAGCCCACCTAGAACACCATAGCGACGCCCTACAAAACACCATAGCAACGCCTTACAAACCACCCAGAACACCATAGCAACGCCCTACAAAACAACATAGCAACGCCTTACAAACCACCAAGAACACCATTGCAACGCCCTACAGAACACCATAGCAATGCCCTACAAAACACCATAGCAACGTCCTACAAACCACCAAGAACACCATAGCAACGCCCTACAAAACACCATAGCAACGCCCTACAAACCACCAATAACACTATAGCAACACCCTACAAGCCCACCCAAAACACCATTGCAACACCCCAAAAACGCCCAGAACACCATAGCAATGTCCTACAGAACACCATAGCAACGCCCTAAAGAACACCATAGCAACGCCCTACAAACCACCCAGAACACCATAGCAACGCCCTACAAACGACCCAGAACACCATTGCAACGCCCTACAGAACACCATAGCAACGCCCTACAAAACACCATAGCAACGCCCTACAAAACAACATAGCAACGCCCTACAAACCACCCAGAACACCATAGCAACGCCCTACAAACCACCCAGAACACCATAGCAACGCTCTACAAGCCCACCCAGAACACCATAGCAACACCCTACAAGCCCATCAAGAACACCACAGCAACCCCCTACAAAACACCATAGCAACGCCTTACAAACCACCCAGAACACCATAGCAACACCCTACAAGCCCACCCAGAACACCATAGCAACGCCCTACAAACCACCCAGAACACCATAGCAACACCCTAAAAGCCCACCTAGAACACCATAGCGACGCCCTACAAAACACCATAGCAACGCCTTACAAACCACCCAGAAGACCATAGCAACACCCTACAAGCCCACCCAGAACAACATAGCAACGCCCTACAAACCACCCAGAACACCATAGCAACGCCCTACAAACCACCCAGAACACCATAGCAACGCCCTACAAACGACCCAGAACACCATTGCAACACCCTTCAGAACACCATAGCAACGCCCTACAAAACACCATAGCAACGCCTTACAAACCACCCAGAACACCATAGCAACACCCTACAAGCCCACCCAGAACACCATAGCAACGCCCTACAAACCACCCAGAACACCATAGCAACGGCCTACAAACGACCCAGAACACCATAGCAACGCCCTACAGAACACCATAGCAACGCCCTACAGAACACCATAGCAACGCCCTACAAACTACCCAGAACACCATAGCAATGCCCTAAAGAACACCATAGCAACGCCCTACAGAACACCATAGCAACGCCCTACAAACCACCCAGAACAATTGTTTCTCCTAGATGAGAAAGGAAATCACTGTACCTGACCTCTCCAGTATGTCAATCATTTCTCATCAAATGCATCATAATGAAGTTTTTGACGAATTCCACTGTTAAACACGATTATTTTAAAACAAATTTGAAGTAATGTGGGCGTACGGCTTCTGCAGAAATACGATATATACTGCGATTAACAACCTCGTAGCTCACAGTATTTCTGTCTTTAAAGGTTTATAAGTTATCGTTCTAAATCAGTTTCCCTGTGGAGAAAAGGACTGGAGTTTTTACTTCCGGAACCGACTGATGCGCTCTAATGTCTTCTGCAGAGCTGCTCTTCAGCTGAAATTGAATAAGTTTCATAACTGATGAACCTTGAACTGTTATTTTCCTGTTTATTACAATCTGTACAATCCTATTATTTCTCCTGAGGAATTTCCGGAGAAGCGTCTGAGACAGAGCTGATGCTTGAACCATCACTGCGTCTCTGCGTGTCCCACTTCTGTGTGTGTGAGAGCTCAGCTGTTGGCTGTGAGTCTGTGGCGCGTGAGAATCGAGGGATGTGGGGAGAGTTTGGAGAGCGTGATTAACTCAATCAACGGCTGTACTGTCTAACGTGTCAAAGCAGAAGATGAGAAAGACGGTCATACAGTACGAGGACGGAGGGATGGATGAAGCGTGAGAGGCTGGAAAACACAATCTTCCACCAGCTGTGAACAACAACTTCCTCTGATCTCCAAATCCTGCAATTTCTCCCCACTAAACTGCCATCACAGCCTTATCCAAATCTTTCATACTAAACTATACATATAACCCAACTGAATAACTGTAGTTATTTACATTTATTCATTTAGCAGACGCTTTTATCCAAAGAACAACTGAGGAATACAGGAAGCGATCCGTCATGAAGAGGCGAATAATAACAAAAAGTGCTGAGGTTAATAAGATGAGGTTAAAGTGATAGTTCACCCAAAAATTAAAATGATCCCATGATTTACTCTCCCTCAAGTCATCCTAGGTGTTTATATGACATTCTTCTTTCAGACGAATAAAATCAGAGTTATATAAAAAAATTCCTGGCTAATCCAAGCATTATAATGGCAGTGATTGTAGCCTCGTTTATGAAGTCCATAAAAGTGCATCTATCCATCATAAAAGTGCATCTATCCATCATAAAAGTGCATCCATCCATCATAAAAGTGCATCCATCCATCAAAAGAGCATCTATCCATCATAAAAGTGCATCTATCCATCATAAAAGTGCATCCATCTATCATAAAAGTGCATCTATCCATCAAAAGAGCATCCATCCATCATACAAGTGCATCTATCCATCATAAAAGTTCATCCATCCATCATAAAAGTGCATCTCTCCATCATAAAAGTGCATCCATCCATCATAAAAGTGCATCTATCCATCATAAAAGTGCATCCATCTATCATAAAAGTGCATCTATCCATCAAAAGAGCATCCATCCATCATACAAGTGCATCTATCCATCATAAAAGTGCATCCATCCATCATAAAAGTGCATCTATCCATCATACAAGTGCATCTATCCATCATAAAAGTTCATCCATCCATCATAAAAGTGCATCTCTCCATCATAAAAGTGCATCCATCCATCATAAAAGTGCATCTATCCATCATAAAAGTGCATCCATCCATCATAAAAGTGCATCTATCCATCATAAAAGTGCATCCATCCATTTTAAAAGTGCATCTATCCATCACAAAAGTGCATCCATCCATCATAAAAGTGCATCTATCCATCAAAAGAGCATCCATCCATCATACAAGTGCATCTATCCATCATAAAAGTGCATCCATCCATCATAAAAGTGCATCTCTCCTGCATCCATCCATCATAAAAGTGCATCTATCCATCAAAAGAGCATCCATCCATCATACAAGTGCATCTCTCCATCATAAAAGTGCATCCATCCATCATAAAAGTGCATCTCTCCATCATAAAAGTGCATCTCTCCATCATAAAAGTGCATCCATCCATCATAAAAGTGCATCTATCCATCAAAAGAGCATCCATCCATCATACAAGTGCATCTATCCATCAAAAGAGCATCCATCCATCATAAAAGTGCATCCATCCATCATAAAAGTGCATCTCTCCATCATAAAAGTGCATCTCTCCATCATAAAAGTGCATCTCTCCATCATAAAAGTGCATCTCTCCATCATAAAAGTGCATCTCTCCATCATAAAAGTGCATCTATCCATCAAAAGAGCATCCATCCATCATAAAAGCGCATCTATCCATCATAAAAGTGCATCTATCCATCATAAAAGTGCATCCATCCATCATAAAAGTGCATCCATCCATCATAAAAGTGCATCTATCCATCAAAAGAGCATCCATCCATCATAAAAGTGCATCTCTCCATCAAAAGAGCATCCATCCATCATAAAAGTGCATCTCTCCATCAAAAGAGCATCCATCCATCATACAAGTGCATCTATCCATCATAAAAGTGCATCCATCCATCATAAAAGTGCATCTCTCCATCAAAAGAGCATCCATCCATCATACAAGTGCATCTCTCCATCATAAAAGTGCATCTCTCCATCATAAAAGTGCATCTCTCCATCATAAAAGTGCATCCATTCATCATAAAAGTGCATCTATCCATCATAAAAGTGCATCCATCCATCATAAAAGTGCATCTATCCATCAAAAGAGCATCCATCCATCATACAAGTGCATCTCTCCATCATAAAAGTGCATCTATCCATCATAAAAGTGCATCCATCCATCATAAAAGTGCATCTATCCATCATAAAAGTGCATCCATCCATCATAAAAGTGCATCTATCCATCAAAAGAGCATCCATCCATCATACAAGTGCATCTCTCCATCATAAAAGTGCATCTATCCATCAAAAGAGCATCCATCCATCATACAAGTGCATCTATCCATCATAAAAGTACATCCATCCATCATACAAGTGCATCTCTCCATCATAAAAGTGCATCTATCCATCATAAAAGTACATCCATCCATCATACAAGTGCATCTATCCATCATAAAAGTGCATCCATCCATCATAAAAGTGCATCTATCCATCAAAAGAGCATCCATCCATCATACAAGTGCATCTCTCCATCATAAAAGTGCATCTATCCATCATAAAAGTGCATCCATCCATCATAAAAGTGCATCTATCCATCATAAAAGTGCATCCATCCATCATAAAAGTGCATCTATCCATCAAAAGAGCATCCATCCATCATACAAGTGCATCTATCCATCAAAAGAGCATCCATCCATCATACAAGAGCATCTCTCCATCATACAAGTGCATCTATCCATCATAAAAGTGCATCCATCCATCATAAAAGTGCATCTATCCATCAAAAGAGCATCCATCCATCATACAAGAGCATCTCTCCATCATAAAAGTGCATCTATCCATCATAAAAGTGCATCCATCCATCATAAAAGTGCATCTATCCATCATAAAAGTGCATCCATCCATCATAAAAGTGCATCTATCCTTCATAAAAGTGCATCTCTCCATCATAAAAGTGCATCTATCCATCATAAAAGTGCATCCATCCATCATAAAAGTGCATCTATCCATCATAAAAGTGCATCTATCTATCATAAAAGTGCATCCATCCATCATAAAAGTGCATCTATCCATCATTCATCCATCATAAAAGTGCACTTATATGACATATACACTCACCTAAAGGATTATTAGGAACACCTGTTCAGTTTCTCATTAATGCAATTATCTAATCAACCAATCACATGGCAGTTGCTTCAATGCATTTAGGGGTGTGGTCCTGGTCAAGACAATCTCCTGAACTCCAAACTGAATGTCAGAATGGGAAAGAAAGGGGATTTAAGCAATTTTGAGCGTGGCATGGTTGTTGGTGCCAGACGGGCCGGTCTGAGTATTTCACAATCTGCTCAGTTACTGGGATTTTCACGCACAACCATTTCTAGGGTTTACAAAGAATGGTGTGAAAAGGGAAAAACATCCAGTATGCGGCAGTCCTGTGGGCGAAAATGCCTTGTTGATGCTCGAGGTCAGAGGAGAATGGGCCGACTGATTCAAGCTGATAGAAGAGCAACTTTGACTGAAATAACCACTCGTTACAACCGAGGTATGCAGCAAAGCATTTGTGAAGCCACAACACACACAACCTTGAGGCGGATGGGCTACAACAGCAGAAGACCCCACCGGGTACCACTCATCTCCACTACAAATAGGAATAAGAGGCTACAATTTGCACGAGCTCACCAAAATTGGACAGTTGAAGACTGGAAAAATGTTGCCTGGTCTGATGAGTCTCGATTTCTGTTGAGACATTTAATTTGGCGTAAACAGAATGAGAACATGGATCCATCATGCCTTGTTACCACTGTGCAGGCTGGTGGTGGTGGTGTAATGGTGTGGGGGATGTTTTCTTGGCACACTTTAGGCCCCTTCGTGCCAATTGGGCATCGTTTAAATGCCACGGCCTACCTGAGCATTGTTTCTGACCATGTCCATCCCTTTATGAGCACCATGTCCCCATCCTCTGATGGCTACTTCCAGCAGGATAATGCACCGTCACAAAGCTCCAATCATTTCAAATTGGTTTCTTGAACATGACAATGAGTTCACTGAACTAAAATGGCCCCCACAGTCACCAGATCTCAACCCAATAGAGCATCTTTGGGATGTGGTGGAACGGGAGCTTCGTGCCCTGGATGTGCATCCCACAAATCTCCATCAACTGCAAGATGCTCTCCTATCAATATGGGCCAACATTTCTAAAGAATGCTTTCAGCAGCTTGTTGAATCAATGCCATGTAGAATTAAGGCAGTTCTGAAGGAGAAAGGAGGTCAAACACAGTATTAGTATGTGTTCCTAATAATCCTTTAGGTGAGTGTAGATGCACTTTTATGGACTATCCCTTTAAGTGCTCACGGATGAGTTTTGACCATCAGCGTTGACAATTTGCTGTGGAGTTTGAAAAGTTCTTGTTTTTCTGTCCTACATGCATCATTAACAGCTGAGCTCATGAAACCGGTTATAGTCCACCATGCAAAATTACACCCCCCCCCCCCCCCCCCAAAAAAAAAAACATGAAGGATAACCTGAGTGGGTGATTTGGATCTGCTGAATGTGAAGTTTCCCCCTAAACTTTAATTAACTAGGAATCGCCCCCTTTCACAGATGTAATTAAACGCCACTTGAACCTCTTAATTGCCAGTGTCCTTAAATTGTTTCTGTTGGTCGGTCAAATCTGAAGTCAGCCCCGCTGGGACAGGACGGCCCTTGTGTTTCGGGGTCGTCAGTGGATCAAGTCATGATAATTACCAACCACTTCATCCACAGATCGGCTTTACAGTTTGCTCCGAAGAAAGCAAGCGCAATTCTCCTCAACAAGACAAATATGATTTATAACAATAGCGTAATCTAATTACAGATGCAAACTTGAGTTGCCTTGATAATGCACGAGTTGAGCAGAATATTTATTCCTCCACATTTTCCAAGCTTTGACCTTTGAATCGTTGATATTTATATCACCAGTGGTTATTAACTAATTACATATGCATCTGCCAAATTAGAACCCCCGACAGACACAGGAAGGAGGTTAATTGGCTGCTGAAATATTTTTGCACGAGATACATAAACACTGTTATATAGCAAACGCGGAACATAAAGCAGCATAACGGCGGCGTGACAAGCGAAGCAGAATGGATGAAACACTCCACATGTTGCGAGCCCAGATGAGACGGTACAGCTACCGTATATAATTAAAGCAATTGCATAAGCTGTTCAATTATACTCAGCCTGATAGGCATGCCACCCTCGGCTTGAAGAACCGGGAGAAAGGGAGGAAAGGAGGCCTTATAATTACAGACGTGCCATATGGTCAGCGCAGGGATCGTGCGGAAATATTTACTTTCCTGCCGTATCTGAGATTATGTCTTTGTTAGTGTATGCCAGCGTGCGCTGTCAGAGTTTGTCAGTGCTTGGCCACGCTGCAGACCACCATCCAACACGCGGCTTTAATTAGCGTCTGTGCGGCAGTCATTATTGCAATTAGCGCGGCTGTGCGCGTCTGCCTGGGGTACCTGAGCAGAACCTGCGTCTCCCTATCAGCTCCTCCCTGGGCCCAGCAGCTGCTTTAACTCACTTCTGTCTCTGTGTGTGTGTTGCTTTACTTAATTATCTGCTTCTTATTTATTTATTTACTTATATCTGTTCTCTGGGCCCTCATTTGATTATCATTAGGGCTCTGCAAGCCGAAGAATTCTAAAAGTTAACTTGTTTTCATCTCTTGGTTTTTCTTTTTTAAAAAAACATTTTAGCTGTTAATGTCTTGAGGTGCCCGTTTACTGCACAAAAATAATTTTCCTAATCAGTATTTATGTCTTGTCTTTCAATAAAAACTTCCGAAAATAAGATGCGTTTACTCGAGAAACATAATTACGAGAGATAAGACATTTAAACTAAACTAATTTATCTGAGAAATAAAATTGCACAGACTTAATTACATAAAATGCATTTTTTTATTCAGTCTTACTCCGTTTAGGTTTTCTTGGTTCAATATTTTGACAGACCTTAACTTTATCTATCTGTCAGCAGCTACTCAGAACACCCTAGCAACCATTCAGAACACCCTAGCGACTGCATAGCAACACCCCAGCAACTACCCAGAACACCCTAGGATCCACCAGGAATACACTACAGCCATCTAAAACACCCTGGAAACGACCTAGTAACCTCCAAGTTAACCCTAGCAACTTCATGGCAACACCCTAGCAATGTGCTAGCAACTGCCTAGCAACCATCCAAAACGCCTGGGAAACTACCTAACAACTGCATAGTAACATCTCAGCAACCACTCAGAATACTCTGCCTAGAAACACCCTAGGATCCACCAGGAATACACTAGCAACCATCCAAAATACACTGGCAACTACATAGTAACCATCCAGTAAACCCTAGCAACTACATGGCAACATCCTAGCAACTGCATAGCAACACCCCAGCAACCACCCAGAATACCCTAGGATCTACCAGGAATACACTAGCAAATGTCTAGCAACAATCTAAAACACCCTGGCAACGACCTAGTAACCTCCCAGTTAACCCTAGCAACTTCATGGCAACACCCTAGCAATGTGCTAGCAACTGCCTAGCAACTATCCAAAAACATGGGCAACTGCACAGGAAGCACCAAGAATACTGTAGTAACAATCAGGAATACACTAGGAACCATCTAAAATACTCTGGCAATTACATATTAACCTCCCAGTAAACCCTAGCAACTACATGGCTAGCAACTACCTAGCAACCATCCAAAATGCCTGGGCAACTACCTAACAACTGCATAGTAACATCTCAGCAACCACTCAGAATACTCTGCCTAGAAACACCCTAGGATCCACCAGGAATACACTAGCAACCATCCAAAATACACTGGCAACTACATAGTAACCATCCAGTAAACCCTAGCAACTGCATGGCAACATCCTAGCAACTGCATAGCAACACCCCAGCAACCACCCAGAATACCCTAGGATCTACCAGGAATACACTAGCAAATGTCTAGCAACAATCTAAAACACCCTGGCAACGACCTAGTAACCTCCAAGTTAACCCTAGCAACTTCATGGCAACACCCTAGCAATGTGCTAGCAACTGCCTAGCAACCATCCAAAAAACATGGGCAACTGCACAGGAAGCACCAAGAATACCATAGTAACAATCAGGAATACACTAGAAACCATCTAAAATACTCTGGCAATAACATATTAACCACCCAGTAAACCCTAGCAACTACATGGCTAGCAACTACCTAGCAACCATCCAAAACGCCTGGGCAACTACCTAACAACTGCATAGTAACATCTCAGCAACCACTCAGAATACTCTGCCTAGAAACACCCTAGGATCCACCAGGAATAAACTAGCAACCATCCAAAATACACTGGCAACTACATAGTAACCACCCAGTAAACCCTAGCAACTACATGGCAACATCCTAGCAACTGCATAGCAACACCCCAGCAACCACCCAGAATACCCTAGGATCTACCAGGAATACACTAGCAAATGCCTAGCAACAATCTAAAACACCCTGGTAACGACCTAGTAACCTCCCAGTTAACCCTAGCAACTTCATGGCAACACCCTAGCAATGTGCTAGCAACTGCCTAGTAACCATCCAAAAACATGGGCAACTGCACAGCAAGCACCAAGAATACCGTAGCAACAATCAGGAATACACTAGGAACCATCAAAAATACTCTGGCAATTACATATTAACCACCCAGTAAACCCTAGCAACTACATGGCTAGCAACTATCTAGCAACCATCCAAAACACCTGGGCAACTACCTAATAACTGCATAGCAACATCTCAGCAACCACTCAGAATACTCTGCCTAGCAACACCCTAGTGACCACCAGGAAAACTTTAGCAACACCCTAGCAAACCACCCAGAATAACACAGTAACTTCCTAGAACACTTGAGCAACTACCCAGAAGACCCTATCAACTGATTAGCAATATAATAATAGATGTAGCAACTTCCTAGCAACACCAAGATGGTTGCTAGCAACTGCCTAGCAACCATCCAAAAACCCTATTGACTGCCTAGGAACAGAACAGAAAGCCTTAGCAACTGTATAGCAACACCCCAGCAAAAAAATACCCTAGCAACTGCCTAGCAACACCATAGTGATCACCAGGAATACATTAGTACTTGGCTAGCAACCATCCAAAACACCCTGTCAACTACAAAGTAACCACCTAGAAAACCCTAGCAGCTACATAGCAAAATCCAGAATATTTGAGAAACTGCCAATCAACACCCTAGCAACCACCCAGAATAACATAGTAACCACCTAAAACACTTACCCAAAAGACCATAGCAACTGCCTAGCAACATCTATAATACTTAAGCAACTGCATAGCAACACCCATGCAACCACTCAGAATACCCTAGTAACCACCTATAACACTTTAACAACTGCACGGAGGACCTTAGCAACACCCTAGTAACACCCTAGCAACCCCACAGCAATCCATTTATCTGCCGGTGTGCCGTAAGGCACCTTCAAACTGGCCATAAAACCATCAAGTTTCATGATTTTTAAACTGCTTCAAAATTTCTGGCCAGGCTTTACAAAACGTTTTAATCTAACCTGTACAACTTCTCTCCGCAGGTAGATATAACATGTTTAGATGCTTTTAGAAGAGCAACCTGTCCTTGTTATACAGGTACAGTGGTAAACAGCTGCAGAGGAGGGCTGTAATGGAACTGAGCGTAAAACAGCCTGACAGAACGGCAGTGGGTCGAGTCACTGGAGAGCGGAGGGAGTTTCTCTTGAGCGGCCAATGAAACTTTTCACTTGACCTTTGACTTCATTATCTTCCTAATTATGCTCATAACTAATCTAATGGCACTAACCCGGGAAAGGACTGCTGGCTTATTGCTGGAATATTAAAACAAAGAACAAATTGTACAAAGGCAAGCATCACTATACAACTTTATGAGCTGCGAATTGTGACCAGTAAAAGATCGATGATCGTAGATTGTAGATCATTGTCTGATCATTCCCTATCCCCTAAATAGTGCACTGTCTGATCATTCCCTATCCCCTATATAGTGCACTGTCTGATCGTTCCCTATCCCCTTTATAGTGCACTGTCTGATCGTTCCCTATCCTCTTTATAGTGCACTGTCTGATCATTCCCTATCCCCTATATAGTGCACAGTCTGATCATTCCCTATCCCCTATATAGTGCACAGTCTGATCGTTCCCTATCCCCTATATAGTGATGTCAGATCATTCCCTATCCCCTATATAGTGCACTGTCTGATAATTCCCTCTCCCCTATATAGTGCACTGTCTGATTGTCCCCTATATAGTGCAGTCTGATCGTTCCCTCTCCCCTATATAGTGCACTGTCTGATTGTCCCCTATATAGTGCAGTCTGATCGTTCCCTCTCCCCTATATAGTGTACTGTCTGATCATTCCCTATCCCCTATATAGTGCGCTGTCTGATCGTTCCCTATCCCCTATATAGTGCACTGTCTGATCATTCCCTATCCCCTATATAGTGCACCATCTGATCGTTCCCTATCCCCTATATAGTGCACCATCTGATCATTCCCTATCCCCTATATAGTGCACCTTCTGATCGTTCCCTCTCCCCTATATAGTGCAGTGTCTGATCTTTCCCTATCCCCTATATAGTCCACCGTCTGATCATTCCCTATCCCCAATATAGTGGATCATTCCCTATTCCCTATATAGTGCACCGTCTGATCATTCCCTATCCCCTATATAGTGCACCTTCTGATCGTTCCCTCTCCCCTATATAGTGCACCATCTGATCGTTCCCTATCCCCTATATAGTGCACCATCTGATCATTCCCTATCCCCTATATAGTGCACCTTCTGATCGTTCCCTCTCCCCTATATAGTGTACTGTCTGATCATTCCCTATCCCCTATATAGTGCGCTGTCTGATCGTTCCCTATCCCCTATATAGTGCACTGTCTGATCATTCCATATCCCCTATATAGTGCACCATCTGATCGTTCCCTATCCCCTATATAATGCACCATCTGATCATTCCCTATCCCCTATATAGTGCACCTTCTGATCGTTCCCTCTCCCCTATATAGTGCAGTGTCTGATCTTTCCCTATCCCCTATATAGTCCACCGTCTGGTCATTCCATATCCCCTATATAGTGCACTGTCTGATCATTCCCTATCCCCTATATAGTCCACCGTCTGATCATTCCAGATCCCCTATATAGTGCGCTGTTTGATCGTTCCCTATCCCCTATATAGTGGATCATTCCCTATACCCTATATAGTGCGCTGTCTGATCGTTCCCTATCCCCTATATAGTGGATCATTCCCTATTCCCTATATAGTGCACCGCCTGATCATTCCCTATCCCCTATATAGTACACCGTCTGATCGTTCCCTATCCCCTATATAGTGCACCTTCTGATCGTTCCCTCTCCCCTATATAGTGCACTGTCTGGTTGTGATCATGTTGAAAATAGTAAATGTGTGATCAAGTGAGCGATTTCAGCCGCAGCTCAGCGTCTGTTTATAGTGTAGTAGGCGGGGCTTCAGATTCTAGAGAGCATTTGATTGGACAGAAGCTGAAGTGCAGCGTGATGTCATCAAGATGCATAATCCATTTTAGCAGAAGTGAGAGACTGTGAGTTTTGAACGCTTTTATGTGAACGCTATTCTAAATGTGAATTGTGTCATTATTATGGAGTGCACTAGCTTATAGAAGCCTCACATATTCATACAAAAAGCCAAACGACTTCCATTTTGATTTCATGGGGACTTCAAGTTCAGTCTTTACCTTTGCACTCTATAACTATTACTCAAAGTCGGAGGTTTGATCGCATCTCTTCCCCTCAGTATGAGGCTTGTGTCACCAGCGGATGGGAATGATTCCTCACAGCTTGATGAGGGTGTGGAGTGTTATAAGTGAGGAGACTGGAGACAGAGATGCGTCGAGTCGACTTTACTATCCACTTCAAACATTCATTACTTTACAGTGTAATGTAAACAACAGTCACACAACGTTAACCCGGAAGTGCTTAACTCAAAACCCCGCTCCCTTAAAGGTACAGTCTCTAGGTGAATGTCTCTCTATTTAACTTGTGGGTCACCACACAGGCCCCCCCAGAATTCACCCATAATAACAGGCCCATACCGAACGGGTACTCAAAATAGAACAATCCAGCTCATAACAGTCCCTAAGAGTCAACGTATAGGGGGGCGGACCAGGCGACCGTACCGGCTGCGCTTAACAGGAAAAGGGCAAGGGGCAAGGGGCGGGGCAGAGACCGTGCCAGGGGAGAGGGCAGGGGCCGAGGCTGCTGCTGGAGGTCGCCCTCTCCGTGGGGGCTGGGCCAGCTGAAGCGGTTCGCCAATGTCCACATGAGCAGGCTTGAGACGGTCTATAGCCACCCGCTCAGGCCTGCCCCCCATATCCACAACAAAGTTCTTAGACCCTCCGGCCAGGACACGGAAGGGCCCATCGTAGGGGGGCTGCAGCGGGGTACGATGGCCATCGTGGCGGATAAAAACGTACTTGGCTGACGGTAAATCCTTAGGCACGTAGGACTGGGGGAGGCCATGGTGAGACGTTGGAATGGGAACAAAAGCGTCGGCAATGTTCCTGGACACAGCACGATGGGCGGCAACCGACCAAGGGGCCGTGGCACCTGGAAGAAACTCCCCCGGAACGCGCAGGGGCTGGCCGTACACCAGCTCGGCTGATGAGGCTTGAAGATCTTCCTTGGGGGCGGAGCGAAGGCCAAGCATAACCCATGGGAGGCGGTCAACCCAGTTGTTGTCCGTAAGGCTAGCCCTGAGCGCAGCCTTCATGTCCCGATGAAACCGCTCGCAAAGTCCGTTGCTTTGTGGGTTGTAGGCTGTGGTACGGTGAAGCTTCACCCCCAGAACCTCGGCGACCGCCGTCCAAAGCTCTGATGTGAACTGTGGACCCCGGTCCGAAGAGAGGTCGGACGGTGTTCCGAAACGGGCCACCCAAGCCATAATGAATGCCCGGGCTACTTCGGCTGATGTAATGGAGGACAGGGGAACCACTTCTGGCCACCTAGTTGTCCTGTCCACCATAGTGAGGAGGTAAGTATAACCACGGGAGGGGGGCAGTGGGCCCACCAGGTCCACATTCACGTGATCAAAACGTCTCTCTGGCACTTTGAAGGGTGCCAAAGGTGCCTTAGTATGACGAGTCACCTTTGCGCGCTGGCACGCCACACAGGCAGCAGCCCAGGCCCTAACGTCCCTCCGCAGGCCTGGCCAGACGAACTTGGCCCCCACCAGCTTGGTAGAGGCCTTCACCCCGGGGTGGGAAAGGCCGTGGATGGCGTCAAAAACCTTTCGCCTCCAGCCAGCAGGTACCATGGGGCGCGGTTGGCCAGTGGAGACATCGCAGAGGAGTGTAGCGTTGGCTGTGTCAAACGCCACATCTTTCATGAGCAGCGCCGTGGGGGCCGTCCTGTAGGCTTGTACCTCCGAGTCCGCAGACTGATCCTCAGCCATGGCTGCGTAGTCGAGACCCAAGTGGACGGATCCAGTGACTGCCCGGGAGAGGCAGTCGGCGACTAAATTATCTTTGCCGGCCACATGCTGAATGTCAGTGGTGTACTCTGAGATGGCAGAGAGCTGGCGCTGCTGTCGACCAGACCATGGCTCCGAAGACTTGGCCATGGCGAACGTCAGCGGCTTGTGGTCAACGAAAGCCGTGAACCGCCGGCCCTCCAACAGGAAACGGAAATGACGGGTAGCGAGGAAAAGACCCAGGAGCTCCCTGTCGAAGGTGCTGTATTTCCTCTCATTGTCACGGAGCTTCCTGCTGAAAAAGGCCAGCGGCTGCCAGGCTCCTCCTACCCACTGCTCACACACAGCTCCCACGGCATAATCAGAGGCGTCCGTGGTAAGAGCAACTGGGGCGGTCGGAGACGGGTGTGCCAGCAGAGCAGCGTTGGCCAGCGCGGTTTTGGCAGCCTCCAGGGCCCCATTCATCTCCGGGGACCAATCCAACACGTCCGCCGGTTTTCCACCCCGCAAGGCGTCGTACAAGGGTCGCATAAGTTGGGCCGCATGGGGGAGGAAACGGTTGTAGAAGTTCACCATGCCCAGAAACTCCTGCAGGGACTTCACGGTGCGTGGGCGTGGAAAACTGGCTACGGCGTCCACCTTGGCCGGGAGGGGAACAGCCCCCTGCGGGGTGACGTGGTGGCCGAGGAAGGTGATGGACGACTGGCCAAACTCGCACTTGGCCGGGTTAATGATGAGACCATGCTCACTAAGCCGGCCAAACAACTGCCGGAGATGCGCCAGGTGGTCGTCGGCGGACGCGCTGGCCACGAGAATGTCGTCCAAATAAACAAAGAGGAAAGGCATGTCCCGCAGCACAGAGTCCATGAGGCGCTGAAACGTCTGCGCTGCCCCCTTGAGGCCAAAAGGCATCCGTAGAAATTCAAAAAGGCCAAAGGGTGTGATGACTGCTGTCTTGGGGACATCCTGCGGGTGGACAGGCACCTGGTGGTAACCGCGAACCAGGTCCACCTTCGAAAAGATGGTGGCGCCGGCTAGGTGGGCAGAGAAATCCTGTATATGCGGCACTGGGTACCGATCGGGGGTGGTGGCATTGTTCAGGCGACGGAAATCACCACAGGGACGCCAACCGCCATCAGCTTTGGTCACCATGTGCAGAGGAGAAGCCCACGGGCTGTTGGAGCGTCGCACGATGCCGAGGTGCTCCATGGTGGTGAACTCCTCCCTGGCGATCGCGAGCTTGCCGGAGTCGAGGCGCCGGGCCCGTGCATAAACCGGGGGGCCCACTGTGGTAATGTAGTGCTCCACGCCATGCTTAGCCACCGCCGATGAGAACGTGGGCGTGGTGATGTCAGGGAACTCAGCCAGTAGGCGTTGATACCGGTCTCCAGTGGCCAGCGTGTTTGACAGACAAAGCGCCCCCACCCCTCCAAGCGTGCAGGGGTATGAAGCAAAAGAAAGGGCGTCGATCAGGCGGCAGTTCGTTACATCCACCAACAGCCTGTAAGCGCAGAGGAAATCCGCCCCCAGGAGAGACGTAGACACAGCGGCCATGACGAAATCCCAGCCAAAACGCCGCCCGCCGAAACACACTTCCACATACCTCGTGCCATAAGTACGAATGGGTGTGCCGTTAGCGGCATCCATCGGGGGGCCATGGCCGCCAGCCATGGTGTCCACAGGCTTCGCTGGCAGGATGCTGCGCTGAGCCCCCGAATCGACCAGCAGCCGCCGGCCAGACAAGGCGTCAGTGATAAATAACAGCTTGCAGTCGCGGCCAACGCCCATAGCTGCTAATGAGCGCCGGCCCTGGCTTTTCCCTGGGCTCCAAAACTGCAAGGCTGGCGACATTGCTTGGCCTTGGCCCCAAACCTGGAGTGGTAGAAACACCACCCGTCCTCGCGCTGTCGGCGGGCCGTCACAGCAGCTGCGGTGTCCGGGTCGTCCACCGGGGGTGGAAATGGGGCAGACTGGTGTTGGGGAGGTAACAGCGCATGAACAAACTGCTGCCGGTTGGCGAGGAAAATCCTGTCTGCCTCCACAGCCATCGCCCGGTAGTCTCTGGAGGAAAGGAGGGGTGAACTGGCCAGTGCTGTGCGCACGGGTGCTGGAAGCTGCCGCAGGAAAATGTGGGCGAAAAGGAATGATGGATCCGCCGAACCCAGCACAGCCAGCATCCTCTCCATTAACTCAGATGGCTTACTATCGCCCAGGCCATTCAGGGAAAGCAGGCGGTCTGCTTTCTCCAGCTCTGACAGCTCAAAGAGGTTCAGCAGGAATGTTTTAAGCGCGTTGTACTTGCCGTCAGCCGGAGGAGCCTCTAATAGCGCCATAGCCCTGGCTGTTGTCGAGGCATCCAAAGCCGCTACTACATGGAAATATTTTGTAACGTCCTGTGTTATCCCTCTCAACTGAAACTGAGCCTCGATGTGCTGAAACCACGGCCGTGGATTGTTCTGCCAAAAGTCCGGCAACTTGATGGTGGCCGCATAGATCGCGCCGACATTAGCCGCGCCGCTAACAGCGGCCGGCGCCGCGGCCGCATCATTTTCACCACCGCCGTTGTGTGACATAATTCAACTCGCGTCGGGGTCACCAATGTGGAGTGTTATAAGTGAGGAGACTGGAGACAGAGATGCGTCGAGTCGACTTTACTATCCACTTCAAACATTCATTACTTTACAGTGTAATGTAAACAACAGTCACACAACGTTAACCCGGAAGTGCTTAACTCAAAACCCCGCTCCCTTAAAGGTACAGTCTCTAGGTGAATGTCTCTCTATTTAACTTGTGGGTCACCACAAGGGGAAACTTTAATAAGTGATCAGATGCACCGCTTTCACCTGCTGGACGTTAAAGCGGGTTAAAGAGAGCAATAACCCACTTAGAAACCTTCAGCAACAGCAGCATCATGACAGTGGCATCAGCACAAGAAAACACCCCAGAAAACATCTCTCTCTCTATTATGCCGTTTTTGAAGATAAACTCTTTGTTTCAGGAAAGAAAATGTATTAATTATCACCCGCTTTACAATTTAATGCTTAGCAGCGCATTTGTGCTAGAACTGAGCAGAATTATCTAACTTCTTGTTGATTTCTTCAGCCTGCAGCTTTTGTGCAACAATCCCTGTAGTATTTTTAGTGGGAGAAGTTTTTTATTCCTCCTCCTCGCACTTGCTGAGTCTGTTTCGGAAGATTATTGAGTTTGCTATTTGGGTCACAGCATGCTGTGCTTCCGAACATTATGTTTGGGAATAGCTGTGGAGAAGATACACATCTCCGGAAGCATTCCGCAGTACGTCCCATCATCCGCTCGCCCCGTGAACCGCTTCTCCGCGTATCTGACATGTTCTCGGAGCCTATCAGACCCGTCGCCTGACACGGGAAGATAATTAGCCGAGCGATTAGGTAAACAATGAGCTTAATTGAGTAATCAGAGAGAAGGAGAAACTGCAGAGGCTACGATTAGAAATCTTCAGCGGCGGCGCTGGGTTTGTTTTGGGAGCGCGAGACGGGTTTAATCCGTGCAATTCCTGGGAGAGATGCGAGATCTTCCCTGCGGAATGCCAAGACACCGGAAACTTTGCGTCTTTGCACATTCTCTCTCTCTCTCTCTCTCTCTCTCTCTCTCTCTCTCTCTCTCTCTCTCTCTCTCTCTCTCTCTCTCTCTCTCTCTCTCTCTCTCTCTCTCTCTCCACAGCAGATAAAATGATTTCATGATTTAAGGAGCCGATTCTGCCTCGGGCGTGAAATCTAAGTTCATGTTACGGTTGGTGGTGAGAGATTTCTCTTTATTGCTTCCTTGCTTTTCATGCATTTTGCTCTTTCAGCAGTCAGACGAAACTTGTGGATGGCGAAAAACTTTTGTGCCCCCCTTTGAAAGTGCCAAATTCAGGCCTCTTTAAGTTCACAGTAGCTGGGTTTCCATCCACACATTTTGCTTGCACATTTTTGGTTATTGCATAAAAAATGCTGCATGGAAACACAAAGATGCAAATAAATAAAACATATATGCACACTGAAGATGGATGCATTTTTCAATATAGCTGCATGTAACAACTTAGATTATAGTTGGAAAAGACCATTTATCATAGGACTTATCAAGCACTAGGCCTGCAGACGCTTCTACACACATTAGTGAGAGAATGGGCCGCTCTCAGGAGCTCAGAGAACTCAAGCATGATCAGCTGACACCTGTGCAATAAGTCCATTCGGGACATTTCCTCACTACTAAATATTCCACGCTCAACTGTTAGTGGTGTTATAACAAAGTGGAAGAGATTGGGAATAACAGCAACTCAGCCACGAAGTGAAATCCCAGAGCGGGGTCAGCGCATGCTGAGGGTCACAGAAGTCGCCAACTTTCTGCAGAGTCAAGAGCTCCAGATCTCCAAACTTCTGTGGCCTTCAGATGAGCTCAAGAACAGTGTGTAGAGCTTCATGGAATGGGTTTCCATGGCTGAGCAGCTCATCCAAGCCTTACATCACCAAGAGCAATGCAAAGCGTGGGATGCTGTGGGGTAAAGCGCGCCGCCACTGGACTCTAGAGCAGTGGAGATTTGTTCCCTAGAGTGACCAATCACGCTTCTCTGTCTGACAATCCCATGGACGAGTCTGGGTTTGGCGGTTGCCAGGAGAACGGGACTTGCTTGACTGCATTGTGCCAAGTGTAAAGTTTGGTGGAGGGGGGATTATGGGGTGGGGTTGTTTTTCAGGGGTTGGCCCCTTAGTTCCAGTGAAAGGAACTCTTAATGCTTCACCAAGACATTGTGGACAATTTCATGCTCCCAACTTTGTGGGAACAGTTTGGGGACGGCCCCTTCCTGTCCCAGCATGACTGACCAGTGCACAAAGCGTCTTCATAAAGACATGGATGAGCGAGTTTGGTGTGGAGGAACTTGAGTCCTGTCCTCAACCCGATAGAACAGCTTTGGGATGAATTAGAGCGGAGACTGAGAGCCAGGCCTTCTCGTCCAACATCAGTGCCTGACCTCACAAATGCGCTTCTAGAAGAATCCCCATAAACACACTCCTAAACCTTGAGGAAAGCTTCCCAGAAGAGCTGAAGCTGTTAGAGCTGCAACTCCATATTAAACTCTACGGATTAAGAATGGGATGGCATTAAAGTTCATGAGCATGTAAAGGCAGGCGTCACAAAACTTTTGGAAATATAGTGCATCTGGTTTTTAAAGCTTTTTAACAGCTGTAGCCCCACCTATGCATGCTTCTTTAGACGTAATGATGCAAAGTTCTGAGTTTTCGTTTAGGAATGATATGCTTTTGGGTTGAGTTTGCCACGCCTGTTTTCTAAAGGGCCCAGCTAAAGCTATCCAAAGGCCAAAGTTCAACATTCTTATGATAATTATTTACCTAGAGAGTCTCGAGAATTGTGCCGCAGTGGTTTTAACAAGGTTTAGCCAAAAACCTAGGACTAGTTTGCGAAAGTTGCTTTTTGAAATAATTTCCAATATTTTTCGAACAATTTGGCACAACGGAAAGGCAAAGTTGCTCAGAACGAGGAGTTCTGACATGCAGTATGAATGTCATGGGCATGTGCAAAAAAAACTTTTTTGCATGATGCTGGGCGCCCCCCAGTGGCCGATTTCTTTTGAATTTCTCACAGACCTTGAGGGCCGTCAGTCAAACAGGCCCAGCGAGTTTCGTTCCGATCGGCCTCCGTTAACCTTGTCTGATAGCTGCTCAAATTTGATTGGCCGACAGCCGCTGTGTTTTTCGAGATACGCTCATGTCCTCAAAAGGCAGTTTTGGCACCTTGGATGAAGACACTGCATGACAATTTTCAAGTCAATCAGACTTAGGGATGCGTAGTTGTAGCCGTTTTTTTCCATGTTACAGTGCCAGACGTCGCATGCTTTTGTGCACGACAACAGAATGAGCTCTAATGCTGCGTTCACACGAACGCGAATAGAGCGTCTGGTGCGAGTGATTTACATGTTAAGTCAATGGAAAGGCGTGTTGACGCATGTCTGGAGGTCCTGCGGCGAGATAGACGCGTTTCGCGCAGCGCGATGGACGCTATTCTGCCTCATTCGCGCATCCAGTTCGTGCAAATTACGCAAATTGGTCGCGAATTGAGCGTCTTGCACGAGTGGTGCTTTTTGTGCATTGACGCGTTTAAAGCTAATTCGCGTCTGACGCCCGAGTTGAAAAATCTGAACTTTGGCATCAATTCGCGCCACGTTAACCAATCAGGAGCCTGCTCGCTGCTGTCACGTGGTGAAGTGCCGTGATGAGAAACCCTGCATAATTTAAAAATACTACTATTGTGTCACAAAATGTAGTTTTAAGACTTTTTCAGGTGAGAATGTAGTTGTTGAAAGCTCAAATCTGTGGTTTATTTATAAAGAGAGCGCCTATTTAACCTATTTCACCGGGCGCTCAGCGCTCATTAACCCCGGCGAGAGCAGCCTTTCCTCGGCCAGTCCTTCTGACGTCTGCCACTGGCTCTGATGTCTCTGTGGTGGTTAAACATGAGATATAATTCGTCTTGTGTGGATCTAATGGCCGATCTTTGGTGTCATGAATCTATAATTTGTTGTCTGCCAAATCGTTTTGATTGAGGGCAAAGAGAAGTTTCATAACTTTATTTTTTAAGGATATTTAAATATACATGCAGTGAAGATAATGTAGGAGTTGCCTGGACCACATTTGTGTGGCTGTTAATGTTTAATATACACTCACCTAAAGGATTATTAGGAACACATACTAATACTGTGTTTGACCCCCTTTCGCCTTCAGAACTGCCTTAATTCTACATGGCATTGATTCAACAAGCTGCTGAAAGCATTCTTTAGAAATGTTGGCCCATATTGATAGGAGAGCATCTTGCAGTTGATGGAGATTTGTGGGATGCACATCCAGGGCACGAAGAGTTGAGATCTGGTGACTGTGGGGGCCATTTTAGTACAGTGAATGTTTAGTGTCATGTTCAAGAAACCAATTTGAAATGATTGGAGCTTTGTGACGGTGCATTATCCTGCTGGAAGTAGCCATCAGAGGATGGGGACATGGTGGTCATAAAGGGATGGACATGGTCAGAAACAATGCTCAGGTAGGCCGTGGCATTTAAACCATGCCCAATTGGCACTAAGGGGCCTAAAGTGTGCCAAGAAAACATCCCCCACACCATTACACCACCACCACCAGCCTGCACAGTGGTAACAAGGCATGATGGATCCATGTTCTCATTCTGGTTTACGCCAAATTCTGACTCTACCATCTGAATGTCTCAACAGAAATCCAGACTCATCAGACCAGGCAACATTTTTCCAGTCTTCAACTGTCCAATTTTGGTGAGCTGGTGCAAATTGTCGCCTCTTTTTCCTATTTGTAGTGGAGATGAGTGGTACCCGGTGGGGTCTTCTGCTGTTGTAGCCCATCCGCCTCAAGGTTGTGTGTGTTGTGGCTTCACAAATGCTTTGCTGCATACCTCGGTTGTAACGAGTGGTTATTTCAGTCAAAGTTGCTCTTCTATCAGCTTGAATCAGTCGGCCCATTCTCCTCTGACCTCGAGCATCAACAAGGCATTTTCGCCCACAGGACTGCCGCATACTGGATGTTTTTCCCTTTTCACACCATTCTTTGTAAACCCTAGAAATGGTTGTGCGTGAAAATCCCAGTAACTGAGCAGATTGTGAAATACTCAGACCGGCCCGTCTGGCACCAACAACCATGCCACGCTCAAAATTGCTTAAATTACTTTTCTTTCCCATTCTGACATTCAGTTTGGAGTTCAGGAGATTGTCTTGACCAGGACCACACCCCTAAATGCATTGAAGAAACTGCCATGTGATTGGTTGATTAGATAATTGCATTAATGAGAAATTGAACAGGTGTTCCTAATAATCCTTTAGGTGAGTGTATATATTGAACGAATGCATACTGTGTGCAGTATGCACATTTTCTGTATGCATGCAACTACAACAACATTTGGCAAAATGCACACTGTATCCCACAATGCAATGCATTCAACTTGACCTTGCATTTTCAGTGTGGTAAATGAACCAGATCAGGGACAAAAATGCTAAATTATTCACAAATGTGTGATATTCCAGTGTTTTTGCAAACAAAATGCATGCGCAACTTGGCTACGATCCCTGGCCTCAATGAAGTAGGTATGAAGTATAGTCCATGCAATGACAGCCTTGAAAGAAACAAAAAAGCAGCATAAACATCCCATAAAAGTAGTTCACGTGTTAGACTTCTGAAGTCATTCGCTAGTTGTTCTGTTATATATTTGGAAAAGTGACAAACACTGATGCCACCGCAAACACACAAACACTTTTACAGTCCAGCACGCAGCTGTTAAGCGGGAACTCTCTTGTCCAATATCCCAGCAGCCCTGAACACGAGACCCCAGAGACAAACACTCATTCATCATGAGCTGTCAGGACGCCCGGGGCACCATGTCACGCTGCTGTTGATTTAACGGGAGGCTGTCTGACATGCTCAGACCTTCCACAACAACTACCCAGATTTACGACATGCAACCTGCCTCTAGATTACCCATTATGTCCCATTATTAGTCCAGTGCGTGTGAGGGACTTTCACCCAGGACTGAGTTGGACAATCTAACCTTTAAGATGGGCTCAGACTAGAGGAGTTTTAGGCCGATTTATCCCCGATATTCCCCTCCCGAGAAACGGAGAAAAAACTCTTGTCGAGGACCTCGATTGGTTCCGATGTTCGGCGTAGAATATCTGGTAATGTGAGGCGTTCGCAGATTGAATCTTGCACCTCCCAATCCGCTATCACACAAATCTGGGCCGCCCCGATCATATCAAACATGTTTGATATTTAGGATTTGAAATCAGCCAATGAGTGAATTGATTGAGAGCACTTTTGATATCGCGCTGCTGTGAAACAAGCTGCTGTGTGCGGGTCCGTTGAACAGCGGAGATGGCGGAACGGAGTGTGGAGTGTTTACAACACGTCTATTTGTACAACGCGTCTCCGAAATCATGACACAACTGTACGGACATAGAGAAGAGCTGAGGAGAAATCGCCTTGGTTTTGAACATACCGGGTGAGTGTAGAAAGCTAGTGTAGAATTACTTTATCTGCTATGTGTTTACATCCGCTTCCCCATGATATCACATCCTGGCATGATAATCTTAATAATAAATATAGCTGCAAGCAGCAATACCGGGGCCAAGCGCAACCGAAGCAAACAATGAAGCTAGCAGCAGACCGACTGAAAAAACTAGTGAAGATATTTGAAGACAATTTTAAGCAAAAATGTTAAAACCCTACATTAAAACATTGAGTTGTATAGAGCCAATGTCATATTTTGTTTAATTACAGTGCCACCAAGAGGCACAATCCTACCATTTTTGTGTCCTCGGAGTGAGCCCATACATGTGTGTGTTAATTTTGGTGAAAAAATCTCATTTCGTTTAGTAGAGTTATAGACATTTACTGATATTTACCCTTACTATCAATATTTTGACATTTGGGTATTAGCATATAGCTATCGACCTATGTTTCCGAACTTCTGACGCTGGTTTCGTCTCGATCGGACTAGCAGTTTCGTCGATATCAGCTAATGTTTTATAAGCGTTAAATTTCAACGCCGCACAAACCATACGCCGAAAGCTGGCAAATCTGGTATTGATGGACTCTGCAAGGATTCAGGAGACAAAAAAAAGTTACTCCACTGAAAATAAGTCAATCACATCCAAAGTTATAAGCGTTTGAAAAAAAAATTTTATCCACTAGGTGGCGCTGTTTCAAAACTTCTCAGGCTCGTTCAGGGCATCGTGCTGATGACCCATATCGAGTTTCGCAACAATCCGTTCATGTGTTCATAAAATACAGCATTTTAGCACATAATTCAAAATGTCCGACATGGTAAAATTGGATATCAGACGACTCGTCATGGTATACTGAATCTAACGAGACTTTTATGAGTTTTGGACAAACGGTTCAGAAGTTATAAGCAAAAAATAAATAAAAAATGTTCGGACCAGTAGGTGGCGCTGCGCCGAAATGCTTCATGTCGCCTCAGGTCATGCTTGTGATGACATATACCAAGTTTGGTTTGAATACAATAAAGCATTGCGGAGATATAGCCTTAAGTGTATTTTCGCAACCCCTACGTAAAATTTGTTCATGCGTTTATCATAAACAATTTGACGAATCAACTTAAATTGACTCTGCACTTTCAGTGCTTGGCTCCTAATAATCTTGTAGTGTGTGATTCGCAAAAATGTTCAAATCTTGTAGTGTGTGCATGTTTGAGATTTGAGACTCTTTATGCGAGTGATGCCACCAGATTTCATAAACGGTTAGGATTTAATAAAACTCTAAGTCTGAGCCTAGCTTTAGGGTTGTTAAGTGATATATACTTGTAGTAACGTTTGTTCGTGTGGGAAGAAGGAGGCGGGAACCGGCGAACGTTCAACATACTTTTAATAAAATAAATGAACACAAAATGAAAGTAAAAGACACATACATAAACAAAACATAAATAAAACACAGATTAAAATCCAGGCCTGGTCCTCTCTCGTCCTTCACTGGAGTCGCTCGTCCTTTTATGTCTCCGTGCTCCCTCATGAGAGGACTCGAGACCGGTGTGCCTCGCAGGTGACGTTCATTCTCAATCACGCACACCAATCTCGCTCGCTCCTCCCATGTCTCTCGCTCGTCCACCTCGCCACAATACTATATAGCAAATCTCAACTGTTTGATTTTTTTCCCGGTAACTATATTATCGCCAAAGTCCCTTTAAGACGAGTCACTTCACTCGGCGGCCATCTTAGAAACGCCTCTCGGGCGTGCAAGTGCAGCTCCGTCTTTTTGAATGGGGAAACATCAAATTCTCCAAAAATGTTCGCCAAGTTTACGATTAAGCTTCATATTTGAAATCACCAATGAAATCTTGAGCGGGGTCAGCGCATGCTGAGGGTCACAGAAGTCGCCAACTTTCTGCAGAGTCAAGAGCTCCAGACCTCCAAACTTCTGTGGCCTTCAGATGAGCTCAAGAACAGTGTGTAGAGCTTCAGGGAATGGGTTTCCATGGCCGAGCAGCTCATCCAAGCCTTACATCACCAAGAGCAATGCAAAGCGTGGGATGCAGTGGGGTAAAGCGCGCCGCCACTGGACTTTAGAGCAGAGGAGACGTGTTCTCTGGAGTGACCAATCACGCTTCTCTGTCTGCCAATCCCATGGACGAGTGTGATATATACTATATAGCAAATCTCAACTTTTTTTTCTTTTTTCGGTAACTATATTATCGCCTAAAGGCCTGTTCACACCGGGACGATTTTCGCACGCGTTTATCGCCGACGTTTAACGCCTCGGGACTAAACAATGGGCGCCAATGTGAGCGTTCACACCGACGCGCAAAACGCCAGGCGTAAAAGCGTAATTTTAAAAAAAACGCCTCGGGTTCGTTTTTTTATTTTGACGCGGCGCGTAAAAAACTGTCCGACCAATGAGATCGGCGCTTTTGTTCACGTGCCTGGAGCTGCTGAAGTGACAGTAAAACACGACTTGGTGGCGCTCGAGCACAAAACGGTCTTGCCGAGCACACACTGATACGACGAAGAAGTAGTAAGTAGACAAAGAAAAAGATGAACTGCTAATGCTGCTTGCCAGTTAGCAAAAAGTGTGTGAATGGTTTTGTCCATCTACATAATATGTCTATGGTTTTGGCAAGCACGTAAATACTGTCTCTCTTCTCCTTCTGTGTGACAAGCGAGTGTCAGAGGCTTAAAGTGCCGCAGCACCATCTTGTGTACCGGGAGCGCATCGACTGAATGTGCACGTTCACTCGGCGCATCGCCAGTGAAAATCGCTTGGGTGTGAACACTCAAGACGCGCCGAAAAACGGCACGAAAAACGCTGGCGATAAGCGTGCGCGATATTCGTCCCGGTGTGTACAGGCCTTAAGTCCCTTTAAGATGAGTCACTTCACTCGGCGGCCATCTTAGAAACGCCTCTCGGGCGTGCAAGTGCAGCTCCGTCTCTTTGAATGGGGAAACATCAAATTCTCCAAAACTGTTCGCCAAGTTTACGATTAAGCTTCATATTTGAAATCACCAATGAAAATTGTGTTTCTAAACGCTCAAATCATGACAAAAAACTGCATTTTTTAGCCTGGACAAAGCTAATGCGCATGCGCAGTCCTAACACTGCCTGTTTCTATAGCAACCAGAGCTTCTAACGGCAGCTGCAGTGATGCGATGACTTTATTAATCAACGATTGGCTCTTTCATTTAGAAGACGGGGCTTATTCGCCACATTGGGCGTTGCACTTTCTCCAATTCATAAGTAATAGGAGTGCACCGTCTTCATATATATAAAGTCTTTGTTATCGCCCAACTCTTTATATAACGTTGGACATATATCTTAGCCTGGACCTACCAGACTCTCGTACATTTCATTTGTTCAGAGAGTCTGGCCACTCTCCATTGACAAGCGTTTACTTCCTTGAAGGCGGGAACTCTGTTGAAGTTTAAACCTATTGGATCTGCCCAGAGCCACTCTGGATCTGCCATAACCAATCGCTAACGTTTGGTGGTGACGTAGGTCATCTCAAACTAGCGCACAGCATCGACGTCATCGTTCTCAGCCACTCCCTCTGTTCGCTGATTGTACCGGTTAAAATTTGACCTTACATGCAATCTGCAAGCAATCACATCATTACCACATGGCACAAGCTGATTGGCTCTGCCTATCCTGCAGCCAATGAAATTGCTTGCTCAACATCTAAAAATAGTCTTGTTCAGTGTTTGTTGTAAGCTGGTTCCTATCAGAGTTCCTCAACCTCCCCAGCTCCACCTGCCTAAATCTGCTACGGGATTTATGTAAGTCTATTTATGCAGCAGATCTCATATGCTCACAGCAGTGTGTGTGTGTGTGTGTATGTGTGTATGTATATTGGGTCATTCAGTGTCAACAAAAGACAAACATAAATAATGATGAAAGCCAAAATATGAAATGTCACAGATGTTTATTGAGTAATCCACTGTTTTGTAGAGGGAGGGTCAAAATGACAATTTTCACCTGAGATTTGCAGCCAAATTACAGGAGGGTAAAAATGACTTTAGAAAGATGACAGCATCATTATTTTATTTCTACACAGAGGTTGGTAGGTCTATTAGCAAAATGTGTTGACTTTAGCAATCTTTGTTGCATTATACGCTAACAGTGACCATTCAAAAAGGGGAAAAAAGCACTTCTTGTGTTTTTTGCACCAAGCTTGCATGTCTGTAACTCAAGGAGTGTTAAAGATATCTTAATATCCTTTTTGATTCTGGTTCTTAACAAACTTTTCTTTTGGTGTCTCCATTTTAAAGGCCCTCGCTGGTTCATTCCCAGAGATATGGAGATCTTAATGTGGCTCCATGAGTAAACTGGTAAAGTTCAGTGGTCGAAAACCAAATGTAGGTCAATTTGCACAAAGATGATATTTTTTATATTTAAGGAGAAATATCTGAAGAACAAATAATGTTGAAACTAGAAATGTATCTCGTTTTTTCCCCTATCACCTCAATTGCATAGAATAGTTTTTTTCCCCAAAGTTTGCATGCTTGTAACTCTAAAAGTATTCAAGATATCTTAATATCCTTCTAGAATCTCATTCTTAACAAACTTTTATGTTGTAATATTGGCCCAATATATTTCAGTCCCATAGATATGGCGATCCAAACCTGACTCCATGTCTAAATTGTTGGATTTTACCAATTTGAAATGACATTTAAAGGGACACACACAAACGGCGCATTTTTGCTCACCCCCAAAAAGTGACAATTTTAACATGCTATAAAAATGATCTGTGGGGTATTTTGAGCTCAAACTTCACACACACACACACACACACTCTGGGGACACCAGAGACTTATTTAACATCTTGTGAAAAGGGGACCGCTTTAAAGCAATATGTACTATATAGCAAATCTCAACTACTTGATTGTTTATATAAGGTCACAAAATATAAACAATATTCTCATCCAGCTCTAATCTGCTAAATGTGAATATATTAATACATGAATATATTAATATATTATCAACATTATCATCATGATTATTAAAAATAAAAGGATTCCTCTCTGGAGCGTTCAGTCTTTCCGCTCGCATGTAAATAGCGGATCCGCCATGGAGCAAGTGCAACTGGCTTTTAAAGGGAAAGGGAGATGAGACTCTGATTGGTTTATTGCACGTTACGCCCCAAACACACCCATGACTCATTAAGAGATGAGGGACAACCCTTTTGGACCATGTGCCGGGCATGCTGACCGTTTTTCCCCTCATTAAAGTAGCAAAAGTGGATTCGGACTCGGCCGAAGTGCACCTGCGCCATACGCTTTAGACCATGTGCTCAGATCGCTAAAATAGGGCTCTATGCGTTATGAAAAGGCTATATAAATAAATTTGACCTGACTTGATTTGACAAACACTTAAATGTGTAGAAAGAGCTGGGTCGGTTTGGACTTTGTTTGCTTGAAGTGCCCCTTTTTCAAACCCTAGCTAGAAAAATCCTGTTTAAGGCAAGACACTACAGGCAAAACCATTGTTTTTTCAATTTAGAGATATTAGGCTATTTTGCTTCCATAGCATGTCTTCTTTCAGACTAGAGGAGAGAAAACATCCAAAAGATTAAGTGTTTAATTTATTACATTTTATCTACTGGCATCTGTAGATTTCAAGGCGGTGAGTTTGAGTCAGAAATCTCCACTTCAGCAGCTTTACCAAACTTTACACCAAACTTTACAGTTTATTCCTCTCTGTATTCTGTGATTAATCATTGGGGGAGTTATGGTGAGATCTATTCGGTTTTTTTTTGTTTTTTTACTCTATTCACCTATAGTGTCCTGTCTTAAACCTCTGGGGTACTTCGGGTCAAAAATGACCCGAAGCGTTTTATAAATTATTTTTAAAAATCGTTTAAAAAAAAATTGTCACACTCAGGACCTTCGGGTCAAAAATGACCCCCATAGGAAATGAATGGGAAATTTGAGTTTTTTTGTGCATACAATCTACAGATCAGCCAGGATGCAGAAAAAAAGGACTCAACAGTGAAGGGGTGAATCTCTAAAACATCAAGAGTGCAAAACAGACAAAAAAACTCACACACACACACACACACACACGAAAACACAATTAGCTTTTGGAATGGCACGCGTTAATTTGTGTGTGCGTGTGTTTTTGTGTGTATATGTGTGTGTGTGAGAGTTTTTTTGTCTGTTTTGCACTCTTGTCTCATTGTTGAGTCCTTTTTTTCAGCATCCTGGCTGATCTGTAGATTGTATGCACAAAATTTTTGCAAATATTTTTGCCAATTTCCCATTCATTTCCTATGGGGGTCATTTTTGACCCGAAGGTCCGGAGTGTGACTTTTTTTTTACGACCACTTAGACTTTTCAAATCCTGTCCCCAATTTTTTTGTGTGTTCATATACCAAGTACCAATAAAGTCACCAAAATGGTCAAGTTTCGGACCATTCCGATTTTTCAATTTTTTTTTTAATATAACGCAAGATCCACTATAGCGGTAAAAATGTTCTATCGCGTGATTAAAATGACAATGTGTCCACCGGATGGCACCGATCTCATTAAAAAATTGCTTTCATGAGGCCTAGGCTTGACTCTAAAATGAAATACAGCTTTAATAAAAAATAAATAAAAACTGATATATATATACATTTTTTATTATATTCAATGGGAAAAAATGGGTCATAATTATTGCATTTATATTAATTATAAATCATAAAATTATCTCAAAACACCAAAAAAGAAAAGAAAAAAATATCATTGAACAAAAATATATTTCATTGATTTTACTCAAATCTTTTTTATCTTAATCCCGCCCTCCGGGTCATTTTTGACCCGAAGGTCCTGAGTGTGACCCATAAATGAAGAACCCCAGAGGGTTAAGGTGGTTTGTTGGTCCATAAAACAGCCTGATTTAACGGATTTTTTCAGCATTGACCTCCTCATCCCAACTGAAATCAATGGATTTTGCTATGATGTACTGTAAACTCCAGTGTGAAAGTGCCCTTAATGGGATGTTCAGGCCCGGGTCGGGATATGTGACCCTGGAACACACGACGAGCGCCCGTGCATCTTAACCTCGGACAGCCGGGCAGACTCATGGATTAGCGGCCCGACTCATTATCAGCGTTGAGCAGTCGAGAAATACACTTGAACAGTTTCTTTCCAATTTCTCACTTGGTTGATCTAATATGTGAAAAGAAAACGAATCGACCCATGTCATTGGGTTATTATTTTGCTAATGTGAAATAGTTTTTTTTTCCACGAGTGTGCGTTCCGAAATCCAATCAACATTCCTGACCACAGAAAAGGGCCCTTTTCCATGCGCCGAGATTAAAACCCCTCCAAATTAATAATCGTTAGCATTCGACTCGAGAACTAACCGCTGTGCAAGCTCTTAAGAGCCTGCATTTGCATATTTTAGCATGCTTTGTGAACCCCGTTCCTGCAGTTTGGAAGAATGATAATGTTCATGGTGATATTATGGCCGAGGCGCATATGGCGTGTGTCTCGCGAGCCTCTTACAGGTCAGTGATAGGCAGAGAGAGAGGGCGATTTCAGAGCTGATGCTGTGATTACAGTGTTGAAGAACTCATGCACCGTCCGAATCCTCACTCATGACTGAAGGAGAGGTGAAGGTCAGACGTTTACCTGCCGGCGAAAGAGGCAAAGCTAAACTTTTAGTATCCAGTTCACATCAAGTAAATACCAGCTTTGCCCAAAGAAAAGCATAGGTTTCTGCTTCCCACTACCCAGAAACCCCCTCTCTGCTGGGAACACTTACTTACCTTACTGTGCAGTGCTGTACACTGCACACTTCTCTTTTTTTTGTCACATGACCCCATCATGTTGAATGTTTAATTCAGCAAATGCTGTCGAAAGACAGGGAATGCATGAACTGGTCAAATGCAATGCAAGTTGCTTTGTATAAAAGTTTCATTTTGGACTAGAATGCAAAATATCTGATGTGCATGCTTGAGGTCATGTGACATTATGTAGTGGACTACTACAAGTTGCATGCACATTGTGTCCAGTGATCAGATATTTAGCATTTTAAATCCTATAATATGATATACAACATGCATACTATATAGTGCATGAATGCACACTGTGTCTAACATTTGCCAAAGCGTGCAGTATACAACCAGAGCACACTGCATACTGTATCCCACAATGCAATGCATTCCACTTGACCTTCCATTTTCAGTGCTGGGAATAAAGCAGAATTAAAATCGGATGCATTTTAATTTTCGACTAGAATGCATAATATCTGCTTTGCACAGATATGTGATATTCCGTCTCATGACTTCATCAAGTTGCATGTTTAATTAAGCACATGTCCAGTGATCAGTAATTTAACATTTTAAATCATATTAAATGCACTGACAAAAAAAGAAAAACAAAAGTTGCTGACTTAAATTTAACTATACAGTCAACTTGTAATTGCACTGTAAAAAATATAGGATCAATAAGTTATGACAACATATGTTTTTAAGTTAATTGAACTCAAAATCAAAATAAGTTAAGCAATTTCAACTTTTTAATTTAAGTTATACAAGATTCAACTCAAAATTGTAAGTCAGTTGAATGCAAATTGTTATATAGAGAGTTGAAATGGACGTGTTCACTGTAAAAAAATATTGTTGGTTTGACTTAAAAAAAGAAGTAACCTTGCCTTAATTTTTAGTTCATTAAAATTAAAATTTTGAGTTAATACAATGAAGGAAATTGTCTAATAAATAGAAAATCAAAATATTATTGTATCTGAACCACATAAAACAATGTTGTGATAAATCATGAAAATACCATAATTTGGCATGTTTCACTGCATTATTACAAGTAAAACACACAATTACGCAATATGCTTAGAAAATATTTGAATAATATTTGAATAAAGGGTGATGTCGATTCTCAAATGTTCGTTGTATTAACTCAAATTTTTAATTTCAATTAACTCAAAATTTTAAGGCAACCTACTTTTTCAAAATTATTTTTACAGTGTGGATATTCCGATTCCAACATTGATATTCCAATGTTTTACAACATTAAAGGGTTAGTTCTCCCAAAAATGAAAATTCTGTCATTAATTACTTACTCTCATGTCGTTGGACACCCGTCAGACCTCCGTTCATCTTCGGAACACAAATGAAGATATTTTAGTGTAAATCTGATGGCTCTGAAAGGCCTCCATTGGCTCAATGCACGGTTCACTCTCAAGACCCTTAAAAGGCACTAAAGACGTCGTTACAAAGTCCATCTCACTACAGTGCTTCTACAATAACTTTATGAATCGGCGAGAATAGTTTTTGTGCGCCAAAAAACCCTAAATAACGACTTATATAGTGATGACGATTTCAAAACACGGCCTCATGAAGCTTCGAAGCGTTATGAATCAGTGAGTCGAATCATGATTCGGATCGCGTGTCAAACCGCCAAACTGCTGAAATTTGGCGATCCAAACTGCTGATTCGACTCACTGATTCATAACGCTTCGAAGCTTCATGATGCCGTGTTTTGAAATCGGTCATCACTATATAAGTCGTTATATAGTGATCTTTAAAAGCAAGTGCGCACCATGCAGTACACTAGTATTCCGTTCGGCACGCAGCCCATCTCTCACCGGTGCATTAAACGAACAGCATTTGTTAAATAATGGTTTTCCAGGTAAGTTCACGCCCTTAATAGGCTTCTGCTCCGTATGCCTGATCCTCAGAGATGCTGGAGATCTCAAACGGAAAGGTCTTATTATGATTAATCTCACCTCGGCTAATCGCTTGCCTTCGCTAACAATTCTAATATCAGACGCACGACATGTTTGTTATTTTACACTCGCCAGGCGGATCTTTAGCCCATATGGGAAATGAGTATTTACGGCGGTTTTCTAGTTCTCATTAAGAGTCAATTATCAATGTCTCGTGCTTTAGGAGAATGACAAATTAACTGTTTACAAACTTAGCATAAAATGAGTCGACAACATTCTCGAAACACCTTGATACAGTGCAGGGAATATTCTTTTTAATTTGTCAAATGGAAATCAAACTTAATTAAGGAGAATGGCTACATCTGTTCCACGTAAAGCTTGCAGGGTCCATCAAGCCCCAGGTGGTCTGATAATTAAAAACATATTTCTTCCTACTTAAATGAAGTTAGACCCTCCACGAACATCTGTTTGGAGAGATCTGCCGTGCCGACACAATATGACACGTCGTAGCCGTCAACGTTTAATACCTCTGTTTTTCAGATGTGGAAGAAATCACTCTAGTGTTTAAACTGAGCCTGTGTTGTGAATCATTTCTGAGGGTCAGCCTGTAGCGTTGAGCTCGTGTTGGCCGATGCACACTTGACTGCTCACTTATTAGTGCCATCAACACATGCAATTAACAAAACGGAGCTGTGATGCCATTTAAAGAGGGAAACTCGGAAAAAGACGTCTCTAATGCTCACCAAGGCTGCGTTTATTACATCAAAAGTACAGTAAAAACTGTGAAATATTCCTCCAGTGTAGATCAGCTGTTCTCCATGTGAATATACAGTAAAGTGTCATTTATTCCTGTGATCAAAGCTGAATTTATCATCATTACTCCAGTCTTCAGTGTCACATGATCCTTAATCATTCTCATATGAGGATTTGATGCTCAAGAAACATTTATGATTATTATCAATGGTGAAAAACACAGCTTCATATTTTTGTGGAAAATTCAAAAGAGCATTTATTTTGAATGTTTTGTAATGCTACAAATGACTTTAATATCAGCTTTGATCAATTTAATGCAGCATTGCTGAATAAAAGTATTCATTTGAGTCGAATACTGTCGGGACTACAGATCAAAATGTACTAATATTTTTAAGATGGCTATTTTTACAGATGAAAAATTGCCTATATGGCTAAATCTGGCACATTTACAAGATGGACTTGAAAACTTATACTAATTAATGTGTACTGTCCCTCTTTTTTTTTATACAAAAAAAAATACAATTGCATTTCGAAATTTCTTTCGAAAACTCTTTAAAATGGTGCATTTCTTTCTTTAAGAAGGAGCGAAAACTGCATCTTCAAATCTGCCATTTCAAGCAATGCCATGTCCTCTTCCTCTCCTCCTCATTTTCTTTCCTTTTATAAAATATTTCTTCTACAGTCCAGTCAGTCAAAAGTAAAATGCTGTAGTAAAAACCTTTTATTTTGTTAAATGCAAATTTATAAAATAGTAGATTTAGCCAAAAATATTTAGGCAATACAATTTACTGTAAACTACTGCAAAATAGTTAAAAGTAAATATTAACTTTATAGTTTACAAAGAATATATTATGCATGTAATGTAAATTGAAAACGGTAAACGAGCATTCCCAGAAGTCCCTGCGTGACCCATGCACTGAGATAATATTTAAATTGAATTATGACACCTTTTTATTTTGAACTGTAAAATAAATGCATGCATCAAAGTGCCTGAAACATCGAGTAAATCTCTTAAAGTGTAACTTTCGCATTGTATTGTTACGCTGTCTGTGGTATATGTAAATGAACCATTTTTACTCGTTCCCTGTATTACCTAGACTGAGAAATTCACGTTTATTTGACAGCAAAAGTTTGTACTTTTAACAGCTCCAGGGATTTCGTGACAACTACAGATTATACTTCCACATTTCTGAATCCCCGTCCACAGACAGTCGGATCGGCAGAGGGTTATTAACAGAGAAGCTTTATCACTGAAAATTGTATTGCATTATACTCTTTAAACAGCGTTTCGGTAAAAATGCTTAGTAACGCGTTACTCTAATCAGACTACTTTTTTCCAGTAACGAGTAATCTAACTTGTTACTATTTCCAAACCAGTAATCAGATTAAAGTAATTTATCCAAGTCACTGTGAGTTACTATTTAAGTCATTTTCCTTAGTAGAATAGGCTATATATATTTTTGCTTTCTTCTTGCGTCTCGAGGAGAGTCTTTATATTAAGTGAAGTCAAGAAAACGTTATTAAAATGTGTTTTTTTTTTCAGGAAATATTTTTTTATTTCAATTTAAAATGTCAGAAGATACATTGTTGACATTATTGTTAAAAATGCACTTCCAATAAAGTGAGTTATCATTTCTATGTTGAGGCGGCAGGGGTGTTGTCAGCAACTGCTGAATGTAACTAATAAAGTAACTTGTAATCTAACTTAGTTACTTTTAAAATCAAGTAATCTGCAAAGTAACTAAGTTACCTTTTAAAGGAGTAATCAGTAATCAGATTACTTTTTCAAAGTAACTGTGGCAACACTGGTTAAAAACAAGTTGGGTTGAAAATGGACAAACCCAGCGATTTGGTTGTTTAAGCAAACATTTAAAACAACCCATTCACTGGGTTAAAACAACCCAATTGCTGGGTTTGTCCATTTTCAACCCAACTTGGTTTGTTTTTAACCCAGGATTTTTTAGAGTGCAACATTGCGGCGTTCTCTCTGTATTTACGATTCTTCACAGCATTTAGCCGATGCTCTGGATCAATACAAGTCAACACCATTACTCACTTAAAATTTCTGGGTTAAAAATAACCCAACGACATAAACAAATGATCCAACAAATTCTGGATAGCCCAACATAGTGACCCAATAAGTTTAACCCATAGACTGTATAAAACACTGGACGTAGTGTCCGTGACGTCACCCAGAGGTTTCTGAAGAGCAGTGTTGAAGCCTAGAGTGGGCGGAGCCGGCCGTCGCCATCTTGGGTGGACAGTAACTAAGTAAATTTACTTGAGTACTGCACTTAAAGGGTTAGTTCACCCAAAAATGAAAATTTGTCCTTAATGACTTACCCTCATGTCGTTCGACACCCTTAAGACACAAATGAAGATATTTTAGTTGAAATCTGATGGCTCTGAAAGGCCTCCATTGGCACAATGCACTTTACACTCTCAAGACCCTTAAAAGGTACTAAAGACGTCGTTACAAAGTCCATCTCACTACAGTGGTTCTAAAATAACTTTATGAAGCAAGGAGAATAGTTTTTGGCGCAAAAACCTAAATAACGACTTATATAGTGATGACGATTTCAAAACACAGCATCATGAAGCTTCGAAGCGTTATGAATCAGTGAGTCGATTCAGCAGTTTGAATCGCCAAAGTCATGTGATTTCAGCAGTTTGGCGGTTTGACGCGCGACCCGAATCATGATTCGACTCACTGATTCATAACGCTTTGAAGCTTCACCCTCATGTCTGTGGTTTATTTATAAAGAGAGCGCCTATTTAAAATTTTGGAGTTGTGAGATCCAGGCGCTCAGCGCTCATTAACCCCAGCGAGAGCAGCCTTTCCTCGGCCAGTCCTTCTGCCGTCTGCCGCTGCTATGATGTCCTGTAGTGGTTAAACATGCGATATAATTCATTTTGTGTGGATCTAACGGCCGATCTTTGCTCTCATGAATCTATAATTTGTTGTCTGCCAAATCGTTTTGAATGAGGGCAAAGAGAAGTTTCATAACTTTATTTTTTAAGTATATTTAAATATACATGCAGTGAAGATAATGTAGGAGTTGCCTGGACCACATGTGTGTGGCTATTAATGCTTAATATATATTTTTAATGAAAATGAAAAGAGGCAGAGTGGTGTTTTATGACATATTTCTCCTGGAGCGCCTTGAACGTGCGTCTATTTTGCTTCAAACGCTCGATTTACACGCTGTGGAATGGATTCAAAATGTTCAAGCGTCCAACTAGACGCGGTAGACACTATTTTGACGCTCTATTTGTGTTTGGTGTGAACGCAGCATAAGGCTTACTATAATTTAAAACGGATGAGTTATAAAAAAAAAAAAATCACCCGCCTCACAATTGTCATGAAGGGCAAAATTAGCAAAATTCTCCGGAAAAATGGAGTTTGGGGGTAAAATATGTGTTTTTTTGGCAGGGTTGCCTGGGGTCCTGAGTCTAAATATCACATAATTGGGGTCACTTCAACCCACAGACATGGAAAAACAGCCCGCGGGAAAACTGCGGACTAGACAACACTGTGTGCAATTGAGTTCTGTTGACGTTTGACAACTAACGCTATGTGTCGCTCCGTTGCTCTGATTGGTTGTAGGTCTATCCAATTGACCTATCGGTAAGCCCCTCCCCTCAAACGCAGATGAGCCAATAGCAGTTGAGTATCAGTTGCGCTGGGACCGGAACCCGGACATCTTTATGTTTCAGCGCCATAGAGAAACATTGGAGAATCCGAAGCTCTCATCGGTTTGATGGTGTTTATGCTACAAAAATGCTCAAATGTCGTGCCTGAGGCACTGCAACACTGATTCCAGAGATCCTGAGAGGATTTTCTGTTTGTCAAACTCTCGTTAAGTTACGATTAAAGTCCCTGCTAACATACAAACCGAAATAACTAACTGTTCTCACGTCATGTAACACTGTACGTTAGGTCAAAAACACATTTCAGTGCCTCTCCATATTAAACTGGTTATATGTAAATTAATTTCATTTTAGATATGTTTAAGGTCTACATTATCTGTCCTATAAGGAGGACTCCTATTTTGATGGGTGTTATCCATCAATTACCTCATGGGTATAGCAACAGTAACTAAGAGGGGCGGGGCTTACCGATAGGTCAATTGAGATCTTTCCTGGTTCGGTTGAAACACGCCCCATAATCACAGCCCAATGGAGCCGATCAGACTCCTATTCTGACTAGAATTGAGTATGACAACGTCAGGTACTAAAGCAAGGCGGTATTTGACTCTGGTAAGCGTATCCATAGCAGACTGGTGGGGCGTGGCCTTGGAAGGTAACGTGCCCAGTGCATTATGGGAGTTGAAGTTCTCCTACCAAAAGGGAAGTCAACAACCTAGTTTGTTCTCTAGTCAGGTAGCCGTGATTTCAAAAATACCTTTCTACTGCCAGTGGTGGAGCATCTGTTTAAGAATCAGGAGAAGAGTGTGTTATACTGCGTCTCATACAGCAGCAGTCGGTCACATGCCTGAATAAGCAGGTTACATTCGTGCCATTGGCCATGAGACACACACACTCGGACAGATTCCACACTTATGGAAACCTTCGCAAATGAATTGTGAGAAGTGGAAGGAGCACGCCGGGGCTGGTTAGCTCCAAATTGGGCACCCGATGCGTTCTGGGCACTTAGCTGGTCACTGATACACAGAGAGAAAAGCGGAGAGCTCGGGTCGCCCTGTTTCTTCAATGCTAATCCTGCGCCAATTAGTTTCTGCCCAGGAGGGCCGGGCATAATGGCTCATTACGGGACGAGCGCGCTCATCTTTAGACGACCCCCCCCTCTGCCATCAAATTAAATATGATGGGACCCGTGAACAATGTCTTATTAAAATCAACAATTGATCTACTCTTTGTTCGTTTGGCTCGTTCAATTAAACAAACGTGTACATCAGGGGTTCAAGGCCAGTTCTTCTCATCCTCGCAGCGTCTGTGAGGCTTTGAAGATTTTCTGAAGCGCTGGAAGTCTTTGTGCGGGACGCGGCGGATGCCAGTAATGACCCCCCTCGGTTTCAGTGCGCAGTGTTTTCATACGGATTATAAAA